>NC_067405.1:88821868-89124898 GCF_009764475.1 Pristis pectinata | reverse complement strand
AATATAGATAAAAGCAAGCAATTCTCTAGATCATACCATCTGTTGGATTTTGAAATGGACCAACAAAGCTTCATCTTTTGCCAGGCGCTAATCTTGCTTTTGCTCACAGTCAATGGAACCCGAGGCACTGGGGTCAGTAGAAAATAGTGTGGACAGCATGGTAGTGTAGCGGTTAGCATGACGCTATTCAGCACCAGTGACCCGGGTTCAATTCCGGCCGCTGTCTGTAAGGAGTTTGTACGTTCTCCCGTGTCTGTGTGGGTTTCCTCCGGGTGCTCCAGTTTCCTCCCACATTCCAAAGACGTACAGGTTAGGAAGTTGTGGGCATGCTATGTTGCTGCCGGAAACGTGGCGACACTTGCAGGCTGCCCCCAGAACAATCTATGCAAAGATGCATTTCACTGTGTGTTTCGATGTACATGCGACTAATAAAGATACCTTATCTTATGTAACTGCAGCTGGACTTGAGAAGAGCACTGATGACCTGCCCAAAGCTCCCACATATACACTCCCAACAATGACCAATGCTTCAGTGAGTGAGAAGAAATTAAGATCTTGTTTTCTGCCAGTGTGGTCTGGACAAATAGAATTCACATTGTAACATCCTCACAGCAAGACCTGTCAGATCAGAACTCAGCAGAAATTGGAGATCAAGCTCAGGGCATTCCTTGACCATGTAGTCTACTGCCACACTCTAGTGCTTCAAACCTCGAGTCCACGCACTTTACAGCCAATAAAGCACTCTTGAAATGTAGCCACAGTCAGAATGTTGGAAACATAGCTACCAATTTGCACTCAGCAAGTTTGCACAATGTGATTAAAAACTAAACAGCGATGCTGGGTGCAGATTAAATGTTACACAGCACAGCAAGAAGAACGTTCTCACCCTTATTTGATATAAAGGCATGAGATCTTCTATCTACCTCAGAGGGCAGGCAGATCCTTAGGTTAAAATCTCATCCAAAAGATGGTGCCTCCTACATTGCAACTTTTCCTCAGTTAAACATTCAGAATACATTGGAAATCAATTTTAACAAGTCACATATAACCAGGGGCATCAATAGGAAAGCTATCAAAACAAGCTGTATTTTAGCCTGGAGTCAAAAATTTTAAAAACATCACCGTAAGTGTTATGATTTATTACATCTGTTGACAGAGAAGTCAATTTGTATTGTTGCCTTTCACTCTACATGATTACATTCAGTAGATACAAGTTGCACAGGTTCTAATCACACAGGAAACTCAGCACTCTTGACTCCTAATGTTGTCCTAATTTATTGTTTTTAGCGTATGACAGGAACTTGCTTTGTAACTATTATTTGTGCAATAGATCACAAAGTGATCATTCCAGCCCAGAGAAAATGACAGATTAGTGCTGTGGCATTACATTAAGTGTATCCTAGACAGTTATTAATTAGCAAAGTTGTGTGTTTGTGTCAACATTTCCTCTCAACTTTACCACATCTTGTTCAGCTATATGTTGGGTTTTCTTCCATAGAATCCCTCTTTAAGTATTGTTTAAGTTTCTCTCTCTTTTTAGCTTTTAATCCAAATTCCTGTTTCCATTTTAGTACCTATTCCCACTCCCTCTCCCTCCCCATTCTGTCTTCATCAGTATCTCATTCTTTCCTTCCCAGCTTTGTCTTTCTTCTTTCTTTTTCTCTTCCACTCTGTTACCACATCTCTCTCTCCTAGCCCCCTCTTTGTTCAAGCACACATTCTCATGTTTTAACATTTCTCTCTCTTGCACATAAATAGCCCCAGTCTTTTTTCCCCAGGGTAGGGGAGTCCAAAACTAGAGGGCATAGGTTTAAAGTGAGAGGGGACAGATTTAAAAGGGACCTGAGGGACAATTATTTCCACACAGGGGGTGGTGAGTAATGGAATGAGCTGCCAGAGGAAGTAGTAGAGGCGGGTAGAGGTGGTAGAGTGCCTTTTATGACACTTAACAGGCGCTTGGACAGGTTCATGGACAGGAAAGGTTTAAAGGGATATGGGCCAAACACAGGCAAATGGGAGTAGCTCAGTTAGGCAACTTGGTTGGCATGGACAAGATGTGCCGAAGGGCCTGTTTTCCATGCTGCATGGGGCTGAAAAGTGATGGAGGAGGTAGCAATGGGGAGTGGAAGGATATGCAGTAAAGAATTGGAGGACCATTTTGTGCTCAGGAAACCTGGGAGAGCAAGTATTTGTTGGCTCTTGCCAAATTTAATCGTGGGATTCATGCAACACTTTTGGCTTTTGTTTCCCATTCGCATATTACCTGATTGGAACATCTGGTTGCCTCAAGAAGGCAGTATCCATCATTAAGGACCCCCACCATCCGGATCCTCACCACCCAGGACATGCCCTCTTTGTGTTACTACCATCGGGGAGGAGGTACAGGAGCCTGAAGACCCACACTCAATGTTAGGAACAGCTTCTTCCCCTCTGCCATCAGATTTCTGAACGGTCCATGAACCCATGAACACTTCCTCGTTATTCCTCTTTTCCACTATTTATTTTTCTCACTATATTAATTTTTATGCCTTGCACCGTACTGCTACAGAAAAACAACAAATTTCATGACATGTCAGTGATAATAAACCTGATTTCTGATTCTGAGAGCGGTGAAGACAAAGGATCTCACAAAATGTAAGCAGCACCTGGACGAGCATCTGACTAGCCAAGGCATAGTAGGCTATGGATCAAGTACTGGTAAATGAAATGAGTATAGTTGAGTACTTGATGGGCATCATGTACATGCTAGGCTAAAGGGCCCGTTTCTGTGCTGTATGATTCTGTGAATCTATGATTAAGAAGCTGGCTGCCAAGGAGTGTAAAGGAGAGAGAAACTGAGGGTCAGGGAGACGTCATTTGGGGAAAGAATGAGATGCGAGACTGGGATGAAGGATATCATTGGTATTGGTATATTAGTGTCACTTGTACCAAGGTACAGTGAAAAGCTTGTCTTACAAACCGATTGTACAGGTCAATTCATTACATAGTGCAGTTACATTGAGTCAGTACAGAGTGCATTGATGTAGTGCAGGTAAAAACAATAACAGTACGGAGTAAAGTGTCGCAGCTACAGAGAAAGCGCAGTGCAATAAGGTGTGAGGTCACAACAAGGTAGATCGTGAGGTCGTAGTCTATCTCATCGTATAAGGGAACTGTTCAATAGTCTTATCACAGTGGCGTAGAAGCTCTCCTTAAGTCTGGTGGTACATGCCTTCAGGCTCCTGTATCTTCTACCCGATGGAAGAGGAGAGAACCATAGAACCATAGAACCATACAGCACAAAACAGGCCCTTCGGCCCACCATGTTGTGCCGTCCATCAGACCACCCTCACACTACTTAACCCCTTCCTCCCACATATCCCTCTATCTCACATTCCTCCATATGCCTATCCAACAAGCTCTTGAACCTGTTCAATGTATCTGCCTCCACCACCACCCCAGGCAGTGCATTCCATGCACCAACCACTCTCTGGGTGAAAAACCTCCCTCTGACATCTCCCCTGAACCTCCCACCCATAACCTTAAAGCCATGACCTCTCGTCTTGAGCATTGGTGCCCTGAGAAGGAGGCGCTGACTGTCTACTCTATCTATTCCTCTCAATATTTTATATACCTCTATCATGTCTCCTCTTATCCTCCTCCTTTCCAGTGAATAAAGCCCTAGCACCTTAAGCCTCTCCTCATATTCAATACTCTCCAATCCAGGCAGCATCCTGGTAAATCTCCTCTGCACCCTCTCCAATGCCTCCACATCCTTCCTATAATGAGACGACCAGAACTGAACACAGTACTCTAAGTGTGGCCTAACTAGAGTTTTGTAAAGCTGCATCATCACCTCGCGGCTCTTAAACTCAATCCCGCGACTTATGAAAGCCAACATCCCATTGGCCTTCTTAACTGCTCTTTCCACCTGTGAGGCAACTTTCAATGAACTGTGAATATGAACCCCCAGATCCCTCTGCTTCTCCACACTGCCAAGTACCTTGCCATTCACCCAGTACTCTGCCCTGGAGTTTGTCCTTCCAAAGTGTACCACCTCACACTTCTCCGGATTGAACTCCATCTGCCACTTGTCAGCCCAGTCCCAGGAGGGTGGGGTCTTTGGTTATGCTGGCTGCTTCATCAAGACAGCAAGAGGTGAAGACAGAGTCCAAGGAGGGGAGGCTGGTGTCCATAATGCGCTGGGCTGTGTCCATAATGCGCTGGGCTGTGTCCACAACTCTCTGCAGTTTCTTGTGGTCCTGGGCAGAGCAGTTGCCGTACCAAGCCGTGATACATCCAGATAGCATGCTTTCTATGGCGCATCTGTAAAAGTTGGTGAGAGTCAAAGGGGGCAAACCAAATTTCTTTAGCCTCCTCAGGAAGTAGAGGCACTGGTGAGCTTTCTTGGCCATGGCTTCTTCGTGATTTGACCAGGACAGGCTGTTGGTGATGTTCACTCCCAGGAACTTGAAGCTCTCAACCCTCTCGACCTCAGCACCATTGATGTAGACAGGTGCATGTACAACGCCCCCTTTCCTGAAGTCAATGACCAGCTCTTTTGTTTTGTTGACATTGAGGGAAAGGTTGTTGTCATGACACCATTCCACTAAGCTCTCTATCTCCTTCCTGTACTCTGACTCATCACTGTCTGAGATACGGCCTACAACGGTGGTATCATCTGCAAACTTGTAGATGGAGTTAGAGCAGAATCTGGCCACACAGTCCTGAGTGTATAGGGAGTAGAGTAGAGGGCATTGTGAGCAGGGGCAGGATCCATGGAGAGCATGAGGTTGGTCCAAGAAAGAGATATTTTGGCCACAAATAAAACCATTAAGGGTGTCGTGGGGGGGGGGGGGGGGGGGGTGAAATTAAGGTGAAGTTAATAAGGTACCTTGATGGATTGGGTAAGTATGCCTGTTCTTCTTGCACCATAGGCACTGGAAAGGCACTCACACCTTCCATTGATCAGCCCCCACCTTCCTTCAGCTGTCCTGTGTTAAAGCTGGAACAGTTGTAACAAGATAGGAGCGGCACAGCTCATTCACCCACTCCCTTCAACACCTCTGCTAAAGGTAAAACATACTAAATTTGAACGGGGTTGGTTGGTTATTTGGCCACTGTGAATTGTTCCCTGTGTTTAGGTGAGTGGTAGAATCTGCAAGAGTTGATAGGAATGTAGGGAGATTAAAATGGGATTAATGTAGGATTGGAAAGGGTACAAAAAAAGATTTATGATGATGTTACCAGAACTGGAGTGGTTGAGTAAAAAGGAGAGGGTGGATAGGCTGCGACCTTTCTCCCCCTGGAGCACAGGAGGCTGAGGGGTGACCTTATAGAGGTTTATAAAATGATGAGGGGCAGAGACAGGTTGAATAGCCAGAGTGTTCTCCCCAGGGTAGGGTAGTCCAAAACTAGAGGTTATAGGTTTAAAGTGAGAGAGGAAAGATTTAAAAGGGATCTGAGGGGTAACTTTTTCCCACAGAGGATGGTGCTAATAGGGAAGGAGCTGTCAGAGGAGGTGGTAGAGGCGGGTACAATTACAACATTTAAAAGACATTTGGACAGGTACATGGATAGGAAAGGTTTAGAGGGATATGGGCCAAACATGGGCAAATGGGATTAGCGTAGATGGGCATCTTGGTTAGCATGGACAAGTTGGGCCAAAGGGCCTGTTTTCCATGCTGTGTAGCTCTATGACTTTATGATTGTTGTAAATGGTTGATGCAGAGTTGGTGGGTCAAAGGACCCCTTTACATGCTGTATGACTCTGTGATTCACAGCATCTTCACCCACCCTGTTTCCAGAGGTTAAAGTTACTCGACACTCTTTCCTTAATTTCACCAAAGCTCAATGATGTTTCAGAACATAGAACATTACAGCACAGTCCAGGTCCTTCAGCCCATGATGTTGTGCTGACATTTTATCCTATTCTAAGATCTATCTAATCCTCCCCCATCCCCCCCCCACAGAGCCCTCCCATCTTTCTATCATTCACGTGGCTATCTCAGAGTCTCTTAAATGTCCCTAATGTATCTGCCCCCACAACCTCTGTCGGCAGTGCGTTCCATATATCCACCACTGTCTGTGTAAAAAACTTACCTTATTCAAGAAAGGGAGTAGAGATAGCCCAGGAAATTATAGACCAGTGAATCTTACTTCAATGGTTGGTAAGCTGATGGAGAAGATCCTGAGAGGCAGGATTTATGAACATTTGGAGAGGTATAATATGATTAAGAATAGTCAGCATGGCTTTGTTAAGGGCATGTCCTGCCTTACGAGCCTGATTGAATTTTTTTTTGAGGATGTGACTAAACACATAGACGAAGGGAGAGCAGTAGATGTAGTGTATATGGATTTCAGCAAGGCATTTGATAAGGTACCCCATGCAAGGCTTATTGAGAAAGTAAGGAGGCATGGGATCCAAGGGGATATTGCATTGTGGATCCAGAACTAGCTGGCCACAGAAGGCAAAGAGTGGTTGTTGAAGGGTCATATTCTGCATGGAGGTCGGTGACTGGTGGTATACCTCAGGGATCTGTTCTGGGACTCTTACTCTTTGTGATTTTTATAAACGACCTGGATGAGAAAGTGGAGGGATGGGTTAGTAAGTTTGCGGATGACACAAAGGTTGCAGATGTTGTGGATAGTGTGGAGGGCTGTCAGAGGTTACAGCGGGACATAGATAGAATGCAAAGCTGGGCTGAGAAGTGGCAGATGCAGTTCAACCCAGATAAGTGTGAAATGGTTCATTTTGGTAGGTCAAATATGATGGCAGAGAATAGTATTAACGGTAGGACTCTAGGCAGTGTGGAGGATCAGAGGGATCTTGGGGTCTGAGTCCATAGGACGCTCAAAGCAGCTGCACAGGTTGACTCTGTGATTAAAAAGGCATCTGGTGTAGTATCCTTCATCAACCATGGAATTGAATTTAGGAGCCAAGAGGTAATGCTGCAGCTATATAGGACCCTGGTCAGACCCCACTTGGAGTACTGTGCTCACTACAGGAAGGATGTGGAAGTCATAGAAAGGGTGCAGAGGAGATTTACAACGATGCTGCCTGGATTGCAGAGCATGCGTTATGAAAGCAGGTTGAGGGAACTTGGCCTTTTCTCCTTGGAGCGACGGATGATGAGGGGGGACCTGATAGAGGTATATAAGATGATGAGAGGCATTGATTGGGTAGATAGTCAGAGGCTTTTTCCTAGAGCTGAAATGGTTGCCACAAGAGGACATAGGTTTAAGGTGCTGGGGAGTAGGTATGGGGGAGATGTCAGCGGTAAGTTTTTTACTCAGAGAGTGGTGAGTGCGTGGAATGGGCTACCGGCAACGGTGATGGAGGCGGATACGATAGGGTCTTTTAAGAGACTTTTGGATAGGTACATGGAGCTGAGAAAAATAGAAGACTATGGGTCTTTAAGGTAGGGACATGTTCGGCACAGCTTTGTGGGCCGAAGGGCCTGAATTGTGCTGTAGGTTTTCTATGTTTCTCTATGCTTCTACCTCTAACATCCCCCCTATACCTTCCTGCAATCACCTTAAGATTATGTCCCCTCATGTTAGCCATTTTCACCCTGGGAAAAAGTCTCTGACTGTCCACTCGATCTATGCTTCTTATCATCTTGTACACCTCTATCAAGTCACCGCTCATCCTCCTTCTCTCCAAAGAGAAAAGCCCAAGCTCACTCAACCTATGCTCATAAGATATGTTCTCCAATCCAGACAGCATCCTGGTAAATCTCCTCTGCACCCTCTCTAAAGCTTCCACATCCTTCCAATAATGAGGCGACCAGAACCAAACACAGTACTCCAAATGTGGTCTAACCAGAGTTCTATAGAGCTGCAACATTACCTCGTGGCTCTTGAACTCAATCCCCCGACTAATGAAGGCCAAGACTCGCCAACACTCCATACGCCTTCTTCACAACCCTATCAACCTGTGCCACAACCTTGGGGGATCTATGGACGTGGACCCCAAGATCCCTCCGTTCCTCCACAATTGCTAAGAGTCTGCCATTAATCTTGTATTCTGCCTTCAGATTCGATCTTCCAACTTCACACTTCACACTTTTCCAGGTTGAACTCCATTTGCCACTTCTCAGCCCAGCTCTGCATTCTATCAATGTCTTGTTGTAATCTACAGCAACCTTTCACACTATCCACAACACCACCAACCTTTGCGTCATCAGCAAACTTAGTAACCCACCCTTCCACATCCTCATTCAAGTCATTTATTAAAAAATCACAAAGAGCAGGGGTCCCAGAACAGATCCCTCGGCGGAACACCACTAGTCACTGACCTCCAAGCAGAATACGCTCCATCTGCCACCACCCTCTGTCTTTTATGGGTGAGCCAATTCTGAATCCACACAGCCAAGTTTCACTGGATCCCATGCCTCCTAACTTTCTGAATGAGCCTTCCATGAGGAACCTTATCAAATGCCTTACTAAAATCCACATACACCACATCCACTGCTCTAGCTTCATCAATGTGCTTTGTCACATCCTCAAAGAATTCAATCAGGCTCATGAGGCACGACCTGCCCCTCACAAAGCCATGCTGCCTGTCCCTAATCAACCTATGCTTCTCCAAATGTTTATAAATCCTGTCTCTAAGAATAAAATAAAATTAAGCACGAGCGGTGTCTGTATAGTTATGTCCTCCGCATAATTATTATTTAGGAGCTAGGTATGTTGAGTTATGTGTGCACGTTAGATAGGTTGGAGGACACGGCCGTCACAGTGAGTCATACACATGGAGAAGGCTCCAGCTGCATCCATACATACCTGGGGAATGCCAGTACATTTCTACTCAGGGACATTGGTGCCAAATGCTGAGTTACAAGTTCAGGAGATGCAGTCACTCATTTATGGTGGAATAATTGTGATGATTCTTTTCAAAAAAAAAGCTAATCTGTATTGCTTACTAAAATACTTCCATCAGAAAAACAGGAAATGTGGAAAGTATTCAGCAGATCAGGCAGAGCTGAAGGGAAAGAAACAGTCATTTGTTACAGATAGACTCCTGAATTCACCAACCGCACAAAGATAGTGCAGAGGAACATGACTAACTGGTCATGAAACATCACTAACATAAGAATCTGGTCAGTGTGTTATCAAGGAAACTATGAGGTATTTTACTTACAAGATGAAGCAGACTATTTTGTCCCTCAACTGGTGAATGATTTGTTCACAATCAGCACATCACCCTGCCTTCAAAAAAGATTGATTCAGTGGAGGTGGTTCAATGAAGAAAGCAAGGAGGATTCTGCAACTTAAGATGAGATTTATTGAACAGAACATCTCTGATTAAAATGGAGAGATCTGTAGATGATATAGATTCAATTTAAATTGAGTGTTCAGCACATAAGGGACACAACTAAAATATTAGTAAATAATACAAATGCAAATACTGCAGATAGTGAAATATTAGTAATAGAGGCTTTTCCCAGTTTATGCGATCAATATCCCAAAGTATAATCCATTTTAAAAAAACCTAATGAATACTTGGTTAAGAACAACATTAAAAGATTTAAGATTAATAGTTGTATTTATTCTTTGTTATATGATGATCTGCAAACTGCTGTACACATGAAGGATACAACTACGAGGTACCATTTATAGAAAAGGAAATTGCATTTATATCATTCTTTCATGACCTTAAAGTATCTTGGAGTGGTCAACCAATAAATTATTTTTTAAATGTACCCATCTGTAGATCTACAGAAAACATGGTAACCAATTTGTTCTCACACAGTTCTATGAATGACAAAGAAATATATGACCAAATCATCTCTGTGAAATTGGTTATGGGATAAATATTGGGTAAGATAATGGGAAGGACTCAACCGTTTGTCAGCTAGGATTGTTTACATCCAGCTGAGAGGGCCTTCAGTTTAGTGCTTACTGCTCTCCTACCTGCATTAACCAGCCAACGACACCGACTGCACAGTTGTTTCTTCAAATGCCAAAACAAAAATTCTCACAGCAGTACATAATTGCAAGTATCACTGAACCAACTGTAGCTTAGTTGCTGCTGAAAACCCACTGTGGGGCTGATTTTTATATTTTATTCATAATACTTAGAGTATGGACATGTCTCTATGTTCATTGTACCGTCAATTCAACACATTCTCTTCCGATACGTCAATGCCACTTATCTTTCCAATTTAAACAATGCATCCATGAAGTGATTGAGAGGCTGTTACACAGGATCTGGCCTCTCAGTGACAGCAGGACCCTAGACTGTGGTATAGTCTGCAATCTCTGGACACACAAGCACTGAGGTACATCTGTTGACGCCTGTCCAGTGCGTCAATGTACTTCTCACTGAAAATACACGTCCTCTCCCAGAAATTTATTGACAACTGGCGAAGCCCCCTGCAACTCCACCCTACTGCACTCCAACCACAACCACACACAGGCTAACCAGCTGTCAGAACTCTTCAACAGTTTGGAATGTCTGTGAACCTCTCTGACGTGCACGTACACCGAAAATTATTCATACTAGTAAAACAATAAAAGTTCTGAAAATAATTAGTTTTTAAAAAGTTAAAATTTCATTAAAAATCAACTACACAAAATTACAAACCAACAATTAAATATTTTAAGTTAATTCAGCATTAAAAATTGTAAAATACCTTTAACTTAAAATGAATAGAGTCGCTCAACCTTTGCTGTGTAAGATGGAGCAAGCTCAGAAGGCAGATTTTTCCCGCCAGCATCGCTGTGAAACTGCAGGACATTGACACTGGCCCGCTGCACTCCACCATCCAATCCCAGCCAGACCGACAGCACTGAGGACCTCTGAATTGATCTGGATTGTTAAACTGACCCTTCCTGCAAAAAGTGTGGCACCACTGGTTCAGCATTGCACTTGAAAGGTTGTACTACCGACAGTGCGGTACTCCCTCTGTACTGCACGGGACTATCAGCCCAAGTTATGTGCTGAGGTAGGCAGGGCATGGTCAAAGAGATAGGTTTCAAGGAAAAGCCACTGCGTGTCAGTATTGCAATACTGCGTAGGCTGTCTACATGAGTTAGGGTGCATGCAGCTGCTTCTGGAACGAGGAACCAGGTAGTAAACAAGAGGCTAAAATTGGAAGAATGCGGTTCTGGAGCATTGTCGAGGAGAAGATTAGAGAGATAAAGGGACGGTCGTTGAAGCGATTAATATGAGGGAAATCGGCGAGGTGGAAGTAGATGTTGTGAGGGAACGGGAAGAGGATCTGGATGCTCAATTCAGGGTCAACTGGAAGGGCCTGGTCGCGGGGTGGGTTTAACCCCTGCGACGGGAGTATGGGATGAAGTTTGTAGGATACGAGGGAAGCACCCATCCATTCTGGAGGTCCGGTGTATCAAACGGGCTCTGCTTGCATTACCGGACCAGTTTGGGATAAAGGCCAGAAAAAGTCATGTGTCACTTTTGTCGCGGCGATGTCACGTACAAGGGACCTGATTATGTGTTGGGACACGTGGGTGCGTTCCAAAACAAGATGAAAGGTTTGCCAAAGCTGGGGCTCCGTCGTGGCTTTTGTTGCATTTCTCCCCATTCTTCTGGTTACGTTTGTAAACGTTAACATGAGCAAATGTTTGCCCCGCGTAACAAACAATGCACACTGGATAAAACAGGTGGAGACTGGTTTGCGTGTTTACTGCATGTTCGGGTGGAAAGTGGGACAATCTGTTTTTTGCCGTGTCCGGAGGTGGCGCAGTATTGCACACACAGGCAAAGGGGTGAGAGATGACTTGTCTAGCAGTGGAATGGAAGTGATGCTCTGTAAACAATCGCACCAAGACTTTTCTAGGTAGCTCATTTTTTTATTGTGCAAGTAATGACGTGCGTCCCTGGAGCCGCCTTATTAGTAGCATCACTTTGATTGCACTTTTTTCATTTTGTTTTTAATCTCCAGGTCCTTGGCCGCTCCGATAAGGGACGTGTGGACGTGTGCGTGATTTGCAGAATGTTGCATTCCAGTCCGCGGCGGAGTCACGTTCCCGGAAGCGGAGCATGACATGTTTTTTTTTGTCGATTGCCATTAAACTCTTCCAGCATCTGGAGTTAACGTCGCTCGAGGGGCGGGAGAGAAAGAATGTTCTCAAAATTGAACTGCGTGGTACGCCGCGTCTTAGCTGCTTGTAAACTTCGATTCAAGGTATAGCTTCCAATCAAGTGATGAATTTTCAGCTGATATCACCCATCCTCTTTCTGGAAGGGTAAAATGCGAAAGAAGAACTTGAAAGCTTAATCGGCCTCTCTTAATTCGATTCTTGCACTTTCAAGTGGGAAGGAAGTATATATGTTTTATTCGTGAACGATCTTTCAAATGTTCCTTCCTAACTAACCACAGAGAAAAACCTGTCGTTTCCCTTTCCTTTCCCAAGCAGATTATGTTGAAATTCGATTCTTGGATATGATCGATCATTGCGATCGCGAAGCGATCCGACCGATATGCTATTTGAGTTTGCATTCATTCCAGGAAGAAGGCTGAGCTTTTAACGGGGCGGGGGCGGGGGTGGTGGGGGTGTAGAGAAGGTTATCTGTCTGTGCAACCCTTGGCCGAATCCCCCACGCATTCATCGTGGGGTGCACTTTCTGCGCACACCCTGTCCTCTCCCGAGTGTCTCCGCCTCCTTCATTATTTATCCATTACCGCGTACCATATGGCAACCGTTACTTTTACTTTTGTTATGCAAATTTAATTTTTCTTTTGCACACGTAATATTACCCACCAAAAAAAAACAACATGGCGCAGGGCAAGCCGGAGCTGGGCTGAAAAGTTGCTGCCTATTTTTTTTTGTTGGAAGGGGAAAAAAAATTAACATAGATACACAAAATACGGCGCTGCTCGTACTCTTGGTGAATGTGTCGACTGGCAGCGCGAGAGCCCCAGGTAAGTGTCAGGCTGTCAGTCAACGACTTGGGGGCTGGTGGATGCCCGGGGATCTGGGCTCGGCGCGCGGCGCGGACTGGACCTGCGGAGCGCTGCGCTGCTACATTACATGCACTGGCCTAAAAAAAACATTTTTATTTAAGGATGTACCGTATCCGCCACTTAACGCGGATGCAATGCAGCGAGGCGAGTGGATCGCACCTCCGAAGTTTCCGGTTATTTTAAAGGAGGAGGGAGCAATTTTGAGAATAAATGGCCGGGTGGGTGATGGAGAGGGGGAGAGTGATTGACGGGCCGCGGCGCGCGCGCGGCGGCGGTTGGCCCCAAGGCTCGGGCCGCCCGGGTGTCCCGGGAGCCCGGTGTTTACCTCAGCAGCAGCAGCCGCCGCCGCCGCCCTCTCGCAGGCCGGGGAGCCGGACGCCTGGGGCTAGAGGCCGTCCCGCCGCCCGCTGTGGGAGTCCCGTCCCGGCCCGGCACTGGAGGCCGGGACGGCGGAAGGGCAGCGGTCGGCGCCCCGAGGCCGTTCCCTCCTCCCTCCCCCGGCGGCGGCGGCCGTGACCCCCGCCATCTTCTGGAACCCGGGTGGAGCGCGGTGGCGGTGGGAGGAGGAAGTGATGGGGGAGGATGAGGAGTGGAGGGGGGAGTTGGGGGGCTGAGGAACTAAAAGAGTGAGGGGAAAACTATTAGGTGGAGAGGAGACAAGACAATGAGTGGTAGTTGGGACTGGGAGGAAGGAAAAGGATATTGAGAAATCAAGGGAGAAGTAAGGAAAGTGGCGCTCAGAAGGCAACAAGGGGAGGATGTGAGGTGGGGAGGAATTATAGAAAGAATGAAGACTATGAAGGAAGAGAAGGTAGTAAAGGTGCAAGAGGGTGTATTTGACATTGAACAAGTAGAAGAGAGATGGATTGTGAGGTGCAATGGCAGGTGGTAGTGAGCTTAGAAAAGGAAGTGGAGGGGAAGCACAGTGAAGGAGAGAACAAGAAATTGATAGGCAAACTGAGGGGAATTCTGGAGTAAAGAGGGCGTGAGTGCATGAGAGAGTAAAAGGGGGAGCCCTATATTAAGGAGATTGCACTCAATAGTTATTACATTATAAAGAAGAGAAAATCAAAGTGCTCTAAAGGGATGAAAGAGGAAGGAGGGAATTATGAGTAAAAGGGAGAAAATATTGAAGGTGACATTGAGGTGGGGAAAGAGCAGAATATGGGAGAGAAGGGAAAAGTGAATGAAGCAAAGAGAATGGGAAGCTGAAAAGGAAAAGTGGAATTTGAAAAGTAAGCAAGAGAAGATGGGAGGATGGAGGGAACACATTGTAGGAAGGTAAACAGAAGGTAGGAGAGAAGAGGTCAGAGAGAAGGAGAAAGATGAGTGATTTGGGGAAGTTGGAGTAAGAAAGTTGAAATAGATGAGAAAGGTAAGAGATTAATTGCTTGGAGATAGTGAAGATAGGAGAAGCTGCAATCAAGAAGATAAAATGAGTAGAGCAAGCTGAGAGAGGTGAAGATGCAAAGTGTAAAGGAATTGAGGAATTAAAAAAAAATCTAAGATACAAAAGATGCCAGTTGGGAAAAGTGTAATCCAGCCTACTTGTATCTTGAAGCATTAGGTCCATTGCCCTACACGTCACAACTCCTCAAGTGCACATCCAAGTACTTTTTAAATGTGATGAGGTTTCTTCCTCAATCACCTCTGCAGACAGTAAGTCCCAGACCTTTACTGCACTCTGAGAAGGGATAAAAAATATTTGTTCTACTTAAGCCACTCATGATTTTATGTACCTCATTGAAATATCCCCCAATTTCCACTTTTCCAAGAGAACAATTATTTATCCACACTGTTCTAGTAGCTACAATTTTCCAGTCCTGGCAACCTCTGCAACACAAATGCATCTTTCTTGTAATGTGATGACCAGTACTTTATTTGCAGTGCTAGGTGTGATCTAATAATTCTATGCAATTCTAATATTCTCCTGGTCAGCTATTAAAATAGCATCTCTGTAACCACCTTATTGACTTGTCTTGCTACCTTTAATGTGACGCACACCCATTCTTCCCATTCTTGGTATCCAAACATTTATTGTTTAATCCCTTGCCTTGTTGCATAGCCACAAATGCCTCTTTTCTGTGGATTGAAATCCATTTACCACTTTGCTGCCAGCTGACCAAGCAAGCCATCCCTATTATCCTCGCTGTCAAACACTCAGCCAATTATTGTATTTTATTCATTTTCTGGAACGTGGCAAAGAGTAATTCTGCCCATTTGCCTCCAAACAGACTTGTTTGGCCATTTCTGTGGGTCTGGAGTTGCACAGAAGCAGTTTAAGGATGGCAGATTGATTTCACTTTATCAATGAAATTAAACTTCCACAGCTGCTGGGGTGGGATTTGAGTTCTGGTCTTCGGATCATCAGTCCAACCCTCTGGCTTATTTCTCTGGTAACTTAATCACTGCCACCACCATACCTATTTTAATCAGCTACAAACTTCTTTCTCAAAAGAACTGGCATAAGGAAAGCAGAAAACTATAATGGAGTGGAATAAAAAGAGAAAAGGGAAAGATGAGAGCTAGTGAGATGGAAGGTAGAGGAAGAAGTGGAGTGTGCAGAAACAAAGAAAAACAGGGTTACAGAAAAGGGCAAAGGAGAGGAACTAAGCTGAGAGAGAGAGATTGAGGGGGAAGAATGATCACGAGACTTGGTCAAAGTTTTAAGTTGTTGGGAATTTCCTTTTTTTAAACTCTAAATCTGGGAAATGGTCTTTGTAAAGGTGTTTGATGTAAGTTATATGGAGCAGCAAAGTAAATTGAGGGAGGAGCATTTAGTTCCAGGAAAAAAAGGTTACTATGGTAAAGAGGAAGATTGCATGAAGACAGGAATGCAAGGGACAAGAATAACGTTGAAAAGATTTGGAGGAGTGAACAGAGGACGTATGTGAAGGATAATGGGGTGGGGGGCTAGAAGGAGAATTTGTTAGAGAGTGTGAATGAAAACGATGGCAAATGAATGTTGACAAAACAGTATAGGAGGGGCGAATAATGTGGAAGAGCCCATGCAACAGATTAGGAGTAGGTTGTATAGCATGAAAAGTAAGGATCCTGGAGTATTAACTTGGTATGATTTTAGTGAGACTGGAAGATCGTTGGGTGGAAATCAGGAGGGGGCCAGGGGACTGGAGAAGCAAAACACTTCTCTTCCTCCAGTGTTTTCTTATATTAGGATTATGGAGCTAAGGGAGTTAAAAGTATTTGAAGCTAGGTCTGGCAGTAGCAAAGCAAAATGATAACCTGCTACATGTATTTACTGTTGCAATCCTTGGCTTTGAGGTGATGAAGGTATTTCTTGTACTGGCAGGAATGTTGATTAACAGACTTTGTCACCTGATGTGGGTGAGGGCATTTAAAAAAAACAAAAACTGGGTGGTTAATTGAAGCAGCAATCTTGTTGCTTCAGAATAACAAAAGTGAGCTTGAGATGGTTCTGGGACAGGATGAGTATGATGGTTTGGAGACAGGCAGACTGGTTGTCCTAAAGGAGCCTTTTATATGATGGGTACTGCACTGCACATGTGGTCACATATGAAACATGCTGTGTTGTGATTGAAAAGACTATACTTGTGGAGCTAAGATTGGGTTGATCATGAGAGCCATGCTATAGGGGTTTAAATGGGGAACATGTCCATGAAATGGATAATATTTTAAATGTTTTGAGTGTTTTTAAACTCTAAGCAGTGTTGATGAGTTTTAGACAAGGATTTGGAGAGAAAGGGAGAAAATTCAGAGTTTAAAAAATCAGTTGTGTGTAGAAGAGTGATTATCTAGTAAACTGGATTTGGGTGGAATATGTGGATGTTAGAAGGTTGGAGAAGTTCACTGAGATAAATTTGAGAGAGACCAATTTTTGAAGTCCAGAATATTGAAAGTAACATTTTGGAAGACCAGTAACCAGTGAAATATAGCAGGAAGATTTGGGAAGGCTGAGGATAGCAGGGAAAAAGTTAAGTGTATTAAAATTGTGATGGGGAGGTATAAAAATGTAATTATAGGAAAGTGGGCCATTTAATTCCCCAGGCCAATTATACAATGTATGCTCCTTCCATTTATTTGTCTTGGTTTTGCTATCCTTTGTACACATGCTTAGCAAAAATCTAACAAATTTCAGTTTTGAAATTTTCAGTTGGTATGAGTTAGTGGAATGCAGGGTGAAAGGCATATTCTGGGATTGAAAAATGAGGGAAGGAATAGTGTTGGTTCCCATCTATTTTGAAGTGTGTTGATTATAAATTGTGAAGGAAATATTGAAACAAAAGGCTTTTTTAAGTATGGCAATTCATATGGAAGAACTTTGTGTGGGTTAATGAGTATTATGATTTTACCCATTCTCCTAGTGCACCCTGAACTTGATTTTTGGAAGGAAAGTGAAAATGGGCCTGGGGAAAGAAGGGGGGAAGCAGTGATATGAACTCTCCCACTTATATGTACCACTTGCAACTCTGTGCCCTCTGAAGCTGACAGAGCTGAATATGGCGAAGAGTGAGATGGAAGAAGTGACTGCACTGGAGAGCATATTTCCCGTGTTATAGAACAAGTGTACATGAGTAACGGGGAGGACCTCAATAAAAATGAGAGAGGAAGCAGGTGGACAGCTGAGAATGTTTTAGTAGTAGGAATAATGAATGTAAGCAACCATGTGGTAATTTAAATGGCATTCAAGGTGCCCCAAGAGGTTGAAAGAAGTAAATTTAATGGAGTTCCATAGCTGAATGCAAGGAATTTCATGGGATTAATGTGGATTTATCTTGGAAAGAAATGCAACTAAATTTGTATGTAATTTAGTAGAATGTTTGAGGGGGGTGGGGAAAGAAGGAAGATGTGCCTTTCTGTAAAGGTGTGGCACAGTCAAATTTGCAGGTTACTAGTTTCATGTAAACGGCCCACTGCTTTTTAATCATTTGCTCAAACGGACCTTCTGTAAATCTAGCTCCAGTGTGAGCTTAATTTGTATAATGTGCAAGTCAGTTTTAACATAACAGGAAGTTGAGGAGAATGTGTTTTTTAGAAGTGGTGTTAACCTATTCTCTACTTCCATACTTGCTGCTAGAAATCCTGAGTTTAAACTGCTTTGTGTGCACTGGGTGGGGCTGGGACTGGGACTGGCTACTCAAAGTCCCAGGCTAATGAACGTGGATGGAATCATGAATAAGGGTTGTGATTTTAAACCAGCATCTTATATATATATATATATAAAAAAGTGTGGGATCTGCAGCCTGGATCAGAAGAGAGCTACTGCAGAATCTGTCTGATTTGCTTGAAGTGACTTCCTATCGTTCAGTACCACTGACAGGATGAAGGTTTAAGGCTGAAGTAGTCTGGATATACACCAAGTGTAGGGGAAGATTGTGTATCTGATTCTGGGTGGGTTGCAATGAGTTCCTAATTATAGGATGTGTGTGTGTGTGTGTGTGTGTATGTATGTTGTATGTGTTTTTATATACATACGCACGCACGCACATATACACAAAACAAAATAAAAACAGGTGGGTGGGATAAACACTTTAATACCCAGTGATGTGCATCTGTTCAACTTCCCCAAGATCAATGAAATCTAGTTCATAGTTCCCAAGATTTTGGGGACAATACGTCTTGTGTATTCACTTGTGAATTGCATTTCATGAATTCAGTAAGATTGTCATCCTTGTGATGTTTTGTTTTCTCACCTGAGATGTGTGCCCCTTATCATTATGTATTGATTCATCTTTGAGGTTTTCACTAGTAGTTCAATTTCATGTTGTCACCCTGGTGATGGGGGAGGGGGAAGAATATTTCAGTTCTGTTTGATCTTTCCTCCTTAGAGGGGTGGGTCCACAGTTGTGATCAATGATTTTAAAAAATTCTATATACAGTAATAAACCTTCAAAGGGTCTGAAGTGTTGACTCTGTTTCTCTTCCCACAGATGCAGCCTGACCTGAGTATTTCCAGCATTTTCTGTTTTGTTTTCAATTTCCAGCATCTGCAGTTTTCTTTTTATTTACACTTTTAAATCATTTTTTAGGTGATCGGGATTTTCAAATAGATAGCAGATTTTTGGAGGTTTACTGTAATTGACCTTGTTCCTAAACCTGTAGCACACAAGGCCAATTGTGATGTTTCAAATATCTCCCCTTCCTGGACATATCTCTCCGCACATACCAGATCAGAAGGAAAAGCGAAAGAAAGTTGCAGACTGCCTATAAAGGTTCTGCCACCCTTGTGTAATCTGTGACAATTTGTTGAAGTTTATTGATCAGAACAAGACAGTAACAGTGAGTGTTGAAGGTCAGTAATCAGGATACTATCAGTTGAAATTTTGGAAGTTGATAAGGGGGAACAAATTTGAAATAAACTGCTGCCACTTTGCTTATTTAACACTATACAAGACCTGTTTATATAGAATGCTGAGAATCAATTCAACTGTTTCTTTTTTGTACCTTATGTAACTAGAATTATGCTCTGACTTCATCAGTTTAACTTGGAGACAAATATTTGAGGGTGGGTATTTGGATATTTCATATTGTGCACCTGAGATTAACTTGGTACTGTGGTGATTGCAGTGAATGTCTCATTGCTATATGCTCTAAGTTCACTCCATTTCCAGAACTGTTGTCAGGCATTGTACTTGACTGCAATACCCTTGTGTAGAATCCACTGGAAGTTTGTAGGAAAGACGAGATGATTAGCTTTTTTCCCCAAGAGCAAAAATTCTCCTGAAGCCTATGTAATCAGTTCTGATCAATGAAAATCATTTGCAAGAGATACTGAAATCAAAGTGTCTCAACAACAATTTGAACAAGATTGCCTTGGGACAAGTGTTTAATGTTGCCTGTCATCAGTTATGTATTACTTGGTGCTATTTTACAATGAATAAATGTTTTTACATGCTACTGGTAGAGAACACAGAGATAATTAAAAGGAAACATTGGTTTTGAAATGTCCCCCAAATGCTGATAGTGCGACCAATTTAATCATGGAATGCACGTTGAGAAAACAGTGGAAGGTGCAACAAATAACAATCTGTTCTTTTTGTCCCTTTAGTGCATAGAAGTTACAACCTAGAATCAATCCATTTTTGTTGTTCTAATCCTCCAGGACAGTGATCTTAATTCCATATCCACTCTCTTCTTGTATCCATTAACTGCATTTCTGTTGGTCGCCTATGCAAGTTTTTTAAATATCGGTGTGATCTCTGCTTCAACCGCTAATTCTGGTTGTGTGGAGCCACACAGTTTCACAATCAAACAAACTGGAAGCTTATCCAGAGATTAATCAGGAGAAAATAGAAATGCTGAGATGTTTGTTTTTGTAGTGGAAAATTAAGGAGACTTGACAGAAGTCTCTGAAAATATTATGCATGTGGATGAGGTGAAACAATTTGTGCTGGTATTGGCAGCTTTCTAGGAAAAAGTAACGCTCACGTTAAGATGCACAGTCTTCTGTTAATCCTATGATTTTATTTGCAAATTATGATCTCCCAGATAAGCAACTAAACTAGTTGCAGTAGACTTAAGAATGGCACTTAGTGGGGTCCTGATAAAACATTTCTCCTTCAGCTAAGATCATCAAAAGTAGATTAATGGTTCTCTCATTTGTCTTGTGTATTCTTTCTGTGCATAAATTGGTTGTCCTGTCCATACAATAATGGTTGTTCTTAAAATGTAATCAATTGGATGTTTAATGTTCTTTGAATATCCTGAGGATGTGATCAGGAGCTTGGAAATGTAAATTGAAGTTTATGGCTTACCATTAGTCAATGCACCCTTTCTGATACAGAGTGAGTAAAATGAGGGAGGTTCCAGGTTTTATTACTGAGTTAGACAGTTTCTACTACCCTGTTGCTAAAATTGACTCTGTCCCATCATGATAGAGATGACAGAAGAACAAAATCAGTTGGTCGTATCCAGTGATACTTCGTTGGAATGAACTTGTTGAAGAACACAGGACAAGTTTTGTCTAAGACTTGTTTCTAACTTTCATCCAGGCGTCTCTCTCGCTCTCCCTCTTGCTTCAGCTGTGAGCTGAAGTGGGTCTTGTGAATCGTGCAGTATTTCTTTAGATGTGGTAGCGTGGTGCTGCATGTAATACAGTTGAATAATCTGTTGGTGGCAGGTTTTTTTTGTCCAAATACGTTGAATTGAATAATTCACTGCAAGGTGTTTTTCTTGGCTGAATTTAAATTGAAGGATTGTGAATTGAGAGGGGTATATTGTATTACCCAGACTCTCAGGACAAAAGATCATTTAAATAAGATGCAGGAGAGTTACTGGCACCTGTGGGACTGTACTGTAGAATGGTTGACACCTTGAAGAGAGGAGAGAAAACCTGTTGAGCTATGTTCAGAGATTTAAGTATATTCTCAGATTCCAGCTGATAAAATATTTAATCTTCATAAAGATTTGCTGTAGTGGTGTGTTGCTATGCATGTATGGCATTATTTCTAATTTAATTGATACCAGCACAATCCCTCTTCACTTCTAACAATCTTAGCTGACTGCTTATTTTCTGTACTGAGAATTTGTTGTGCTCCTGCCTTGATTGGGGTTTGAGCATTTTTTTAGGAAAGATAATTTTATAGCCTGATTAATCCTGTGTGGTTTTGATGTCAAGTGGGCCATAGAAATTTGCAAACTTGGTATGATGAGTTATTCTAGAAGTGGTTTTCTATCTTGAGTTTCACTGTTGGTGTGGTACCATGGAGAATTGCTGTGTGATTCATTAGAGCTTCTGTGCTAAAGTAAGAATGTGTATGTGAGAGATGCTGAAAGTTTTTTTTTAAGTCTTTGATGTGCTTTTAGTCATTCTTGTTGCAACTTCACCATGACTTTATGGTAATTGTTAACTGCAAATTTTGCAGTTCATGCCATCTGAGGTTTACTTAGAGGCTGCTCACTGTGCTGAAATAATGCACTCCAGTTTATGTCATGGTTTGTGTTCAGTAAACACTTGATAGGTGTGTTGACTGGCATCCAGAGTTGACCTTTTTGTCCTGATTGACTTTCTCCCGGCTAGTACAGAAAATACATTAGTTTCTGTTGCACCTTTCACAACCTCAAGCCCTTTACAATCAGTGAAATATTTCTAAGTGTATCCACTGTTGGGAATGATAGTAATCCACTTCACCGCAAACCTTCTGATTTTGATGCGAGAGTGCTACCTTTTGGAATTTTTGGATGGCCAGATGGAGACGAGGCTGAAGTGAGTGATGTAAATTACCTGGTCAGGCAATTCTTGCTTTAAGAAATTGTGTCCTGTTCTCTGAGATGTTGATGAATTATTATAGTAATTTTCTTTTAAAAAAATCTTTTTGTTTCCTTAAAAGAAATGTGTAGGCATATGTATAGAGCCATAGCTGAAAAGGTATGTTTTATTAGGGCAGCTGGAATTCCAGTACAACCACTGTTTGACAGATTAGCTGTGTGATTGGTCTGTGCAAAATTCCCTGTAGACTTGTAGCCAATTTGTTTTTTCTCCCCCTGGAGAAAGGGAATGATGACCAGGTTAGGACTGGTGTAATGTTGCTTTGGTTTGGAAGCTTGACATATACCATGGTAAAGAACTCAAAAGTTTAAAGCGTGAGGTTTCAATTTTTCATTATTTTAGATACTGACCTTGCAGTTCAGTAAGTAAAGGAGAAACTTGCAATTTTCTGGAATAAAACTGATTTTTCTCTTAGCTGAGGTAGATGTTTCCTTTCCCTTCATTGTTGTGGCCATCCCTAGCTGGCAAGAATAGAAGAGGCTTCATTCCTCAGGCTGCATCAGTGCTGTATTGTAATTGATTACTAGGCATTGTCTCAGCAGGGGTTTGGGGGGGAGGTCCCAGAGTAATTTATGCTGTGTATGGAACCACCTCCAGTAGCTCTGTAACGATCAAGAACTTGACTGAGGTACCATAATTGTATACCTGGTGCTTTGTTCAAACGTTCATGTGGGTTTAGTACTTTTCCCAATCCTGGCTGCTGTTTCACAGAGCAATTTGCTGTGACATTTCAGATGAAAGCTGAAAGTTGTGGATCTCGAGTCATATGTGTGTCATACTGGACATCAGTGGACCAAATAGGATTTTCTGACAATCCAATAATTTCATGGTCACTATTTCCACAACAGGTTTCAAAAAGTACCAGGGTGCGTTCTTGAAGAACCTCTATGTGTAGTTCTGTGGACATGGTTTAGAAGGTGGAATTAGGCTGGATAGCTCTTTCTTGCCCAACATGGACTCAATGGACCTGACCACCCTGTGTTGTAAATTTTGTTGAATTCTGTTACTAATACTGAACATTGGATACCGCAGAGGCTGCGGGATCAGACAGCATCTCAGCTGCTGTCTGAAGATCTGCACTCTAGAACTAGCTGGTCCAATGCACCTGAACATGACACCAGCCTGACATTGTGGAAAATTTGCTCTGCATCCTGTCCACAAAAGATGGGACAAATCCAATCCATCTTATTACCACCCAATCGATCTACACTCAAACATCAGCAAACTGATAGCACTGTCAATGACACTTTCTATCAGTTGGGCACAACTTCCTAATAATCTGCTCAGTTTGGGTTTTACCAGGACTGCTCAGCTCCAGATCTTATCACAACCTTGGTCCAAAGTAGATTTCCTGATGTGAGTTGACAGCATTAAGGTGCCCTGGTAAAACTGAAATCAGTGTGGGCATCAAATGGTTGGAATTGCACCTCTCACAGAAGATGGTTGTGGTTGTTGGAGGTCAATCATTCCACTGCCAGAACATTGTAGGGCTGCTCAGGGTAGTGTTCTAAATCCATATAATCTATAGCTACTTCATCAATAACCATCCTTCCATCATCAAATCTAAATTTGAGGATGTTCACTAGTGATTGCACAATGATCAATTCTATTTGTAACCCATCCTCAAATGAAGCATGTTGTAACATTACTTCATGGGCTGATAAATAACAGGTAGCATTTCTGCTACATGACCATCCCCAACAAGGAAGAGTTTAACCTCTGTCCTTTGATGTTGAATGGCATTACTATCATCTGACCATCAAATATCTTGGGTGGTCGGCATAGGCTGGAAGCTCAACTGGATCAGTGACAAATATAGTAGCTATGAGAACAAGTCGAAGGCTTGGGTATCTTAAGTGAGTGACTCAACTCCTGACACCCGAAAAGCTTTCCACCATTTACAAGAAACAAACCCAGACGTAATAGTATACTCTCGATGTGCCTGGATGAGTATTGCTCCATCAGTTCTAAAGAAGTTTATTGCCAACTAGGACAAAGTCTGCTTGTTTGTCATCCTATCCACCACCCTAAATGGTCATTCCATTCTCCAGTTGTGCCACAGTGGTTGCAATATATGCCATTGTAGTTACTTGCTCAGGATATTCCAACAACTCTCAAACCTGCAACCTCTACCTCCAGGAAAGACTAGGACAGCAGGAGTATGGGAACACCACCAAATGCAGGTTTCCATCCAAGTTGCACACCAAACTGACTTGGAAATATCATGCTGGTCCTACAGTATGGGCCCCAAATCCTTGAACTCCCTTCCCAACAGTACTGTGGGAGCACATTAACCAAAAGGACTGCAGTTGTTCAAAATGGCAGCTCACCACTACCTCCTTAAGGGCAGTTAAGGGTTGCAATTAGATGCTGATCTTGCCAGCAATGCCCTGTTATCAGAAAATGAATGAACTTAAAAGAACATGTTTTGCTTTCCATATTAACTGAAGTAAAATTCCCCAGATGCTATAGTGGGGGTAAATGTACGTCTCTGCATCACTAATGCAAGAGCAAAATACTGAAGGTGTGGGAAATCAAAATGAAATGGAAAATACTGGAAATACTTAGCAAGTTACTCAGTATCTGTGGAGAGAAAAATGAGTTGATGTTTTACATCCATTACCTTAATAACCTACAGACAGCATTAAAAGATTATCTGGCTGTTATCATATTGCACTTTATGAGAGAGATACAAGTCTGCAGATGCTGGAATCTGGAGCAACAAACAATCTGCTGGAGGAACTCGGAGGGTTGAACAGCATCTGTGGGAGGAAAGGAATTGTCGACATTCCAAGTCAGTTCTGCATCAGGGTTCCGATGTGAAACTTCATTTACTTTCCTCCCACAAATGCTGTTCAACCCGCTGAGTTCCTCCAGCTGATTATTTGTTGCTATGGTTTATGGGAGTTTGCTGTGCACGGTTTTTTTTTCAAAACCACAATTTGATGTTAAGCACTTTGGCTACCTCAAGATCAAGAATCCCTGAACAAGATCTTGTGTTCTCTCTCACAAGTGCTGTATCTTGACTATTCTCCCTTTATTGCTCTCCATCCCTTTTTATCTTGGTAACTTTCATTCATTCTTGCACTTTCTCTTTTTCTTTCTTACTTTTCATGATTCAAGACTCAGAGGTGCCAAAATGTTTTGAGATTTTTTTCACATCACTTCTGTATAGTCAATCAAACAGATAGAGACAGCAAGACCTTGCATGCAGAACTAGTCATCTCCATATAAGTTCTGTTCCAGGCATGAGTTAATTTGAGAATACTGAAATATTTGGAGAGTGGTATATGAAAATGTTAGTTCTTAAATTGGTAATATGAGAGGGTATTTGGGAGCGCAGATTTTGAGTGGTGTTGATTTATCGTTGAGACCTTAACATCAGCTACAAAATTAACAAACTGTACAGAATCTCACTTTCTAAACACGTCTGCTTTAAGTTGTGTGATTTGCCTGATTCCTGAATGGTTGGGTGTTTCCTAGTTTCTGTGTGGTCCGTATGACCTGATGTAAGGTGGTCTGTTCCTAGAGGATGTGGGCTAGGTAAGCTAAAGCCACATTAGATCGGAGACTCCCTGGGGATGAGGTCATGTGATGTGGGGTGAGCTCATGCAAATACAGACCAGCTCTGAATGGGGAGTTTGTGTGAGATCCAGCTTTTACGCGTCCTTTCTCACATCTGTTCAGAGAGACTACTCTTTATAGATGGACCATGACCTGCATGTCCCTGCTTGTAAGACTACTCCTAGATTTGCATGGTGCGACAAAGCTGGTCTGAACATTTAAGTAAACTTGTTTGGTGCATCATTTTTTTTATTCTGAGTTTACCTGACCTGTTAATTGATCATGGAGTGTGATTATTACAAATTGTTGATTTGTAGTGACACTTCAGACCATTATAATCCTTGTCTGAAATACTGTTAGTAGATGTTTAAAATGATTTAATTATTTTACAAAGGTAACTAATGCCCATTTTCTGAAGCACAACTCTGTCGGTACATTAAATGACAAGGGGTCAAGAAGGTGGGTGAGGAGGAGGAAAATAGCCTGATTTCTATCTGATCTGGCTTCTGTGCAGAGTTTCATTGCGATCTGTCACATAATTACCTGAACTACACTCTCTTGCTGCTTAGCATTCTTTTTTTCCTGAAATGGATTTTAATTGAAGCATAACAAGTATGAACCAAACACTATAAATTGAAGTGGATGTTCTCTGTTTGTCAAGCTGACTGGCTAACATGTTCACTAATGGTGAATGGCAATTTATTATCATCACATTACTGCCCAGTTTATCATCATTGGGAAATGCTTTCTATTTTGGGGAATGAACAGAAATCTCTGAACCGCATGTAGTTGAAGCTGTAAGCCTGTTTGTTGACGTGTTATAAAATGCTTCTCTAACATATGAGATGGTTTCAAATAAAACAATGTTTTTCCCCAGTGAGGGAAACATTTAGTGCCTTTCACAAACTCGGGACATTCCAAACTTCTACAAGTGGGGGAGTTCTTTTTGTAGTGTAGGAAATTGCAGTGAGGTTTGCACACAGTGATGTTATGCTGGTTGAGAGATAAATATTGGCCAGTGTATAGGAGAATAGGACATAAACCATTTAGTCTCTTGTGGTAGGGAAAAAGAGACCCAAGACTTTGATGCTGCATGAATTACTCTATATCCAACAGTATAAGACTTACGGAGTATTGTGCCAGAGAGTAAGCCTGGATGATATGTTCAAGCCCTTGACCTGGGTGTCAGAGACACAACTGAGGGGGAATATTACCTGAGGCAAAACTGAGAACCCCAAATGAGTAGATTCTAGTTTCTTTGATTACGTGGCGTAGTCAGTCAATGCATTAGTAAAAGTGTAATTTCCTCTTGAACAGCAGTCTGGAGGGTATGTGTTGTCATATTATGGCTTCAGTCACGGTTTTGGCTTGGGAGCAAAACAAAGTAAGTGAGGCAATTAATTGATTTTGGGTTTTGACCTGGAGGCTAATTCGTTCAACTTGCATTAAGTTACTGTTATTGGACCTTCACAAGAAGTGCTTGAGAAATTATATGAAACTGGTAAACCAGGCTAGGAGCTAAATGTCTCAATGGTTCTCAGTTCCCTAGAGACTTTGTGAAAAATATCTAGGGGGGAAATTCCCTTGTTAGTTATAAAGGGACTATAGTTGAAAGTCCAGTAGAAACTAGAAGGGTTTAGGTTATTTAAGTAGCTGGGCAGATAAATGACCAAACAAGTTTTAACAATGTGAGTAGTTCTCGTGCTTTTGTTGAATACAGCTTTTGAGTTCGGATCACCATGTGAGGATGCAAAGAGACAAAATAGATAAGTAAATGAAAAATGATGAAAGAAAACTAAACTCTGTAATGGCAACAATGAAAGTACCAGATTATTGTAAAAACTCATGCAATTCACTAAAATCTGCTGCCCTTATTCTGTGTGGCTTGTATGTTACTCCATGAGAACATAAAGGGGAGTAAGCTATTCAGTCCCTCATGCTTATTCCACTATGAATAATATCTTGGCTGATCTTTTACCTCAATGCCACTTTGCTGTACTAACCTTTCCCCCCCAATCCCTTGATCGCCTTAACATCTAAAAATCTATTGGTCTGTACCTAGAGTACACTCAGTGATTGGAAATCTCTTCATGAGGGCAATAGAGGCCCAAAGGTTCACTACCGTGTGAGTAATGTAATTTCTTTTCGTCTGTCTGTGTTTTAGAGTTATACAACATGGAAACGGGCCCTTCGGCCCAACTCGTTCATGCCAACCAAATTGCCTAACTGAGCTAGTCCCATTTGCCTGTGTTTGGGCCATATCCCCTTAAACCTTTCCTGTCCAAATGCCCTTTAAATGTCATAATTGTACCTTCCTCTACTACTACTTCTGGCAGCTTGTTCCATATAACCACCACCCTCTGTAGAAAAAGTTGCCCCACAGGTCTCTATTAACTACTTCCCCTCTCACTTTAAACCTCTCCCTTCTAGCTTTGGACTCCCCTACCCTGGGGAAAAGACTATGACTATTCAGCTTACGCATGTCCCTCATGGCTTCATAAACCTCTAAGGTTGCCTCTCAGCCTCCTATGGTCCAGGGAGAAAGTCCCAGCCTCTCATTATAATTTAAACCCTTCAGTCCCGATAACATCCTCAAATCTTTTTTGAAACTCTGCAGTTTAATGACATCCTGCCTATAGCAGGGCGGCCAGCTGCACTGGTTTCCTCGCACATCCCCAAAGATGTGCAAATTAGTAGGTTAACTGACCTCTGTAAGTTTGTAGAATCTGGTGGAAGTTAATGGGAATGTGGAGTAAAATGGGACTGGTGTAGCATTAGTGTAAATGGATGTTTGATGGTTGGCATGAACTTTGTTGGTCAAACAGCCTTTAGCTGTGCTGTATGATACCACTGATCTTCTTAGGTTTTTGAAAATGGTGTTGCCTGGCAATAAAGATGTTTTCTGAAGTCTGGTGCAGAGACAAAATTGGCAAGTTGAGTGAATGAAACTCAGTACGAGAAAATAATTGGGCTTTTTGAGGATTGACGAGGTTAAGTTGTTGATTCTGACAGCAGAGCTGCTGTTACAGTTCTATTTTTTTTTAAAAACTGATATTTTAAAAAATTGTAATTGTGATTTATTGTAATTTGGTAATGTTAGTGGTTGTCTGGAATTGGGGCTGGAAACACTAATGTGGAAGTGTAAAAACTGCTTAGGACTGATTGTAGTGGGGCAATGTTAATTTTTTTAAAAGGTAGTTTTTGCATTGATCTCTTTAGCATGGCTTTGACCATTGTTAATCATATTAATGGAGGGCTGGGGAGAAGGCAACAACATCTAGATAGCTTTCAAAATTAGGATTGAAATAGATAGTAATAAAAGAAATGCTCATTATCGTTTTTAATGCCCTCCTGAGGGGGAAGATAGACCTATAACATCTTGACTGAAAGATGTCTCCAACAACAGTACAGTAGTGAAAAATGCTGCATTGATATGTCATATTAGATTATGTTAAAGCTTTTGTCATGAGCTTCAACACTCAACTCGATGTTTCTGAGCGGAAATGATATCCGTAAATCTTACTGGGTCAAGGAAAGATGTACATGCTGTTCAGAGCATAATGTTTAAGTTTTAGGACAAGAGAATATGTAGAATATTACAAAACAGAAACTTGCCACTGATACCAGTTTCATATCCTGAAACTCTAGGTTTTTCCCAATAGTCTTTTATACTTTTTCAAGTTGTTTAATTCCCTTTTTTTAAAAACAAAAGGACAACTTGATTCAACAAATTTTCAGTACTGTTCTGCATTAAAGGTATTCTTCCTGATGTGGACTATATTACAAGAAGTGACTGTTCCAAAATTATTTCACAAGGTGTACGATACCTTGGGATATCCTGAAGTTATAAAAGGCTTCTTGATCTTTCATTGTCTTGATTTTCTTGTCAGGTCATTTCTAAACTTAGCTCCTGCGGAAAAATACCTCCCTTGCAATTATTCTTCCTTATCCCTTGTTGCATAATTTTGTGGAAAGATTTGCATAAGAGGTGTCAGATTTGATATTCTGGATTCCTTCAATATGACTTGAAAGTATCAAATAAATTCTTAAAAACTTTCCCATCGGATATGAAACTGGTTGGGTAATGTCCGAAGTTGATTGTACCTAATGTGGAAGGTAAAGCTTGAAAAGGTGAATGATCTTTAATAGCTGCAAATTACTTTGCTGCCCCTTATTCTAAACGGTGCCCTACCATTTGGCCCAATGGATTCCAATTGCTGTGAATGCTCTTTAGTCACTTGCACTGCAATTCCCGAAGTTTAGAGCATGGAACAGAGTTAAAGGTGTCTTGAGGTAAGGATGAACAAAGTGCCAAGTTGAAACCCTCATGGAATTTGTCCTAAAATGGTTTATTAAACAGGAAGACCAAGGGGAAAATGAATCCATTTCATGGTCTCACCTCTCCTTTATTTCTGTAACTTGCAGTTCTTCAGCTCCTCTATCAACATTCCTCCATTTGTCGTGCTTTTCGCCATTTCATTAGCAGCTGTGCCTCCAGCTGCATAGGCATTGAGTTCTGAAATTTTCTTTAAACTGCTGCACCTCTCTCCTCCAATTCTTTCTATAAAACTTGCCAGAATCTGATCAATGTTTTTGTTGCTAACCTAAATCTTTCTGTAGCTTGGTGTCTAATTTTATCTGATAATGCTACTGACATTCATAGGCTCTTTTACAAATTTAAGAGGTATAGAAGTGCACCATTGTAATATGGTCCCAGTAGCTAACTAAAGGGTTAATTTGCATCTGTGGGAGAAGAGACAGTGGAACACCCTTCATCAGACTGAAAAGGAGACCAAAGCTTGTAAAGCAGTTGGGTGGGTGGGTGGGGGGGGGGGGGGGGCAGTGGCGGCAGTGTCTCTGATGGGGTGAAACCAGAATGACCAGGTGGGTAAGCTGTGAAAAAAAACTTACCTAGTCAATGAGTGAATGGGAGCAGTTAGAGAGTGACAACATAGACAAAAGAACATACAAGAATGTGGGAGTTGCAAAATGAATGGTAGGAGGACTTGCCTGGCTGGTCAGGCTGGGATGCCCTCCAATCCTGGAGAAAGGAAAAAGGGGGTGGGAAGGTGGGCTAATTTTACAGATGGATGACTGATGTAGAGAAATCAAGTTACCTGAAGTTGTAGAGTTCAGTATTGAGCCTAGAAGACTGCAACATGCCCAGACAGAAGTTGAGGTGCTGTTCCTTTGATTCTGAGTTATTTTCTAGTAGGCTAGACCAAGTTGACATCCTCCCAGCATTGTAGTGTGTTCCAGCAAGCTGCTGAAGTACAAACCTCACTGGGAGGATTAACACTTGCTGATTTTTTTTAACTTGTTTGGCAGAGGGCCTTTTTTTAAAAAATCATTCTTGTAGTCTGTATTTGGCAGCATTTAATGTAGGCATTTCAATCAGCATGTGAAAATGAGCCTCTCTGATGAATTTTGAGAACCAGAACCTAGATATGCTTGGTGAGTAGCACTCTCATTTCTAAGTCGAAAGCTTATGGGTGTTCATTGCACTTAAGAATTGGAGATAAAGTGTGCATTCAGAGGGAGGGCTGCAGTGTTAGAGAACCCATGTTTCTGATGAGATGTTAAACTAAACATTCATCTTACATGCACAAAAGATTTCGTGGCACAATTCAAAAGGGATCAAGGCAAGTTCTTTCCAGTGTCCTGATCAATAGCTCTCAACACACAATATATGAAATACCTGGAGAAAGGTACCTCGTGCATAAATCAGACAGCACGTTCCTTGTGCTTAAACATCTCTTCACTGGCTGTAAAGCATATGGGAATGTGTTGAGGTTGAAACTAGTGCGATGAAGGTCTAAGCTTCAAAGAAGGATGACATCAAGTTTCTAGGGAGGAGGAAAGAAATTAAGTGGAGAGGAAGTTTTTAATGTAAGAGATCTGTTGATAAGATACTGAGACTTGGGAAATGAAATTTCGACCAGTGTGTCTGCACCTGGGGGAGCCACATTTATGCAGTAATTGTTTGGATAGAAATGGTAGCAGGAAAATGCATTTTCCAATCGATGTTCACACCCAGGACCTTGAGTTGAAAGATTGTAATTCACTATATTTTGACAGTATAAAAATAAATAATTGATCTTCTGTGCTATTAGTAAGAATTGGCATGACACGCATGATATAAATCTCTTGCACTAAGCTAATATCGCCATTTTGCTCCTTGATAAGACTTTATAGTGATCTGGTGAGAGATTTACTTGATCCACCAGGACAGGAATTAACTGGGATTGTGAAATTTGATTCCAAGAGACAGTGTGGACTTGCTCTAGTACTGCACTTCTCGTGTACTTTTCACATGAGTGAAGAATGAAGCTACAAGAGCAAATTAACCGTGACATTTTGGTTCTTGGTCTGGTGGTGCCCTTTGTTTGTCCAGGCTTGAACTCTGTTCTTTTCCTCAGCTCCATATCTACCCAGCTCCTCTTTTGAGATGTTCTTTAAAACCTACCTCCTTGATGATGCTCTTGGTCTCCTTTTGTGGCTCAATGGCAAATGCTGCTGATTGGACTCGGCATGTATTTTCAAAGCATTTTTATCATGGGAAAAGCAAATTGTTGACCTTGTAAAGGTGGAGGTTACAGATTTCAGTTTCTATTTGAGTCATGTGATGTAGATTCCCAGCAGAAGTTTGTAATGTGATTCCTGCCTATCTTGTCCAGTGAGAGCCCCTGACAATTGTGTGGTCCTCCTGGATTTGCATAGGTAGATAATAAATTTATCCATTGTTGGATTCTGAATTCGGCTAATTGGTCTTCTGTCTTAGTTTTGGATAAATGTTTAAGATTTTCCATAGAACTGTGGGGAGAAACTTCTTTCTTGTTCAGTAGGGGTAGAAATGCACTCAAACTATATGTGGAACGTACAGCAAAAAAACAGACTACTTGACCCAACCATCCATTGCTAGAATTTATGGCCCACTTGAACCCACCAGACAGGATGCTTTCTATGGTGCACCAACTTTTATCAATGCACCATAGAAAGCATCCTATCTGGATGCATCACGGCTTGGTACAGCAACTGTTCTGCCCAGGACCGCAAGAAACCATAGAGAGTTGTGGACACAGCCCAGCGCATTATGGACACCAGCCTCCCTTCCTTGGACTCTGCCTTTACCTCTCGCTGCCTTGGTGAAGCAGCCAGCATAATCAAAGACCTCACCCACCCGGGTCATTCTCTCTTCTCTCCTCTTCCATCAGGTAGAAGATACAGGAGCCTGAGGGCACGTACCGCCAGACTTAAGGACAGCTTCTACCCCACTGTGATAAGACTATTGAACAGTTCCCTTATACAATGAGATGGACTCTGACCTCATGATCTACCTTGTTGTGACCTTGCACCTTATTGCACTGCACTTTCTCTGTAGCTGTGACACCTTACTCTGTACTGTTATTGTTTTTATCTGTACGATCGGTATGCAAGACAGGTTTTTCCACTGTACCTCTGTACAAGTGACAATAATAAATCAATACCAAACCTGCTCTGTACTTTCCTCCTCTAAATCTGTTTTTATAATGAAGAGTTATCAAGCATCTCCTTAAATACATTTATACTGTTTGCCTCAACCATTCCCTAAGCTATCGATTCCCACATTCTTGTGGCTCCTTTGTTACTGTCTTCTACACATGGTTCCTCTGCTGTGCGTACAAGAATATAGCCTTTGCATCAGAGGAACTTCATCATTTGACATGGTCCCCTCCAAACTGCCCACTCTACTTGCTTGGCATTATATGACTGCTGCTTTATTGTCACTGGGTTCATTTCCGTATCCAACAGCACTGTGGGAGTGCTTTCACACCTGTACTAGTTATCTTTTGTATCAGTCATCTCACTTTCCCAAGGGGAATTGATGACTCTGGCAGTGCTACACATAGCAGGTAAGTGAATTTGGTTTAGAACCAGCACCAAAGTGTGTGTTACTCATTAATTTTCCATCATGTCAATGAAGCATGTCAACTGCTGCTTCATTGCTTTGGTCTTAATTGGTGGTTACTGTGTAATGATTGAGCATTATCCTAATTAGAAATTAAGCATACTTGCTCTTTGACTTTTGTGTCATTGTTTTTGACCTAGCAGTTCTATATTCAATGCTGTAAAGTCTTTGCAGAACATGCTATACTTGTGCCTTCTTGCATCTTCTAAGTTCTTCAGTATACCCTTTAGTCATTTTTTTCTTGTTTGTTTATTCTATTCCCTCAAATTCATCCATACCTCAGCAGTGAGATCTACATTCCAACTATCTTCTGGAAAAGGACATCCCTCCAAAGTTCCTGGCTGGTTTTGTTAATAACTGTCATTACATTTAGAATTGATATTGCACAGGAGGAGGGCTGCCTTTGTATAGCAGTCCAGTTTTGTCCACATCTTTTCCCAATAATTTTCCTTTTGAAGGTCTGGATTGGTATAGTTTTCAGAATTATTTTTTGCACTGAGTTCCAGGTATGTTTATTTGAAAATAATTTCTTTGTTTTATCCAACACTTGTAATCTGTGAACCTTAGTCCTTCAACCATGGGGTAATAGGAGTAGGGTAATATCTCTCTTTACATTATTTAAACTACCTGTCAAATATCCTCTTGAAACATGTTAAATACAACCCTCCTTCCACTGTCTAATCCTTCTGGCAAATATATCTTGCACCTTCTAGGACCTTCACATCCTTTCTAAAGTGCTAAGCAGAATTGAGTGCAATATTACAGTTGTGACCCGGCCAATTTTTGTTTTAAATAAAGGTTCAACAGATCCCAAATCCTCCCTACTTTTGCATTCATACCTCCCAATTCATGAAACCCAGGATCAAATATGCTTTACTACTTGTGTACTCAGCATCACTTGTTGTCATGGAAGATTTACAATCATCTACACATCCTTTTGTACACCCTTCAGAACTGTGCTATTAATCAACGTGGTCATTCTTGGTTCTTCTATATTTCATCTGCCAGGTAACTGCCCCTTTCAACCTGTGCCTTGCAGTCCATTACTTTTCAATATTTGCCACAGCTGCAAGTTTAGTCATCTGCAGAGTTTGAAATTTTGCCCTGCACATCAATATTGGAGTCATTAATATATGTCAATAAAAGTATTGATCCTAGCACTGGCCCCTGGGGAACATCACTACCACCCTCCAATCTGATATGCATTCGCAATTGCAGAAGTGACTGCTTGCTACCTTCAGTGACTCTGGAATCCCCCTACACTTAATATACTTCTTAGACTTGGCCCATTCATGCCACGTTCTGCAGAGTCCGCCTTCAAGATGTCGTCTTTTCCACCGCTCTCTAATGCTGAGTACCGGCTTGAGACTGGCACATACAGTGAAGGTTTCTGCACTTACCTCTTACTGTTGTCTTGGATGGCTGCCCATTTGTTGCACTGAACTCTGGTCCCCATTTCTGGTCTTGACTGCAAATGGAATTATCTTTGCCTACGCTATCAAACACCTTCATAAATCTTGAAGACCACTGTCAGGTCACCTCTCAGCCGTTTGAGGTGCATTCCAGCATGTTCAATTTTTCATGATAAAGTGTAACCTTTTAGTTCTGATAATACCCTTGTAATTTCTCTTTACCATTTTAATAAGACAACAATCAGAATTGTTCACTGTACTTTGTGTGATTTAATGCAAGTTTAGTGTAACTTCTAAATTCTGACCCCATAAAGGAACCTTAACATTTGGTAACTTTTGTTTGTACTGACGTGTTGCAACGTGATGAGCTGTGTACTTGTGCTCTTGGATCCTGTGTCCTCTTTTCCATTCTGCTTGCTGCACTGTTCTTGATTGCCAATAAATCCAATCTAGAATTCAAAAGAGATGTCTACCCAGAAAGTGGTTAGAATGTTGATCAAACGTAAGGAGTTGAAGACTACAATGCACTTAATAGAATCTACAAAGACTATTTTAAGGTACCCTGTTTCCCTCTTTGTGTATTTCTGTTTGTAATGCAGTTAAAGTGGCAACTAATCCACATTTTTAGCAAGGTTTTGGAGCAAGGTTTTGGAACAAGGTTGTTAATAACCAGCTGCTTTGTTTTTAATAATTGTGGTTGAGAGAAATTACTGCAGAGCACCAGGAAGAATGCCAACTGAGGAATGTGTAGATTTGTCATAAGTTTCTTATTACTACTTAGTAGGTCCTTTTTGTGACCAATAATAACTTGTTTCCATTCTGATTCTGTTGAGCCAGTGTGGGACCCACTGACCCTACTGCAGAAGGTAGAGTAAGTGCTTGATGGGACAGGTGGGTGGGTATTTTGTGGGATGGTGATTCCTTCCATTGCTTACACTGGTGTTCCATGTACTTCCAGTTCACGGGCTGGAGGTTTTCAGTGCTTTCCCAGATGCTCCTCCACTTTGAGTAGTCATGTGTCAAGAATTCCCAGGAGTCAGTAGGGCGTTGTGCTTTCAAGGAGGCTTTGAGAACATGCTTGCACCTTTTTCTCTGTTCATCCTGTAATCTCTTCCCATGACCCATTTGAATAGAATGTCTGTGTCAGGAGTGTGGTATTCAGTGGGCCATCTGAATGACGTAGCCTGCTCAACAGAGCCAACATCCTATAATTTAATGCAAGAGACATCAGCTAGGGGGAAGATAATGACATTGATTCACCTAGGCCTCAAGTGGATTTGGCAAATTTTGTAGAGACAGTATTGGTGGAATTCCTCCAGTGCCTTGGGATGCCTGCTGTGGATAGTCCAAGGCTGGAAGTGTTTAGGAGAGCAAGATCACTGCTGCCTGCTAAAGAAGTTTCATATGAGGTTTGAGGCCTTTATCTTGTCAGCCAAAGGCTCTGTTGGCTCACTGAAGACAATGGTGAATTTCATCCATAAATGTCTCTTCCCTGAGAGGTGGCTGATTTGGGAAGTGGTCCATGTGATCCAGGGTCTCATCATGAACTTTTATTGTTAGAGGGTGGCATTGTATAATGGTGGGGGCACAGGTTGGTTGAGGATCTTTGATTTGTCGATTTTTTTTTTTTTGTTTCCCCCCTCCCGCCCCCCCCCCCCCCCCCAAGTACATGGGCCATCCTCCTTATATGTTCAATGAATGAGTCAAAGATGACTTGGAGTTTCCAAATGTGGGCATCATTTGCTTACTGTAGTTCAACTACCTAGTTTGGGATAACCCTGGTTCTAGAGTGGAGTCAACATAGGTTGAACATCTGTTATTTGTTCCACTCCAGTGGAAATCTTGGTGAGGCACAACATTGCAGTGAGAAAGATTGAAGACAGTGGTGGAACAAGGGTGCAGTCTTGCTTTACACTGGACTGCGCTGAGATTATCTCTGTGGTCCTATTGGTTAGGTTCATGGATTCAGTGTCATCACGAAACAAATGCATGAATTTCTTCAGGCAGCAGAATTTGAGGGTGCTCCAGTCCTTTTGGGTTGACAAAGCCAACTATTTCGGTAATGTCAAAATAGGCTGCATCTAGTGGTTGGTGCTGCTCTTTGAATTTCTCCTGGAGTTGTTGAGAGGAGAAGATCCTATCTACTGTGTCTCAATAGGATAGAATCCACACTGTGATGCTAGCAATAGGGCTGTGGCTGCTGAGCAGAGCTTGAACATCTTGCCTGTAAAGACTGCACCTGTGATAGTGTGGTACTGCATTGGAGTGTCAGCCTGATAAGGTTGAATCTCTGGAGTCAGGCCTGAATATGAGAGTATGAAGGTTACAGAGAAATGTTACTCACTTTTGTATGAATTATAGGACCTGTGGGTTCTGTGTCTTTGCCAACAAATGGATGTAAAAAGACCCCATAGCATCACTTGGAAGAGCAAAGGCAAACATTGAATCCTGAAACAATATTGTTTTTTCAAAATAAAACACTCTAGGGACTATTTTACTAACCTTGTCAATGCAATTGGAGAGTACCAATGTTTCTTCTTGTCACTTCTCTGCTCTGAAATTTCCTCAGAAAATTTTGCATGATATACAACCGTGCACTCATCAAAATGAGATTTGTTGTCTTGCTGTGATTTGAATTTGTCTCGGCAGTTTGTTATAAACCACTTCCAATTTCAAGTGAAGCTTGGAAACAGAAGAGATTGTTAATGCTGGAATCTGGAGCAAAAAGTGAGCTGCTGGAGGAATTCAGGGGGTCAGGTAGCATCTGTGGAGGGAAATGTCGACTGTCCATTTCTCTCCACAGATGCTGCTGACCCACTGAGTTCCTCCAGCAGCTCGTATTTTGTTCAAGTGAAGCTTGTAGCAAATTACTAGTTAGACCTCAACTGAAGCATTCAATCTAATTTTGGGTACCTTGCTGCTGGAAGAATGCCAAGACCTTTAGCGAAGTTGCAGGGGAGACTTAACAGAGTAATAAGAGGGATGAAAGACTTGGTTATCTGGCAAAACTAAAGCAAGGATTGTTCCCTCAAGTTTAACTGATCGATGAAGGCATTGAAGAACGAGGGATTTTGGGATGAGAGTTCACAGAAAATGTTTGTTCTGGCATAAAAGGCCCATAAGCATAGACTACAGAGTTATGATCATTGGCAAAGAAACCTGTGTGGTTAAAATGAGCACTTTTTCTTTCATGAAGCAAGCTGTTGTGATCTGGGATACACTGCCTGGAAATGGGTTCAATAGAAACTTTCAAAAGGAAATTGTACATGTATTTGATAGTAAAATAACTGAGTAATGACCAGGGATTGAGGCTAATTGGATAGCAGGAAGGAGTGAATGGTCTTCTGTACTATATGATTTTATGATTCAGGAATTCAGTGTTCATTTAGAAATTTGGTTGTAGGTGGCAAAGTGGATTTAAGGATTGTGTTGGTGGCAAGAAACTCAGTGCTAACATAAATTGTGTAAGGTAGCTTTAAAAATAAATTACAGGCATGTGGCATTGTTGGAAGCTTCATTGAAATCTTGACCATATGGTTGTCATCATTGTTAATTCTCTGTCCATTGCTGAATTTTTGGGAGCTTTTCAGCTCCTTCAGTTCTATCAAAGCTCCTATTCTTTATATTTTAAAAGCAGCACACATACACATGCGCACACAATACAGCTGACGTATAGGACTAGAAATGAACAGTTTCCAGATAGCATCTTCAGTTCGCTCTCAATTGTGGATGGGATGGGGAGGAGGAGAGACCACTGTTTAAGAAATGACACCTCGCTGTGGGTGCTCTTTGTGGGATCAGTGGTATAGTGGTTAGGTTACTGGATTAGTGATTTATAGGCCTCGAATGATAAGCTAGAAAACTTGAGGCACAAGAGGAAAGAGATTGGGGGTATTCTGCCCCTAGGGTCTGTTCCACCATTCATTCAGATTTTGTACAAGTGATTTATATTTTAACTCCATCTGCCTGCCTTGGTTCTATAGCCCTTAGTGTACTTGCTCAATGAATAATCTTATTGATCAATGTTGAATATTTTTCAGCAGAACTCCCAGATCACCTTGTGAAAGAGTTCTCCATTTCCACTACCTTCTATATGAAGAAGTGTATCCTAACATCCCCTGAGAAACCTAGCTTTGACTTCTTTTGTTATTTCCCTCTTGTTTCTGGGCTCCCCCCATGAGGGAATTATAATTCCTCTCCATCCACTTTACCAAATCCCATAATCGTATAAAAACACCCTAAATTAGGTCATGTCTTAACAAGTTTCAAGTTGTTTTTCATGTTGATTGGGAAACAGTTATGTAAACTCCTCAACTTAAGAATATTCTGTAAGTCAAACACGTTCCCTAGTTATTCACACCATCAATTAAGGGAAATTACTGCTGGTTCACACCACTGATACAGCTTACTTCCTCTCTGAAAGGAATATTTAAAAATTTGCACTGAACAAAAACAGTCCATTGAATTTTTTTCTTAATGGTTTCAGTGAATTTGGTGATCTGCAATGATGTCTTCTTGTCATTCACTTGAAGCCCCAGGCAAACACCAATTGCATCAGACACGAACAATTCTGTGGGGACTGCCAGCAATCACTTCACCTCATGATTTTAAATAAATTCTGTGCATTTGCTGCTTGCTTCCACAATGATTTGTTGCTTGGAGATGTGTGGTCTGTCTTTGATGCCAGTAAGTTCGAACTTGTACCAAAATCCTTCCAATCATTAGTCTCTTGGACGCTTATTTTTCTTTCCTCTCTCGCGCTCCTCTTCATCCTCACTTTCTGCCTTCTTGATTCTTCCTTGTCTACACCCCACTTCTGTATCCCCCTCAAAGTGGTATAAAATTTATTTGAAGTTATTTGCATCTTACCAATGTTGAATGGCACTTGAAATGTCTTGGGTCCATTGATAGGCTTAATTGTTTGGTTTGTGCAATGGTATTCCTACATTTGGATATGAAGAGGTTTGGTGCTGTAGCTCCAGAGACTGTGGGTTGTAATCCTACCATGGTTTCAGTTCTTCAAAGAAATTCAAAGGGCTGCTGTCGGTAAATATATACATAATTCTTAGATTTTTGTAGAAACCTGACTGCCTGTTTGATTCATGCCCCATAGGGAAGGAAGCATCTTGACCTGCCTAACAATGATTCTAGCCCCACAGCAACATTGCTGACTCTTAACTGCCACTAAGTGGCCGAGGAAACCATTCAATCATGTCAAGCTGTTAAATTGTGTGAACTGGGATGGGCAATAAATAACAGGTCATGTCAATAATGCTCATGCTACAGGATTGAATTATAACACTGGAAAATGCAATTTAACTTTCAACTTGGAGATCTGGGAGGAATGCAGAAATATTTCCATTAAGGGCTGGTTTGTTATTGCTCACCATTGCCACTTTCCAGTAGCACATGTCACTAAAATAAGGTGAGCACTTTTCTCATAGTCATCTACTCTAAATAGCTTTATGAAGCTTTGGCTTAAAGATCCATGGCTCTCTCTAAACAGCCTTGTGCATTTTGACAACAAGGGTGAACGTAGTTCTTCAGCCAAGGCTGCAAAGCGCATGTGATTTGTCTCATCTTCTCACAACCCAAGCCAAAATCACTCTGCAGGAAAGCCAGATCATTTCGGAGCCAAGCTTCGCTTCAGCTGGGCTTTATGTGTGCCAGTCAGTGCTGTGTTTTACAAAGAATAATGAGCATGATGTGAAGTGGTTGCCCTGAATTGTTGGACTCTGCAAGTAACTTGCACTCTGTTATTTTCATGTATCCTATTTTTACATGGTACATCTCCCCAGCCTAAACAAATAGTATCTTTGATAAACTACTTCTATTCTATACAGAGGCTCCAGCAGTTCATTCCCTACTGACTTGAGGGAATACCTCTTCCTGTTTCAACATGCCATCGCCTAAGTTTACTTGATGCCAAAGCGCCTAGTTGATCTCCAAGTTGAGGAAAAGGAAACCGAGGTTTATTTCTTGGTTTATTTCTTGGGGAGAACCAGAGCACTGGACAGGCTTGGGGTGGGGGAGGTAGGGGGGAGTTGCTGTCTGGCAAGATTGATTTTTAAAAACCTAAAATTCTTTCTCATGCTGATACACGAGTGTGATGGGATTGGGGTGTTTGGTTTGTATTTGACATATTTAAACCTTCTGTTCTGCACTTCACAGGTCTAATGATGAAATGTCCTGCCTCTTGATGTCGTATGACATGAACTGCACTGATTGTAACGTGACCAGCTTAAGCAGCGCAGCCATGGGGAAGATGATGCTGGGGCACAATGGAGTCAGAGGCAGCAGGGAATACAAGGATAAGGTTGCTGATGGTGAGAGCAAGCAGGAGTATCTTCCCAAGCACCGCAAGACGTACCCGCTCCGGAAGCGCATTCACTGTCAGTCGGGTGATATCTCTTCTCTGGAAATTGCCAAGGATCTGGAAGGGATGTCGGTTGATGGAGCGAGTCCTACGCAGGCTATGGCGGAGCACTGGGATTGCCAGGACAGGCTCCGAGCAGAAGGGCCCGAGGAAGAGAGGACGGAGGACACTGGCAAGGAGAACGACAGGATGGCAGCTGTGGTGCCACGTGCTGCTGAGCCGCGACCCCGGAGGTTGGCCAGCCTGAATGCCGAGGCAGTCAACAACCTGTTGCTGGAGCGCGAGGACTGCCCGTCGTCTAGCCGCCGATGCCGGAGAAGTACCAGCTGCGGCATGGAGTATGCCGGGAGCCGGCCCGAGGGCAAGGCCGGGCACCCGGCGAAGAAGCGGACGGGTAGTTTGGGCGGTTCCTCAGATGGCGACGTTTTTGCCAAGGCCGAGAGCGGCGCTGTGCCAGCCAGCCACAGCTGCCCGGGTGCGCCAGCTGAGCTGCCGGCCAAGAAGCGCATGGCCAGCCTCAATGCTGCCGCGTTCCTCAAGCTGAGCAACGCCAAGGACGGTTCAGCCAGCCGTCGCAGCCGGGCGGATGGGGAGGGCAAGCCGGGAAGGGGGGTCGGGGGGACGCGTCTGCCCTGCTCTCACCCGCTGGCTGGGCAGCGGTGCCTGCAAGCCAAGAGGAGGGACCCAAGGAACAGTGTCTCAGCTGTGCCGTCGCCAGTCGCTGGTGACTGTGAGGGGCCGCAGAGGAAAGAATCTGCCACTTCGGGCAGGTTGCCCATTACCACAGACCTCCCCTGCCAGTATGCAGACAAGACCAAACGATATTTCCGTCAATTCTCAATGCTCATGGGAGACCAAGCCATGATTCAGCCCAAGTATCAGGCCATGGAGGGGAACACTCCTTCAGGTGCTGACTTTACACAACCGTTCCAGTCGCACTCTAAGTTGACTTTGCTGGATAATTTTGTGTCTGCTTCAGACCACTACGAGTTGCTGCCTCCTGATGTCTGTCTTGCTTCCCCAATGGATGACCTCTACCTACAATATGATAGAAGTGACCTATTGCCCATCGGATGCAATTCTCCACACAGCTGTTCCATGTGTTCAGCCAGTTTCTCCTGTTGTACCCCACCTGATGACGAAGGGACCCTCCTCATGTCACAGAGCACTGTACCCTCAGGTATCTCTTTTTCACATGCTCCATGCAGGGACTCCCTTTGCTTTGTGGGAGATACAGCATCTGTACAGTGCATGGGTATCACTGGCTACGATCTCTGCAGAATGCTTCATCCATCACTGAACAGGGACATAGTTGGGAGGACTTTAAACTCAAGCCAGACAAACTCTCTCCACGAACTGGGACGGAAAACAGGTAAGAAATCACGATTAGTAGAGTTTTTAAATATCATCTTGGGGGTGGGATGGTATTGGATGAATTTGAAATAGTTGAATGAAAGCTTTGGTTCTGCTCTGAATTTCGTTGTCTTGGTTCACTGACATTGTGGGTAATAAATATGTAAGGTGGTCAGTTAATGAATCCAGGAAAAGTTGCATTTCCAAGAAAGCAGTAAGAATGTGGAGTTTGCTAGCACATGAAGGATCTGAGGCAAATTGTATGGACGGGTTAAAAGAGTTGCCTGGTAATCATGCTAAAGGGAGGAATAGTATTTGTTGTTAAACAACAAGCTGAGAAGAAGCTTTTAAACACTAGCATCGATTATGGTCTTAATGGGCATTTCCTTCTGAGTTTTCACTTGTGACCCATTCTCTGATACTGTTTGGTCTTACATCCAGCCAAGATGAAGTCCATCTCTCTCTGGCCACAGTCTTGCAATAAATGTGATTTTTTAATGATGTTGAACCCAATTCTATTTACTCATTGCCCTAGTGCATCTGGATCTACATTTGGTTACCATTCTGATGATGGCTGAACTTGAAATTCTGGCCCTTGTGCTCAAGTCTTTCATGACATCCCCCTTTTCTGCCTCTTCAACACTTAAAATTATTCCACTGCCCTGTCTTTTATCTTAGGAATTTACTCTTTTAAACCATTTACTGTCTCTCCTATTCTTTTTTTGTCCTCCCGTAAAACCCCCTTTGATCAAACTTCTAATGACCTGCCTGTTGCAATGTGTCAATTTTTCCCTGACCATTCAGCTGTAAAATGCCTTGTTTTTCTATGATAAGGATATGTAAATTAGATATTTTGATGCTATCTTAAGGGTTTGAATGTTTTATTTGGTTTGTTGTGATGTCTAAAGTTTGCGTGCATTATACCAGGAGCTGTAGATTTATTGGGCAGTTGGATCACAGGAGTAGTATCCTACATTCACTGTGTATCACCTGTAGCTGCACACGTTGTTTCCAACTTCATCTAGTTGAATATTGCCGAAGTATTATCAGTATGTTTATGTAATAAAGGGCCAGATCATCTCGTAGCCGAAGCTGGTTTTGGCTTTCTGGAGAATGACAAGCAAACACTATTGTGATTCCAAGGTACTGTTGACAATGATGTAATTCCAATGTGTCCAGTTTTCAGAGAGGGTCCTCTGTTCAGTCATTCCACAACTGAATGTCACTCAGATTGTTTACCCACTAATTTCAGGTGGGGGAATTGAACAAAAGATGTTAACTGAAGAAATTTTACTTTAGTCACATCCTAACTTGAGGAAACCAGTTAGAGAAAGAATTGAAGCCAGATCCTTTGGTTGAGTACCCATTCACCATGGGGAGTAATGGTTGGAAGGGTTTTGGAATCAAATATTGAAGATGGGGCAGTTTTTTTTTGTGGGGAGGAGGTGGGTGGTGGCAAACTGGAGGTCAATTTTAGCTGCAAGTTATGGGATTGAACGCCCACTGACTCCTCGTATCATACAATCAGCTGTTTGGAGTATTGGGATTCTCTTCATTTTCATGTCCTGAATGACAAAATATGTCCCCAGTTTCTATAAACTTGGGCAACTGTGGTAATTCATCAGACAAGCCACTTTTGAGATGCAAGTTATTCTGAACAAATTAAATGGGACATTTATATAGTGTTTTTGCAATGTGCAATCTTGAAGTATTTAGACCTCCTTTCAAAGTGTAATATATAAAAGTGAAACAAAAATGCAAGGAAACACTCAAGTCGGGCAGGGTGGAAAGAGAAACAAAGTTTAAAATTTTCAGTCATTAACTCTCTCTCTGCAGATGCTGTCTGACCTGTTGATTGTTTCCCATCACTTTGTTTTTTTTACTTCAAATTTCCATAATATGCAGTCTTTTTATATTTTGTTTACTGGAGACCAAGAGTTGAAAGGCAAAAGTGATGGTGGTAGTGCTGGCTGAGAGAGAAATAAAGATTCACCAGATTTCCAGCGTGTGCTTCCAATTACTACAAGAATTTTAAAACTTCAAAATTGAAGCATCCCTTAGCTAGCAGACAATGTAGCTCGGGAAGCAGAGGACAGTAGGGCTTCATGTGTTACGACAGGTCAGTAGGGCTTCATGTGTTAGGACATGGATGATGGCTTTGAAAGACCTCAAGTTTATAGTGGCCAGAAGCGCACACTAATAGTAAAGTCTAGTTATAACACAGCACTGATGAGAGTTTTAGCAGCAATTGAGTTGAGACAGGGACAGAGTCTGACCATTTTGCAGATAAGCGGATTTTGCAATGGCAGGTGTACATCTGAGATCAAGAAGGCAAATGGTCTTGTTCAGCTTTGTCTGAATGGATAGAACGTGTGACATGGGCCAATAATGATGGCTTTGACCTTTCTAGCATTTGCTCAACCAGAACTAGATGTCAGGCAAGCAACTCGACAGTTTAGTGGAAGGAGGAGTCGAGAAGTGTTGGTGGAGAGGAGCTGGCTGCTTGTGGCAACTGGTGCTGTATGACGTTGAGGAGCAGAATGTTTATTTAAAAAAAAGATGTTGGAGGGAGGCAAAAGAAGGTCCTTGGGGATACCAGAGGTATGGCTTTGGGAAAATAAACCAATGCAGGTGATTTCTCTGGCTCTGATTAGACGGTTGCAATGGAGCCAGGCAGGTGTGATTTCTCCAGCTTGGATAAGGTTGGGGATGTGCTAGAGGGAGAATGTGTTGTCATTCATGTCACGGGCTGGAAGAAGGGCAAGAAGGGATCAGTCAGTCTCCAGAATGTCGCTGCTATCTATTTTTATGTTGAGCTGGGGCATGTGCCTAACTGAAGAGATTCATATAAGGAGTTTTAGGAACTATGTATTTGGGGGGCTATGTTGGAGAGAAAAGAGAGGTTGGAGATGGGATGGTAGATAGGACAAAGGTGTAAAGCATTCCTCTTTAGAAAGAGTGGTGATAACAACTGAGTTTAAGAGAGTGGCATGGTACTGTAGAAGCTAACATGGGGGGAGGAGCCAGAACAGAAAATTGGGTTGTCAACATTTCACTGGGAATAGAGTCATGGGAGCATGAGGTTCATCTAGTCGATTAGCCCAGTTTGGCAAAGAGCAGAGATGGGATGCAGTTAGACAATGGTGTAATGTTTAGCCTAACCAGGGGAAAATACTTCGAAATTTGCCTCATTAATCTTCGGGAAGGAGGGGAAGCAGAAGATGTAGATAATCAAATTGTGCCAGTTTTATGACCAAGTCCACGAACTCCCTGTCGTGGAGGGAAGATGAAAAATATTTAAGGTGATGGCTTGCAGTTGGGAAGAAAGCCAGGGCATGTCTTTGCAGGCCAAGAGGATTTTGGCAATGTGGTGCAAGCAGGTATGATGGTGAAGTATATAGTCTGCCATTTCTGTTCAGTTCTGCATCACTTGGCCTAAGGGGAGTAGAGATGAGAGAGAGGCCAAAAAGTGAGAGACTAATGAGAAATGGGGCATCGAAGGTGGTGGTGATGTGGTTGAGCAGTTCTGTAATTGCAAATGGAGAGCCAAAGGCTGAATCTTGCAGCACAGAATGAAATAATTTGGCCTGTGATGGTTCTTTTGAAAGAGCTGTCCGTTATTCCCACCTCCTTTTCTTCATGGTTTTTATCTTTTTCAGGTTTTTATTCAATATTTTTAATAGGATTATGTTATTGATCATATTGGGTTACCGCCTTGAATAAGTGCTGACCCTGCCCCTGTAAAAGAGGTAGGTTAATGTCCATCACACTGTGGTAGTAAGCTAGCGATTACTGACTGACTTTATGTTCAAATGCATCAATATGTCTGCAGAATGCTGGCCTGATGTATAATAATTGCTGCATCAATCCCATCATTTGGTGAATGTGTCAACATTATCTATTCAGAAATATTTTATGGTTATGGTGATACATTAAGTTGCTGGGAGAGAAATCTGACTGTTTCTTGGGATTGGGGTGGTGGGAGAAGGGGTAAAGTGAAACTGTTCCTGTGATGGTATTGGTTTATGGCAGGAGCTAGCAAACTTGAACCTAGTCGCGAGGTTTAGTGATTCTTCTTTTCCTTCTTTCTCTGTTGGCCAATTGCAAATTTAATCTTTAATGAATTATTGATCTGGACCAATTTGTTCAAGTGCCATTTGTTGGATTGTCCACCAAGCTTCCAGAATCTGACGTGAACTAATTTTCTTCTGCCTTGGGTGTACCGGCCATGGCACACCGTCGATAGTAATGTTACATCTGGATCCCAAGGCAATGGATTCAAATTCTGCTTCAGAGATTTCAGGATATAATGTATGCTGGCACTCCCATTTATCCTTCTGGGGATTCACTGCACTATTGGACATAGCAGCTCTAAGGTGAGACATTAAACCAAAGCACTAGTACCAAAAGAGCAATTCAATGGCATTACCTTGAAGAAGAATGAGCAACTCAAATCCTGGCCAATATTTTATCCCTGAAGTAAGATCATTAAAACACCATTGAAAACTGATCAAATTGTGACTGCACTAAAAATACACTATCACCTCTTGATCCTCTAGGATATCCTGAGGCTGTGAAAACAACGGTACAAATTATCTTCACAGACCACTGGCAGTGTCTCAGGGATCCTGGGAGCCAAGCAGACTACTAGTGTCCACACTTGTTAGCTCCTTTCTGCTGGGGCAAGCTCAACTGTTCACTGTGAGTTTGCTGCTGGACTTAAGGGTGAGAAGTTGCAAAGAAAGTTCCTTCCAACGTCTTCAGTATTCTCGTGATGCAGTACGCTGCTTCACATCGCTGAATTCCTTCCAAGTATTGCTATCTTGCAAACTGTATCAGAGGCATCTTGCTGCTGCTGCTCTCTCTAAGTCTGAAATAAAACCTGCAGCATCTTGGTTCTTTTATGTAGCACCTTCTAAGATGGAATATCACTGAATGGATATTTTGCCACAGGAAATGGAACAACTAGAACTTAACATATTGGAACCAGTGATAGGAGCGGAGAGGAAAAAGTTAAAGAATGGGACCCCACAGTTTGGCCTCCAAGATTATTCCCTGTATCGTGTGCTAGTGAAGCTGGATACATGACCAGAAAGTGGTATAGGAGGGAGGTGTTCAAATTCCTGGCCATTAGGACTAGTTCTGGAGCAGGGCAAAGAGTAACAGAATAAAAAAATTATTAATAATTTTTTTCAAAGAAAACTAAGTTGAGGAGCTGCAAAAAGAGCCTAATCTAACTTCATTTTGATGCTGAGATACACAAGGAGATGTTATGACAGGGATTGCTTTCAAAGAGGAAAGGGTGAGTTTAGGGAAGGAATTCCAGAGGTTGGTCTCCTGCTGATTAAATGCAAAGGAAATGAGGTCACATTAAAGGAACACGTTTCCTGGCAGGTTTTAGCACTGTAGGGATTTAAGGTGGAGAACAGTGTTGTCATAAAAGCAGAGGTGTGAATATAGGAATTCAAACCGTCATGCTAAGGCTGCAAACTTCCTGCAAATATTCTTGAACACCAGGCACCTTTTAAGAATTTAAGGTTGCCACCTTTTTTAAGGTGCAGCATAAGCATAGACTTGCAGTGTTTAATGTCACTGCCAAAGAAAAAACTGATGGCAAGTGAGAGAAGCCATATCACATACAAGAAATCCAGAACTATGGATATGGGCATACTCAAACTTATTAAGCATAATAGTTTTGCTCTTGGATTACTAATAATTGAAAACTATCATTCCTGTTGCCTCCTTTTTGAAGTGTTTTGCCATATGTCGCTGTTCTGCACCAGCTTTAATCACAGTGGGGTCTGTGTGCATCAGTTGTATTGTTATCTGCATGCAGCCTGCAGCTGTCTGCACCTGACTACTGTTCAGAAGTCTGTTTGGTCCGAAAAGTAATATGAAACTGCAAGTTTGGAATAAGTTAGCTACTGGGATTTGAAATAATCCCCCTGGGCTTTTGGCCTGCATGAAATTGAATCCCTCACCTAAGGCTTGACACATAAATGGACTTTAATTGCATCAATACTACATGACCAGTTGAATGACCTGAGATTTGTCCCACCATTGTAAGAAGGTATTAATTTGGAAAGTGCTATAATTCCTAGTACTGAATTTTATTTCACTATCTAGCTTTGTGAAAGGAAGGAAAGCAATTTGAAGTCACAAAAGACCAGTTTTAGAGAAATGATGTGGAAAGAGTTGGTGTGTAATAACACAACAGTAATACAAAGGGTATTCCACAGCATTGCAACAGGCTTAAAGTGACTGATTGCACAAGGAGGTTTACAGCTACCTCATATGTAAATGATGAGAAGTTTAATATATTTTGGGGATTAAAAAGACATTTGATGTTAATAATGAGGATTTCTTTTTGTATACAAAGGCAACATTTGGATGCTAATACATAATGAGATATCTAGCAGCTTTATAATTGAGCACAAAACGAGCTGCTGGATGAACTCAGTGGATCAGGCAGCGTCTGTAGAGGAAAATGGATGGCGACTGCCCACTTCCTCCTTCAAATGCTGCCTGACCCACTGAGTTCCTCCAGCAGCTTGATTTTTTGTTTGCTCCAGATTTCAATAGTCTCCTGTGTCTCCAGTCTTTATAATTAAGTTGTACAGATAAGGTATATAGTATTATAGTGAGTGTGGGTATGCCACATTTTTGGCTGGAAGACCTAATGGAAAAAGGAGTAGGCCATTCATCATCAGTTTGCTGTCATTTATCTTTATGTTGATGAAATGAAACTGTTAGCATTTAATCCTTTTCTCTTTTACTTTCTAGATAAGTACAAGTCCTTGGAGCCACTCAGTGTAACCACCCCAGTCACAGGTCATCCAGTGTCACCAGCAAATCCTCTCTCGGGCTGCCCTGTCCCCGCAGCTCCTTCTGCCGCTGAGCCTGTACCCCAAATCCAGCGCCCTGGTTTGGACACACCAGCAGCCACTAGGCCCCACACCTTGTCTATGCTGAAGCTGACCCGAGAGTGTCCTCAGAGCTCCAAACCTCCCAGCAGCTCCAAGTCCGGCCTCCGTAATGCGATCTGTCTACCTGCCCAACAGAATAAAGCTGGCACAGGCCACACAGAGAGTAGGCAGCAGAGAATCAGCAGGAGACGCGCCACAAATGGCTGGCTGCCTGTAGGAGAGCCCTTCGAGAAACCAGTCTACATCGTGGTGAGTAGATTTTGAAGATGCTTTTCTTGAGATTGCGAAATTTGTTCTTCATTAAGACAAAACGATGGAGGCTAGAAAGTCAACTTCAGCTCTTGAGTATAACCTTCGGTAGTGCTTGGAAGAAAGGACTTCTATGTTGCATTTTTTTACAATCTAAGGCATTCGAATGCACGTTGCAGTTAACAAGCTGCTTTCAAAGAGTGGGACGGAAATGTTGGTGCTTGGGGGGGTAGAGAGAACTGCAGACACTTTGTGCAGAGCAAGCTTCCATAATGTCGTCTTAATCTTTTTGTTACAAGATGTTGTCTGAGGGATTAGTATAGTTCAGAGAAATGGGAAGAACACTCTTGTTGTATACTGATCCATACTGATGCTGAAGAGCAGTCCAGGGAAATAATGGATTGTTGGAGGTGCCATCTTCCAGAAGAGATGTTCAATAGAGGTTCCTTTCTGGATGCTGTTGGAAAAGGGCTTCTCTTGGCCACTAATTACCCCTAACCAGGATCACAATGAACTGGATCATTCAGTGGTGGTGCGAGAGAACTTTCCCCCACAAAGGGAGTGAAAAGCATGGATCAGTCTTCCAGAAGGTTGTTGAGGCTGGGGGCCAATTGAACATTCAAAACAGACAGAAAGTTTCTTATTAAGGGTTGGGGAACGAAAGCTGGTAATTATAGTTAAGTCATATATTAACCATGTTCTAATTATACCCCAGAGCTGGTTTGAAGGACTAAATGGTCTCTTCCTATTTCCTTGTTCTTTAAAATGTGATTTGGCTGCAGCATAGGCCAGTGAGGAGCATGTGGGAAGTCCTCATCCATCCTTTGCCCAGCAGGATGTCAGCGAGTACAGGCATGAGTTACAACAATTGACTTTACCTTCTGTAAGCAGTGGAGCTCTGCCTAGCACTGATTCTCAGTAGCTAACCGCACTGCACCAACCATGAAGCTTTGCTCTCATTCTGCTGGTTAGTCATCCTATTGGTGTGCAGGTCAGCCATGTGAAAGGGGAGCATAGATACCGAGTGTTACAACTGATCGTTAACCCTGACAAATTAAAATCGGGTTCAAACACTATTGAGTGGGTCTGGAATCTCCTCTCCATTAAATGCTTTTCATCCAAACTGAATGACACCATTCATGTTTCAAGGGTAAATGGTTCAGCTAACTTTGCAGTCACAGTCTGGTACTGTGATTATTCATTCTTTATGATATTGTGGGACATTCAGTTACTCACTCCAACTGGGTCATCTTTAAGTTTTCTATTCTCAGAGGGAAGGGGCCCAATACCTCTTCAGTTCTAATATCAATATTGCCGATTTAATACTGTGACTTTGTTTTGTTTCCTGAGTATGTAGTTATATATAGTGTGTTAAGTAGCTTCCACCTGTCTTGACATTTACATCAAAAGTCTTTTCCAAAATACACACAATTGAAGGTGCCCTTAAATTGTGGAGTAAATAAAAGCGAAATGCTGGAAATACTCAGCAGGTCAGGCAGCATCATTGGAGAGAGAAACAGTTAACTTTTCAGTTAGTGGTATTTCATTTGTACCCTTAAGTTGTGGTTGGTACAGACTAAGAAAATAACTTTGAACTGACAAGCTAAAAAGTATGCACTAATGTTAATGTATTTTGAGGTTTACCAGGCTGTGATCTCTGTAACATCAAACAATCCACCAAAATCTGTGTTCGATTCTGATCTCTCTGCATCTCTGATTTCAATTGCCCAATGGTGTACCCTGGTGGTGCAGCCACAAAATAACTTTTTTCTTGTAATGGACTAATAATCCGGGGACTTGGGTTCAAATTGCACCACCTCTTCCTTCTCCCCCACGCCCGCCTCCCCCCCCCCCCCCATGGCAGTTGTGGAATTTATAAAATGAAGACCACAAAATTTCTGGATTGTCTTAAAATCCTCTGTTGTTCGTGTGACCTTCATGAAAGGGAATCTGCCGTCCATGCCTGGTCTCGACTATGTGGCTTCAGATCCATCGATGTGGTTCACTCTTAAATACCTTCTGCAATGACCAAGCAAGCCACTCAGTTCATTAAGGATTGGCAGCAATGGCCAAATCTAGAAATTAAAAATTATGTGGGGGGAAAAAAAAATTGGTGACCATACTGCTTTTCACTAAGGTCCACAGTTATTGAATTCCTTTCCTTAACCCCTCTGCATTGAAGTTAATGGTGTTGCTGAACTGACACAAGATCATTCCACGCTGTTACAGTGTTGACATAATTCTTCCTGAAGTGATTAAGGTTACTAATCTGCCCCTCTTCATGGAAGTTATACACCACTGATTTACAGGATGAGAATATTGCCCCTCATTACCCTCCACTGAAGGTAATGGTAAAGTGCAGCAGTCTTCTGGTGAAGGTACTCCTACTGTGCCAATATTTAGGGTGCTTCAAGATTTAACCCCAACGTAAGTGAAGTAATGAAATAAACTATTATTTCTAAGCCAGTATTGTGTATGATTTAGATGGAAAGTTGAACGTACTACACTTGTCGTCCTGGCAGAAGTCACAGATTTGGGAGGTGCTGTAAGCTAGTGAGGACATGTTTTAAGATTTTTTTTCAATGAAAACCAAAGCTAAGGTTTGTTTGTGTCCAATTTGACTGCATGGAAATAAACACAATCCTGATTTGGTTTTGTCCCTATTGATGAAGGGAGGCAAGAAATTGCACTTAATTTTTGTTTGGCAATCTCGTCAGAGGCTAGCTGTCAATTTCTGGAACTGCTAGTCACAAAAAAGCTACTGAATTATGGCAAACTGCAGTGTTTTACTGTGGTCTGAAGTTAGGATTGCATGCTTGCACCGCATTGTGGCTTGTCTTTAATAATTGGTTTAATAGAGAGTTAAAGATAAGATACAGTACGATCATAACATTGTTGGTACAATGCTAGGTGACACAGTAGTGTGTGAAGAGCATACAGAGAGGTCTGTATGATATAGATGAGCTAAGTGAATAAGCACAGATGTTAGATGGAATATAATTGGAAAAATACTTTGTCCTTTTATCTTTTTTCTACCCAAAGTATTTTTTTAAAAAATAGTTGGAGATTAAAAGGTGCTCATGTTCTGAGGGACCTTGTGGTTCTTGTGCACAAATCACAAAGTTGAGATGGAGATTCAGCAAGCACTTAAGAAGCAAACAGGCTTTTGATGCAAGAGGATTTGAGTACGAAGTGCTTTGCTCTTATACAGGGTCCTGGTGAGATGGCTTCTGAAATATTGCATATAGGTCTAGCCTCCCTGTGTATACTTGCAATGGAGGGAGTCTGGTAAAGGTTCAACAATTTTGATTCCTGAAATGGCAGGTTTGTTGTCTTAATCAGACTGGGTCTATATTGTTTAGAGTTTAGAAGAATGAGAGGTGATCTCATTGAAATGTACAATATCATTAAGAGACTTGACAGGGTAAATCCATAGTTGATGTTTATCCTGACTGGGAGATCTAGAAACAAGGGTCAAGATCTCAGCACAAGGGGTTTGCCATTCAAGACACACGCAAAGGAATTTCTCCATCGAAAAGATAGTGAATCTTCAGAATTTTCTGCCTATGCAAGCTGTGGAGGCTCTTCAAGATGTCATTATTGAGCATTAAGGGAATCGATGGATATGGGATTCATGCAGGAAGGTGACACAAAAAGATAAAAGATAAGCCGTGATTTTATCCAATGATGATGCAGGCACTATGGGTCAAATAGTTGCCGCCTTTTTCTAATGCTCATATGTTTTAGAAATTGCATGACTTGCAGATATGAATATATTCCACACAATGCCGCTGTCCAGTTTAGATTTACCTAGTGGCCTTTGGACATTTAAACAATAAGCACATATGCATTTAGTGGCTTGTTTACTTTCTGGAATTTGTAAGAAGATTGAACTCTTCCTCATTGCATTGACTCATGATCTGAGCAACTACTAAAATGTGTGGGAAGAGAATTGCAGTGATGCCTTTGGGTTAAAATTAAAACATAAATTAAAGCAGCCACTCCTTTTTAAACTACAAATTAAAATGTTAATGCTAAATATGTAACCACTAGATATTCAGCACATTGTTGCTTTGTCCTGACTAGTTTATTGTTGGTGCTATATATAGATGATAATTATTGTTGTGGTTCAGTAATTTTAAACTGCTAAATTAATGCCTGTAGGGCACTTTCAAAATAACAAAATTTTACATCATTTGAATGCTCTTATCACTGGCCAAACCTGGGGAATCCTGTCTATTCATAGCAGCTGACCAGGGATTTCTAATTAGACCACTCTTCTGGAATCAAATGTTGAAAACATTTTCAGATGAGTTCTAAATATGTGGACGTTGTTGGCAAATATTTTATTACCTGGGAAGGCAATGGTGAGCTAGTCCTTGAACCTCTGTGGCCAGGAGGGTTTTAGCTTTCACTGATAACTTTTCATATTCAGATTTTTTAAATATTGGCATGAGTAACCAGGAGACACTGTCCTGTCTTCACAATGACAACTGTGTTGCGTGGTTCTACTGTTAGGCAAAGGAGGAAGGATTTCAAACAGGTCTAACAGCTCGAAATTGAGCATTCATCCTAACCAGGAGAACTATTCTAGCCCACTGTACTTCACTCCCTTCTATCTCCATGAAGCCAGGGGGCCAACCTTAGCTCAGTGAGGAGTATAGAAGACTATGCCATGTTCCGCAACAAATGTACCAACAATGAGGTATCGGTCTGAGTGATGCTACAACACATGGAAGCAGCACGTATAGATTAGCCTAATAGTAAAACAAATGGATCAGATCAAAGCTAAGCAGTCGTGGCATATCCAGTTGTCAATGTCAGTGACTGATTAAATAACTAATGGAAGAATGCTCCATATGCCTGCCCACCTTCAATACTGAAGCCAGCATGAACACAAGGCAACTGAAATGTTTGCAACCATCTTTAGTCAGATCTATTCTGGCCACCTCCTGTGATCAGCATCATATTCAGTCTGTGATATCAAGGAGCAGCTTTGTGCACTGGATACTGCAATGGTAATGGGCCCTGACGACATCCCTGTTGAGGTGCTGACGATTTGTGCTCCAGTACAAACCCTGCTATTGCAGTACAGCTGCAGCACTAATATCTTCCCAATGATGTGGAAATTACCAGTAGCAAAACCTGGAATATGCCCAATATCAATCAAAGCAGTGGAAAGTGCCACCAACAACTCCCACCTCACTGATGCACTGATGAGTTCCACTAGGCCCTGATTCCAGACCTCATTATGCCCTTGAACTAAACATGGAGAAAGGAGTTGAATTCCAGATGTAAGATGCCTTCATTGTGAGGGCAGCATTTAACTGAGTTTACCATAAAGGAGCTCTAATAAAATTGAACTGGGATTAGAAGGGGGAATAGCTTTCATTCGTTTGAGTCCTACCTTGCACCAAGGACAGTGGTTAAAAGCTGCTAAATCATAGACATTGTTGTGGAGATCTTCAAGGGAGTCAGCAAGGCCAGCTACTCACTGTCACATTGTCCCAACTCCCCAGACCAGGATAATATTCGGATATGGACTAAGAAGTGTTGGTACCTGCATGGATTTGTGGTTTTAAGCAATTACTGATGCAAACAAGACACTCTGTTTCTTTGGCCACTCAATGGCATTTCCAAATAGGCCTAAATCAATTATCGTAGGGTTTTCGTTTTGATTTAAAAACAACAGCTACACACAAGCAGGTCAGAGGCTGGATATTCTGCAACTCCTGCCACTCCTCATGACTTTCCAACCTGTTCCACCGTCTGCAGTACTCGAGGATGCCTGGATAAGTACAACTCCACCAGTACGGAAACTTCATGTGATCCAGGACAAAGTAACTGTCTTGATTGGCATTCCATGCACTCCCTCGGCACTGTACTGTTTTTTTTTAAGATGCACTTTCAAGCCCTTTTAAAGCTTCATTTTGATGGCTGTTGTCATTCATCATCTGGACGGACAAAGGCAGCAGGGTCATTGCAGCCTACAAGTGCCCTTACTGACTTGGAATGTGTTGCTTCGTTATCACTAGGTCAAAATCCTGGAGCTCCTGATTCTCGGTGCCTTCAAATTGCAGTGGTTCAAAGTGGTAGTTCACCACCATCTTCGAGTGGGCTAGTAGGGATGGGCATTAAATTAAAGGGGATTGTCTGTAACACCCACATCTCTTAAAATCAAAAATTAAATAAAAACTGAATTCATTCACAAATTGCCATCATGACACTTCATTTGGTGTTCTTTTGATAAAAGGCAGATGTTCCAGTGCTGTACTGAGGGAATGGCACACTGTCAGAAGTGCTGCCTTTAAAGTACATTAAACTGCTCTGGCAGAAGCACAAACTGTCCCATGGTACTCTTTTTGGAGGAAAAAAAAAGGTGAAGTTAGCCAAAATGCATTATTTCCCATGTATTGAAATGTTAGTTGAGGCAATGTTATGTTTATGTTCCCCTTTGTGTCCCTTCAGAATGGCACAGCGTCCTTCCAATAGAGTTTTTAAAAAAAAGGGCACGTGACAGATGCCAGGTTGTTAACAGAGCAGAAGTGAAAAAGAAAGGAGGCACTGAGAAAGCATGAGTCCAAAAACACTCTATAGACAAGTGAACAGGTATAGCGTTATAAGAGGTGTTGGGGCCAATCAGAGACCAAAAAGAAAATCTACTTGTGCAGGCAAAGGGCATGGCTAATGTACTAAATGAGTACTTTATACCCATCTTCGCCACAGGAGAAGATGTTGCTCGAGTCTCAGCAAAGGAGGCACTAGAAACAGTAATCAGGGTTGGACTAATGGATTGATTAGAGAGAGCCAGCATGAATTGGTAAGCTAACTAACAATAGAGTTTTTGATGAAGTAACAGAGGGTTGATGAGACAGTTATTGTAGATATGGACTTCCAAAAGACCATTGAATAGCCATTAAATAATTGATCTGTCATCAACAGAAAATGTTAACTCTTTCTTTCAGTTGCCAAGTATTTCCAGCATTTTCTGTTTTATTTCTGATTTCCACTATGTGCAGTCTTTTGTTTTATTTTCAAGCTCATCACCAAGGTTGAAGGCAGTGGAATGAAATTGGATGTAGCAGGGTGGATAGAAAATTGGCAAGGTAGCAGGAAATTAAGAGCAGTAGTAAATGTTTTTGTTTTGAACAGGAGGAAAGTAGAGTTCTCAAGTGTTGATAGTAGGATCACTGCTTAATGCATATTAATAACTTTGCATTTGAGTGTAGTGAGGACATTTTCTAATTTTACTGATGATATGAAACTTGAGGTGGCATAAACTGAAGGTAGGGTAGTAAATAGGCTCGGGAGATCTAGACAGCCCAATGGAAGATGAATCTTAATGCTGAGAAATAAGAAGTGTTTTTCTCAAAAAATGAGGAAATTAAATTAGAGGAGACAATTACAAGAAGTGAAAGGACAGTGAGATGTGGGGTTACTTGTGCATAGTTTATTGAAAGTAGCAGGGCAGGTTGAGAAAGTAGTTTCATAAAGTGTACAGGATCATTTAGCTTTATAAATGGAGGCAGAGAGTATAAGAGCAAAGAAGCCATGGTGAACCTTTACATAGCTCTGGTTGGTCTACAATCAAAGCATTATGCCCAGTTCCAGGTGCTGTTCTTTAGGAAAGATGCAAAAGCTTCAGAGAGGGTGCGGTAGTGATTTACTAATATTATTCCAGGACTGAGGAGCTAGTTGTTGTATGTTGATGTACTGGAGAAGTTGGATTGTTCTCCTTTTGAATAGAGAAAGTTGCGAGGGAATCCTGAGTATTTAAAAACATGAAAAATGTAGACTGAGTGGAGCAAAAATTGTTCCCAATAACCAAGGGAATGAAGATGATTAGCAGAAGAATCATAAGTGAAATAAGGGGGGAAAATTATGATGCAAGTTGTTAGTGTCTATAATGCACTGTCAGGGTAGACAGGGTAGACTGTCAGGGTAGACAGTGTAGCATTTACAGGGGAATTTTCTCAGTATATTTGTGGAAAACCATGAGGGTGGTGGACTGAAACTAACTGGATTGTTCTTGCTTGGAGCCAGTATGGACTCAGTGGGCCAGATAGCCTCCTGTGATGCAGTGAGCACAACTTCTAGAGATAAGTACAGTAATCGGTTTCCACAACAAGATTGCACTAATAGCTTTGAGGTAACTGGGAAACTGATCTGCTTTGGTGTTTATGAAGGCAGAATGTCACCTTATTTAGCTGGAGAACTTTGCTCCACAAATAGCATTGTGAGGACTTCAAGCAGACAACACCTTGTTTTGATATCACGGCAAAGGAATTTATCACAGAAAATCATGGGAACACTCAGGTTAGTCAGCCTCTGTAGAAGGAGAAACAGTGTTAAAGATTCAGGTCGGAGACCACTACGTTCTCTGCAACTTAAAACACTTTTTTTTTGTGTGTATCTCTCTTTCCCAGTTGTGACAAAGGGTCTCCAACCTAAAATATTAACTTTCTCTCTTTCAAGAGATGCTGCCTGACCTGCTGAGTGTTTCCAGCATTTTTTTTTACACCATCAGAAGTATCACTGAATTAATCACTCTGATAGTCCAATACTGTTACTGGATTGTTGATTTGGGTTATGTTGTCAAGTTGCTAGAGTGGATATTCAAGCCACACTGTTCTGACTTGGAGAGGACTGTGCAATGAGTTGAGTCAAACGGTAACCAAACCACATGTTTGGCTGAACCCTGGAAATACCACATTTGGCTTTGGCACCCATTGGGCAAAAGAACAACAAGGTGAGACGTGATCAACCCGATACTATAGCACCCTATCCAAAACTAGGACCATCTTTACAAAATAATCATTATTAAATCCAGTGCGAAATTTGAGCCAAACATCTTTACAAAGGAAGAATTTGGAAATTGGAGCTTGGTGGAATAGTTGAGGTTGCAAGCAGAAGCATGTCTAAGAGGAAGCTGGATAAATGCACAAGGGAGAAAAGACGGGCTGATGGATGAACTAAGTTGTGTGGAATGATAGAATGTCGTAAGTCTGTTGGGCCCAAAGGGTCTTTGGTGCAATTTCCATGTTCCTGTTATTGGATGAGAAAATAATCACTTTGCTTTAAGGCATTTCATAATATTGTCAAACGTGGTTTTTGTGTGTTAACTAGATTGGATATTAATATGAATAGAGGATTAGTTAAAGGAAGGAAAATCAATTATGAAAAAACTAGTCTCTCTTTGGAATGTTATTCATAGGGTGCCACCAGGTCAGTACTAGATGCTCAGCTATTCACAATTTGCATAGGCTGGAATTTAGCATTCACCAGTAAGCTGCACACATTCCATCATGGACTAGGTGGGGCGTTGCTTCACCTCTGCTCTCGCATACACAGGAGAACACCTGCACTTCGACATGGGACTCCTGATGTTGCCCTGCACAGTCCAGTCAGGACTTGCATGAAAATACAGATGGTAATTGCACCAAATTTACATGCGATGCCTCGGATTGGTGGAGTCAGAACACTTCATCTTTGACCTGGAAAGTTAACTCTGTTTCTCTTCCCACAGATGCAGCCTAACCTGCAGACTATTTCCAGCAATTTCTGTTTTTACTTTAATTGTCTCTAAATAGCAATTTATCATTAGGACTAGAGCTTGGTGGAACAAGAAAAATTATGGCAATGATCACCTGATTTACTTTCATTGCCGAAAGCCCTTGGTCTATCTGTTGGATGTTCATTTGGAAATATTGGTACAATAAAACAGTGACAGCAGTGTTTCTTTGAAAGTAGTTACTATTAGTAAGTGTACAAATTAAGAAGCCCTTGTTCTCCAAAGTTAGTAAACAAACCTTGGAGGTGCTGCCAAATGGATATTTTCTAAGAATCAGGAAATGTCCAAATTTGGAGCAATTTTGGCTGTGCTTAAATTGTATATTTGTTTCTTTTTTGCTGCTTTTTCTATCCCATGTAATTAAATTCAGAAGTTTGGACCAATTATTTGCAATGCTCTTGTAAATCCTGTTCATCAGTCTTCAGTTTATCACTTGGCTGATTTCTCCCATTTTGCTGTTTCTTAGTGAGACGAAGCAGAAATTTCTAATGTAGATTGTTGGGGGTAAAATTGAGTTTGTATTTTCATCTAAATGTTTGGCTGGAGTTTCTAATGTAATTTTGTCTGACCCCTAAAGCTAAAAATAAATCTTATTTGAGGTCTATAAATTTTTGTCTGAAGGTGAAGTTACGGTCCTTTATTCCATCCTATCTGTTAATTACCTTCAGTGACTTTTACTAGATTATGTCCACTGCTGAGGTGCGCACAGCAAATTCACGTTTAATTTTGAGGCCACTGCATAAGTTGATCAAGGCAGGAAGAATGTACAATAGTTGGCTCTGGTAAAACTGCTTAAGATCTCCATTTATTTTCATGCTTCATATTTTTTCAAGTTCAAGTTATACGTTATTGTCATTCACCCATATGCTATAAAAACACATGGAGGAACAAATGTCATTTCCCCCAGACTCTCACAACAGAGGACATACAATAAACGCAGACAAAAAAAATTGTGCAAGTACAAATAGTGCAAAAAACGGTGTATACAGAATACAAAATTAGTGCAGGGTTAGTGCAAAACCGAGTTGGACGAAGAAAATACAGATCTCAGTGTGTTGCACTAAATGTATAAACATGTTCAGCAGCAGCCAAAGTTCTTATACACCGTTGTGCAAACCAGGGCTTTTGATGCGGCATTTGTCTGAAACTGCCTCTAGGGTATTCAGGAGCCTGACCTGTATCGGAGGAAGCCTTTTGTCCCATCAAGCCTGTTTCAGCTCTCAGATCAATCCCATCAGTTCCATTTCCCCCAGTTACTTCCCTGTAACCTATTCTTTCACGTGCCCATTAACCACATTGCCCCTCCTCTAGCATTAAAGCTCCAGGCATTTTTGAATGTGGGATAATAATCTAGGTAGTGATTGCTGTCGGTGAAGGGATTCATTACCTGTCTGTACACTTGCCACCCCTGTGCATGCTGGCCTGCATTGGCTCCTGATCTAGCAGTACCTCAAATTTAAAATCCTTGTGCTGGTGTTCAAATCGTTCCATGGCTTCGACCCTCATCCCTCTATTCTCTTCCAGACCTAATAACTCTCCGACTTCTCTGGCCTCCATTGTAGGTGTGATTTCTATACTTTCTGCCATCTGGGCCCGAACTCTGTGATTTGCTTTCTAAGCCACTCCCAGAGACTAAATTTTCACCAAATTTGATCACCTATGGTGTATTTTAATGTTGCTTAAGTTAGTTTTTGTTTGAATATTGCTCCTGTAAAGTGCTCTGGGACAGTTTACAGGGGCAATTGAAGGTGCACTCTCAATGCATCAGGTTGTCAAGGATCAGGTTAAAATTGGTTGGTGTGTAACCTTGCAGTTGCACAATCTGTCAAGGTTGTTAAGGTGAGGTTTTGTAGGGTAGAAGAGTACTTTGCATAAATTGGTGCTTTAGAAGGGGACTATGGGGCGATTATGAAAGCCATAATATGGTGAGATTGGCAGTGTGCTATTCTGGATTAAGCTGCTTGACTGCATCGAGGCCTGATTCCTATCAGCAAACTTTGTACAGTTTGTACTCTGCACATGGACGAGAGAAATATGGGGATTTTCCATTGATATGTTCTGGATATTTCAGGCTAGGTAGACTGCATACCAGAGGAGGCATCATAATTTTCCATGCAGAGTTGTGCTAGTACATATTGAGATTAGTATTACTTTTCAAGATGGGTGTGGAATACTCTTTCAAAACACCTTTCCCAAACTTAAGATATCCTACACCTAATGAAGTATGTTTAAGTTGTAGCCACTATTCAAATGTGAACACAGTTCCAATTGGTGCACAGCAAAATGCCCAAAACAACAATGCAATCTTGTCCATATAATCTCGGATCTGTTTTTTTTTATCGTTGGCAGAATATATTCTACTTATCACCATAGAAAGAACTACTGGGCTCTTAATTATTTTTAGTATTTGTTTGAGAGATCAGATGAGAGTGCTTAGTTAGTAACTTGTGATATGTGGCACTCCCTCAGTACCAAATTGCATGTATCTGAGTAGACTTTTTTTTAACAAAGTCTGTGATCTGGACTTCAACCTGCAACCTTCTGAATGGGTCAGTGACCTTTTTTGTCATTAATGCTCCTTCCAGTTGATTCTCTAACCCTTTTTACTCTCCAGGGTGAAGTGCAGCCCCTGATTCGCAAGTGTTATCCAGCTGTTGAAAGAGATGGAGAAGTGGTCAAAGTTCGGGACACTGTTTTATTGAAGTCAGGACCTAGGAAGAAGTCAATTCCATATGTTGCCAAGGTTTCTGCACTCTGGGAGGACCCAACATCAGGTCAGCTAATTGATCCAATGTAAAAGCAAATCAGGGTATACAAGGAGACGTTGTGCCTCTTGCCTTTTAGGACTTAAGAATCCATGTCGCATAAAGCTGTTCTAAATGTTGACGTGAAAGATGAGTTCTCCTTATTGACTTCTTGTTCCATCCTCCATAAAATTGGCATCAACTAGCTGAGCCCTGTGTCTCAACAGTGTCGGTTTCCACATAATCCTTGTGTTTGCCACCCTAAATTGTTGCTATTTACAAAAGACCATGATCTTAAAATGTTTTCACTTGTTTTTAAATCCTTCCATGGCCTTGCCCCTCTCTATTAATCTTTTCCAGCCCTACAATCCTCCTCTGGCCTCCTGGTCATTCCTGAGTTAATCACTGCACCCTTTGGCAGGTAGGGTCTTGGTAGCTGGGAATCCCTTGCTAAAGCTTTCCACTTTGCCCTAAGGTGTTCCCAAACCAGTCATCTGTCCCTCACGTAGTTTAGTGTCCCAAATTATTGGTAACACTCCCATGCATTTCTGTGTTACTTGCAAGATCATTGTTGTCCTTGGTTTCATTAGGTAATCCAGAGAGAGAGAGGGAGAGGGTTTATTAATGAGGTGAGGGTAGAGGAAGAGAGGGGAAGGCGACCCCTAAAGTGCTGGGGTGGAGAATGAAGGGAGAGGGGGACACAAATTCAAAGTTGTCACCTGGATTAAGGAATTGTTTTAAAGTAATATTATAGCAATTAACATTTTATTGTTATAACTTGTATGTATGTATTCACAGGATTGAAAGTTAAGGGCATTTTGAACCACTTGTGTTTGCCCTGCAATGCAACTTCCCTTTCTACATGACCCCTTTCTACTGTGTAGCCCTCCTTCAGTCCCACACTAGATTTCTGTGCTTGATCATTCTGATGGCTGTGGATTAGAAATGGATTCCTGCTTTTGCAATGTATTTCATCTAATTAGTTCTGAAAGGCGCTGTTCCTTTTGTGAGGACTGGGATATGATTTTGTAGGGATATGATTGTTCTTCTGGGGTGGGGGGGTATTGGAATTTCATGCCACATCCACTTTCCAGTGATCCTATCATTAAGGAAATCCCTATCAATGCAGAATCGGCAAAGTGGGGTCTCGGGGTGTCTGAGAGCAGCTTGTATGTGTCTACTGGGGTGTTTATTACCTCTGCAGGACAGCATTGCGCTGTTTGCTACACAACTGATTCACGAGAGTTCCCACAGAGCTGACCCAGGTGGAGGAGGTGTGGGTGTGAATTGCATCCAGTTCCTGTGCTTGTTCCCCTCCAGCTTTGGGTTATTGCAATCCTAAAAAAAATGGCCTTCCGCTTTGCTAATGGGAATGGAGAATTGAGGGCTCTCCAGTACTACAGTCGTTTAGTGCCGGCTGGGGGATTGTGAAGTGACTTTTATTGCTTGGGAGGGTTATTGTGCTCGTAATAAGATGTCAAGGGAGTTGCACAAGGCAGATGGCCTGTGAAATATCACAGTGATTGATGGTTGGCGGCAGGCAGCAGAAAGGAAATAGGACCACCCCTTTTTATTCTATGAGTACCATGCAGGAGCTTGCAATGGAAATTCTGTTACTCCATTACTCAGCAGATTTATGATCTGTCTGACTTCCAATTCTTCAGTCGGATTACCAGCAGCACCCACTGCCAAAAGCAGGAGACTGGGGAAACCAGTTCTGCCTTGGCTTGGTCCAATTCCAAAGGCTTGGTATCGGGAGTCAAATCCTAGGATTTGCAAAAGTTAAATTGAGCCCTCTGTTTCTTCCCAGTATGCCATTCTGGCACTCTGACAGTGGGCAGTAATGTAACACGGCAGGAGCAGACCAGGGATTCTAGTCTCTTGCTTTAATATAAAGGTATTGTCTTCACTCTTAAGCATACAGTTTTATAATGTAGGTGGAGACCACTCGGTCCATAATGCCTGTGCCAGCTCTTTGAGTGGGAAGTATCCAGTTAGTTTCACTTCTCTGCTGTTTGTCTGTGGCCCAGTAAATTAATTCTTTTCAAGTATGTATCTAATTCCCTTTTGAAACTTGCTATGCAGTCTATTTCCACCATTCTTTCAGGCCATACATTCCACATCGTCATAGCTCACTGTGCTCAAAAAAAATCTTTCTTTCCACCCCACTAGACTTCATCCTAGATAGTGTTTGTTCAAATGAGATTGCCAAATCCAGATCTAACCTCCCCTGAGCTATGCTCAAATAGCTGGCAAATCTGCAGTCCTTCCATAATTTGAGGCTTAGTCATAAATATTTCACGCATCTGCCACTTGTGATGTTAAGTGGTACTCTCTACTGTTCAATTGGTAACATTAAGCACTCATTACAGAGGGCATTGTAAATCTTCCAAGTTGTGTCTCAGTGCTCAGCGAATGAGCGGGGAGCTGCTGGACCCAACCTTTACATCAAATTACTTAGAATTTACAGCACAGAATTAGGTCATTCTTCCCAATTGGCTTATTCTCCACACAAGCCTCCTCTTACACTCCACCTCATCCTCTTCTTTCATGCTGATCTGAATTCCCCTCAATCATTTCTTTTGCTAATGAGTTCCAATTCAAACTATCCTCTGGTAACATAGAAGGAAAACTTGCATTTAATTTAGCTCCTCTCGTGTCTTTTTCAGGATGTTGTAGTTTACAGCCAGTGAAATACTTATGAAGTGTTGTTATTGCCTTGTAACGTTCTACATTTACAGTCCCTTAAATGTGGTTTCCGCCCACGCTGAAACATCCTTGTCTAATTTTAAGGACTTCTATTGACATTTTTTTTAAGAGAAGTGAAGCCAGAATGCTCGGTCTTCCCTGCTGGATCAGAGACCTTTAATTTTCTTTACTCTCTGAGCTGCTTAAAAGGGTCTATGCAGGGAGGAACTAGCCAGTGGTAACCAAGTGCTTGTCCCTCCCATAATTTGGGTTTGTAAATCTAAACTATTCAGTCAGCAGTGTTGAGGTTGCTGTGAATAGCTTTTCTAATCTTTTTGCCCCTGTTCCCTGTCTGGTTTTGGATCTGCTGACTAATGTAGCTAGTGCAGTGTATCCAGCAGTGCTAGCTCAGTGTTGGAGAAATGAGCTGCTGTAATCCTAATTTGTTTAGTGTGGTGGCAGATGATCTTAGACTGCACCAGTCAAGGAATTCTTCATACTTTGTGGGATGCTGGAACTTCAGCTCCAAGCCTGATCTTTTTCCTTGCCACACCTTCACATGTGGCACAGGATGTTACTAGTCCTCTCCTTCCTATTCTTTTTCCTTTCTCCTCCCACTTGTGATCTAGGGACTCCATGCAAGTGGATTTCTCAGTAATTTATTTAGAAGTAATTCCTGAATATTGCTGCTTGAAACCTTGTCAATTCTTGACACTGTCTTGCTGATATTGAGGACTCAGCACCACTATTTTGATGCATTTTCACACTGAAACAAAAGACATTGCCCATTTTTTAAAACTTAATCATTTTTATGGGATTTTTTTGGTAGTCTTGCCATAACACTTATTTGAGAGTGAATTCTCTTTCTGGTTGGCTGATTCCAATCTTTCTATTGGAACCAGCATAACCTGTGCCTAGAGAGGGAGCAGGTGATTAAAACACCCTAGTGTATCAGTATATGAATCAGACACCAAGTGCTAATTACACCTGTCTATTTTAGTCAAACATCAGTCCTGTCTGCTTGCAACATGCGGGTTTTGTTCAGCTGTGTGCAGTTACTGCTGTGGAGAATTCTCCATAGTTCTGGCTCTGGCTCAGTGGTTGTGAAATGTGTGGTACAAACCCTGATCTTACTGGGGAATCCAGCCAGTCTAATCTGGTGCTGCTGCTGGCTGAGAGAAACCTGCAGAGTAGAAGCCAATGTGGTCCTACTCCTTGTCTCAAAACGTTAGTGTTTTTTTCACACCCTTGGGACATCCGTAAAGTGCTTCACCGTTAATAAAGCACTCCTGAAGCACATTCACTCGTGTGGTGAGCACAGCAGCCATTTCACAAGTTCCCAGAAATGCCAGTACAATGGCCAGATAATCTCTCTCGTTGATGTTGGTTGAAGGGTGAATACTGGCCAGGATACCAGGGAGAGCTCCCTGTCTGTTCAGTGCATCAACAGAAAGGCAGCATTTTAAAAGTTGCAGTGCCATCATACTGCAGAGGATTATCAACCTAAATCTTTGGAGTGGGATTTCAACATAAAAACACAAAAGGGCAGGGATAGGCCACAAGTCCCTCAAGCCTGTTTTGCCATTAAATAAGATCATGGCTTATCTGATCTTTGGTCTTAACTCTATTTTCTTGTCAGATGTTCAACATCCAGATGAAAGTCCCATTTCAAAAAAAATTCTTTCTCTCCATCTTTAGACATGTCTGGTATGCTGGTCTGATTTGATGTTTTGGTTAAATAAAGGACAAGGCAATGGAGTTGCAACATTGTGTGTAAGCTTTTTTTTACCATCGTCTTAGTTGGCCATGTGTTTCTACTTGCACCCCCTCCTGAATATATGTCAGCAAGGAAACTCACAGCATCAATCACAGGAGTGCACTGAAGTTAATTGGATGTGTTTATGACAAAGCATGGGAGAGCTAAAGCTGAAGGGTCTGTTCACACAACTGCATGGAATAGATTCACTGTTTATGCACAAGTCTGGCACAGGTTGTGGAATCAAAATGAATCAAATGTAATTAGTGTAACTGTCATAATCTATAGAGTAGTTTACAGATAATTGATGCATCTGTCACAAAACTTGGATTGGATTACAAGTGGATGTCGACCACAAGTCGACAATGGTGTACCACAAAACGTGGACTGGATTTTAAAAAAATGGTTGGAATGGATCTCTAACACAAATGAAGTGTACATCACAAAACAGTGCACTACATACTGAAGTCCAAGATCATCACATTAGGCAAGACATATCTTATGCAAAGATGTATATGTTGTGCATTTTATTTCTCTGAAGATCTCCACCTAATCTTGTTGCAAAGGATGTGGCCAAGTGGTGGCAGCTTTTTTTTTTGCTTAATACACAATTTCTTTGCATGTTATTGAGTTCCCAGTGTAGTAGTTTGAGTGAATGAGGTATTCCATTCTCTTCTGACTGACCAAGAGCCGAGTGATCCTCTGCTGACTAGATGGCCTTCTACTCAGCAGTTCTATAAAATGTCTTCCCACTCAACAGTACTATGGGCCATCAGTGTACAAAGGTGGGCTCACCAAATGGTGGTGCTTGTTATTCATTATCTATTCTCAAAAATGCATCATCTACATCTGGATTTCCAGTAGCCACTCCCATAAGGATTTACTCTTCCCTGCCTTCACTCCAGTCACATCCCAAATTACCATACCTTAAAAGAAAGTGTCAGTGGCCCTGAAGCTGGTTTAAGGATTGAACTGTAGATCTTCTTGATCTGCATTGGTTCAGGTGCTTTTTAAAAAAAATTAGCTGCACAGCAGTTTCATTAGATTAAACTTTCACCAGATCTAGTTCCCTATACCTCTGCTCATGATTCATATGGGGTCTCTGTCTGCACTACCTTAGATTGAGGATTAATATCCCCACGTTTCGCAGTTTCACCTCTTTCCAACCTTGAGCTCTGCTCCTCCAATTCTGGTCTCCGGTGCATCCCCAGTTCCTTTTGCCCCAGTATTGGAGTCTTGGATATTCAGACATAGTTCTGGACTTTGCTCCGTAAAGCTTTCTACACCTTTTCCTTGAAGGCACTTCTCAAAACCAAGATTCCAGTGATGTATCCCATATGTGGCTCAGTACCAAATTTTGTTAGTGTCCCTATGAAACAATTTGGGATGTTTTTATCTATTAAATGTGCAATAAAGACCACAGTCTTGATGCAGTTCCAGTTACTTTCGCTTCGCACTTAAGATTTAATGCACAGATCCTCTGCTTTAGATACCAATTTGGTTCTCCAGACCTACGCTGGCATTCATTTTCAAAACCCAAGTCTATTATTCACTTTGCCATGGAAATAGCAGAGAATTCTAAAGCTTTGGACCTAGGGCACCAAAGGAAGGCTGTAGGGACTGGGGAATGGACATACCATAACTGGAACATGGGGGATCTCGAGAGGTCAAGTAGCAATAGGCAATTCTCCTTTAGAGCAGAGGTGTCTTAGTTAAGCCTGATTTTAGTTTCATCCCAATGCCTATATCGGTATTTTTCTGGCAGCGGTCAGTGGATCAGCTGGGAAAAGGCAGTTATAGCCTTTTTAATAATTTAAAAAAAAGACTCCATGTAGAATGTCAGTTATTACATGCTGTTGAGATCAAGTGAAGTTATGAATTGCAGATGCAGTATGGTATACTGATTTATGAAATGCAGTGGTATTACATCTGGATAACAGTCCCTGCCTTGAATCAATGTCTATCTGATCTCCTCCCTCTCCACCATCTAGATTCATATTGTGCTAGGTTCGCTGGCAATAATTATTGGAATATAAGTGGTTTGTGAAAAGTTGTATCGGGAACTGCATGCACAGAGCACCCCCCACAGTTTTAAATATATAAATAGTTTCTGCTCTTGTGATTTGAGTGGATCCATATTCTTCAGTTAGTGTAGTGCCTTATTTTAGGTGGATTCTAGTTTATTTTTTGAAGTGTAGTTGTCACTGATGAAGCTGGAATTTGCTGCGCAGCTTGAGTTGCCTCAGTGAGGTAGTGGGGGGACACTGTGGAACTGATAGAGGCTAGAGGTTTGACACAACAGAGTGGCTTCCCAGGTCACTTTAGAACCCAGCTAAGAATTAACAAGGACTGAAGTAACATGTAGGCAAGAATGTCTAGTTTCTTTCACAAAGTGATGCTTAAGTAATGAGACCATTTAAGTTTTGAGAGTTTGATAGCTTTTTAGATAACTGAATTCGTATTCCCAATACATAGTCAGATTTGGACTAAGCTCTCAAGCAACAAACCTACAATGCTAGCCCTTGTGCAACAAGCCCAGTGCAGCTGATTGCAGGGAAGCTTATCGATTCCCTGGAGGTACCTGAAGTTGCCAAGGGCATTGTGCAAGTTTGAATGGTTGTCTGAGCCTTCACCTGAGTCCGTGCTCACTAAAGTGTTACTTTCTTCCTGTAGGGGAACTCATGATGAGCCTTTACTGGTACTACAGGCCTGAGCACATCCAGGGAGGCAGAAATCCCAGCATTCACTGTGAGGTGAGCATCACCATCCTTCCCTATGGAATTTGTAGGCAATCCTTCCCACATCCTCTCCCTTTGCCTCTTGCTCTGTGCCATTACACCCTATCCTGGCCTTTTGCCCTCGCTCCACCTCCTCCTGCTCTCTGCCTCTTGCTATATTAATCACTCACTAGCATCTGTCTCCTGTGTTGGTGTGACTACTTGTACTTTATTGAGCTTTTGTCTTGGCTTTTTTTAAGTGGTTATTTTTGTTTCATTGCAATTACATTCCATGTATATTGAAACAGTGTTTAAGCTAAGCTGGGTGAAGTTAGAGGAAGACTTGCACTTAACAAAGTGCCCTGTATCACATGTTGCATGGAGCTTAATATTCTAATGAATTAGGGAGTATTATAGGTCATAAACAGTAACCACTTCTGAATGCAGCAGGGTTCAAAGCAAACGAGCAATGAATGGTGTTGCTTTTCATGAGAACTGGGAGAGCCACCTTTCCTCCTGGTGCCTGGCAGGCTGAAACTGAGCAAAAACTTGCAGGCCCCGTTTCACTGCTCTGTATGGCGAATGTTACTGCTGAACTTTTGACTTTCACAGAAGGTAGTGGAGCAGAGCCTGGGGTAGACAACTGCCAAACTGAGGAAAACATTTTAACCCTCTCGCAGCTCATTGTTATGAGAGTGTATTGGCTAAAGGTGGTCAGGTGCAGTTAGGGACAATGCTGAACGACAAACCCTGTCCTGATTCAGAGTCTCGACCCAAAATATCGACAATTCCTTCCCCACCCCCCAACAGATGCTGCTCACCCAACTGAGTTCCTCCAGGAGATCCTTGCTCCAGATTCCAGCATCTGTGTCTGGAGAATAAATATTGTCTTTAAAGTGGAAGCAGGAATAAGTCATTTGGCTCCTCGGTGCCTTTTCATGCACTGATCCCATTTTCCTTGATACCCTTAATATTCAAAAGTCTATCAATCTCTGCCTTGAATGTATTGGCAACCAAGCCCCCACAGCCCTCTTGGGTAGGGAATTCCAAAGATTCAGCACCTCCTAAGTGAAGAAATTTCTCCTCCTGTATCTGTCCTGAGTGGCCAGGTGCTTATTTTGATACTGATCCCTACTTCCTGATCTCCCAGCTGGAGAAGCATCTTCCCTGTCGTGCCCCTTTCAGTGTTCCAATCTTGTAGTGGAGCCTTATCAGCTTCATTTCATACAAGGAGACCACCCCTAAAGAGCTCTGTTTAATTTTACTAGCAGAAAGAGTGCTCTGCCCTTGCATGCCAAATAAAACGAGATCTATTTACTTGAAATACCAATGCAGAGCAGGTCTTACTCCCCTTCTGCTGTGAGGGAGGGATGTCATTGTTTCTGATGTTCTGTTATTCTGCTGCTGCTCGGTTAGCCAGGGAACCACAAACTCCCTTAAGTCATAAAGTCATCTTCTCCAAGTAGACTGAGATTGAATGCATCTGTGCCTTTTGTTCAGGTTTATTAATTTGTGTCCCTGCTTCCCCTGCAGAATGAGATCTTTGCTTCTCGGCACCAAGATGAGAACAGTGTGGCCTGCATTGAAGAGAAATGCTATGTGCTGACTTTCTCAGAGTACTGTAGGTGAGTGACTCAGGGCTATCCAGTTCTATGGCTGATGGAAAGTGATGGTGGGAGAAGGTGCTCAAAGTAGATCCTTAAATGTAAAATGGTAGCTAATAAATCCAAAATGGAATTCGGGAGAAACTGCTCCCGAATGGTTAGAATAGGAAGCTGGCTATCTCTAGGTTGGATAATGTGAATAGCATGCATGCATTGAAAAGGAAGTTTAAAAAAAAATCACAAGGGTGAAAGAAACGTGGGAGGAAGAGAACAAAGAGGTAGAGAATTAATACCAGGAAGATGAGCAGGTAGGAAACAAAATGTAATGGATGGTTGTTAGGTGGGCATCTTGTTTTTTTTCATTTTGCACTGCTCTTGGCCACACTTTACATGGGAAGAGAAGTAGGTCACTCCACCTTGAGCATGCTCTACTCTTCAGTCGTATCGAGGCTGATTTAACTCTATATCCCTTGCCTGCTTTGCCCAATAACAACAAAAATCATCCTGAAGGCTCCAATTGTTTTCCAGCTTAGAGCCGCCTTGAGGGAAAAGAGTGTTTCAATTTTCCATTCCCTTCATGTGGAAAAGGCTTCCTGATTTTGCTCCTGAATAACCCAGTTCTTGTATGGTGAGCAAATCTTTTTTTTTCCAACTCCTGCATAGTTGAAATAATCTCTGAATATCTCACTCATACAGTACTTTTTTTGTCATTTTAAAAACCTGGACTAGATCATGCCTTACTCAAATTTAAGCCCCAGTAACATTCTGAATCTGTGCTGTACTCACTCCAGGATCAATGCATCTTCCTGAGTTGTGGGGCCCAGAATTGAATGTAGTAACCAGATGGGATCTGACTGAGGCTTACATAACAACAATCATCACTTTGTCCTTTTTGAAATGCATTGAATGAAACTTGTTAATTCTCTGCAAATTTGCTTGCAGTTGGGGCCCTGAGGTGCACATGCAGGCTCTGGTACAAGATGTTGCTGGTGTAAACCCCCAAGGGCTTGTGTCATTCTCATTCGTATTCTCAACCTGGCTTTTCTGCAGATTCTGTGCCTTGGCAAAATGGCGAGAGGAAGGGTCTCCTGATCACAGGCCAGTGGTACCTCCTTCCGAAGAGTACTCCACGCCTTCGCATCGCAAGGTCCCAGAAAACACCGATCCAGATCTGGTCTTCATTTGCAGGCACGTTTATGACTTCCGTCATGGACGAACTCTGAAAAACCCGCAATAGTTTATAGCACTTCCCAGATTCCAAGAGAACTCAGGCTTAGAAAACAAACACACGCAGCAACAGAAAGAAATCAGAATGAATGGATTTTGACTGGAGGTATAATTCCACAAAGCCTTCCTGGTGGACAACAGATACTCTTACCTTTGCCTTATGTACATAGATTAGATGAGTTTTTATGACCTGTTCAATCACGTTGACTGGATACCAAAGGACAGTGACCGACCTGAAAACTGGCTCCTGGGAAACGGTGCTGGTTTCTGCACTAACCAATTCGACTGTCATCACAACACTCGAGTCACTTTTCCCATCCTCATCCTCATCACCACTAACAACGGGTCCCATTTCCCAAATGATCACTGACCCATTTCACAATTGCTATGAATTAAAAACAGCGACAAGAAATATTGCACTTGTATTCCAAACCAATTTATTTCTCAAATGACCCTTGCCCAATTTCCAAGCTGGCAATCAGTGAATGCCAGCACTAAAATGTTTACGTCTGAATTCGGATATCATTCCAAATTCTCTCTCTCTCTCTCTCTCTCTCTCTCTCTCTCTCTCTCTCTCTCTTTTCCTCTATTTTTAATTATTATTTCAAAGAAAATTGCTTGTTGGAATTAAATTTCAAAATGTATTGACTTTTGAGGAAGAAAAATTAATATATGATTTAAGTTTGATAGCTATGTTTGAAGAGACTTTTTTAAAAAAGAATAGTTCTTTCTCTACTGATGTTCTGATGTTTTCACTTGAAAGGTTTAATAATGTTTGAAGTGTTAGGCCCATGGCCAATAGAATTAAAGATGTTTCTTGGGGGAGCCATAGTTTCTTAGTTTTGGTCTTTAAAAGGATTAGCCTGTGCATTCACCATTAGGGTTTATCTTCACTGATGCTTCTGCCATCATTCAGCACCACCAGTTCTGGTTGGGATTTGCCAGAAAACCCAAGCTCTGGTCATTCTTTGGATTTAAAATGGACATCAACCTCTGTGGACAGATTTCAGCCAACCTGGCATCAGCTTGGTGTCACCAGTGGCCAAATGTGCTATTGAAGCTCCAGGGGAACAGTCGGCATTTTTATAAAGAGCCTTTTACAACATCTTGAAGCACTTTGTAGACATGAAAAATATTCTTGAAATAAAAGTCAGAAGATGCTTGGTATGTCAGGCAACATCTGTGCAGAAAGAAACAAAGGTTATCATCTTGGGTGGAACAGGGAAAACATTTTTAAAGGAACTGTTGAGTCGAGGTAACAGAAGGCTTACAATTAGATGAGGCAAAAGAGAATAAATGGCATTGTGGATGACAGTGCAAGCTGAATGGACAAACAATAAGAGAAGGGTTTGAGATGTTAATGAGAATATAAAGATTCATTGTCACAGTGTCTGTCTCAAAAATGGTGCGGTCTGGAAGACTATGAAGCACCTTATTGAAAAGTGAGGCAGTGTTCCACGGGAGCCTAAGACACGGGCCAGAGGGAGAGGGTGTAGAATTACAATGACCAAGAGCCCAGGATCATGCTTGTTATACTGAGCTGTTTCACAGAACAGTCACTCAGTCTATATTTTATTTCCCTAGGACCGAGGTATTGTGAATAAGTAAATTGAAAGTTGTGAAAGTAAGTTGCTTCTCTACAAAAAGGGGATAGGAGCTTTGGACCATGGAAGAGGTGGGAAATAAAAGAGCAAGTATTCTGTACAAGCACTACCTGTGCAGAATGAAAGGAAAATAACTCGTATTGCTGCATCTGCACTTGTACCAAAGGCAGCAAAGAAAGGTACTTTGGAAATGGGCAAGAGAATCATAGAGGGAATAGTCCTTCAAAATGAGGAATGGGGAGTGAAAGTTTGATCATGGGTTCACACTGAGTGTAGAGGCTGGTAGGGGGGAAGGTGAGAATAAGAGGAACCCTATAATGATTCTGGGATGGAAGGCAAGAAGATGAGAGCAGTTGAAGTGGAATGCTCAATTGAGAGCTCCTTCAACTACGTGGAGGAGCAGCATCAGTTGAGGAAAAAGAGCCATCAGAAGTAATGATCTGTAGCTGGTGTAATCAGAACAGATACAAAGAAGCAAGATGTTGAATCCTCACTGGAAGTAGGGTGGAAACGAGTATAATCTGTGGGAGTCAAAAGGTCTTGCGCTTTCAATTAATATACAAGTATATCTCAAAAATGAAGATGGCAAAAAGGAGGGAGGAATAGACCAGAAGGAAACATGGAAATTGGGAAGCAAAGTTGATGACGTTTTTCAGTTTGGGAGAGGGGCAGGGGACAGCTCTTACTGGGTAGGGAGGGGAAGGTAGAGGAATGTCCTGAGTAGGGCTAGAATGAGGAAGCAATGTTCTACATCCGACTGAGAAAGTAAACTTGACATACCTGGGATCCATATGGCTTCCCATACTGACACCTTTTAAATAGATGGAAGTGAGTTCTGTTGTGCACTGTGAAAGTTAAGCCAGGCAGAGGAGGGTGGTGGTGGTAGTAGTTGGAGACTGGTTGGGCCTCCATTCAAGATGTGGAGAGCCCCAGACCATCCTTGGTAGCAGTGGAGATGATCAGGGTCAGGAAACTGAAACAGGGCTGAAACTGTTGCAGTACTTTAGAAGTCCAGTTACTGTTGTAAGGTAGGAAATGTAGTACAGCAGTGGGCCACAAACCGAATGAAGTAATGGCCAAAAGATCTCTTAACGCTCAGTTGTGGGATAAATATGATCATTGCCCCACACTCTGAAGGGAGCACTTGCAGTTTTCATGACCAACTGAAAGGGCAGTTAGGAGCAAAAAGCTGGAGGACCTCGGTGGGTCAGACAGCATCTGTGGAGGCAAAGGGATAGTCAACATTTTGGATGGAAACCCTGCATCACGGCTGAGAGTGTAGAGGGAAGGTGGCCAGTATTTAGAAGTGAGAGGTGGGACGAGCTGGCAGGTCATAGGTGGAATCAGCTGAAGGGGGGGAGGTGGATGATGGGCAGATAGAATCGGGTGAGGGAAAGGTTAAGAAAAGTGAACCAAGGGAGAAGAAACCCAGGTAGATATGTGGGTGATGGGTAGATGGGGGACGATGATCTTGGTAATCAGTTGTTGTGGCGGTCTTGGTAATGGGGAGGGTGGTGAGAAGGGATGAAAAAGGTATAAAGGGAAGGAACCCTGGCTGTACTGGTAGAAATAGGAAAGGAACATGGGGGGTGTAGGTTACCTGAAATTGGAAAATTCAATGTTCATACCATTGGGCTGTAGGCTACCCAACTGGAGTACAAGGTGCTGTTTGTGTTTGGCCTTGTTGTGGCAGTGGAGAAGGCCAAGGACAGATGGGTCAGTATAGGAACGGGGATGCAGTTGAAATGCAACCAGACCCTCTGGCTGTTGCAAATAGTCGCCAAAACAGTCGCCTTGGTCTCACTGATGTAGAGGAAGCCATGTTGCAAGCACTGAATGCAGTAGACCAGGTTGGACTAAGGTGCCTGTGAATCTCTGCCTCACCTGGAAGGGCTGTTTAGGTCCCTGGATGGTGATGAGGGTGGAGGGATGGAACAAGTGTTGCACCTCCTATGGTTGCAGAGGAAATTGCCAGGGGTCAAGGTGTGAACAGACCAGGGAGTCATGGGGAGAATGGTCCCTGTGTAAAGCAGAAAGGTGGGGGGAAGATGTGGTCAGTACTGGGATCCCATTGGAGCTGGCAGAAGTGTCAACGGATATGCTGGATGCAGAAGCCAGTAGGATGTAAGGTTAGGTTCAGGGGAAATCCATCTCTTCTGTTTGGGGAGGGTGGGGGAGAGCAGAAGTGCAATATATGGAGGAAATGCATATGAGGCCTTCATCAACCACGGAAGAGGGGTAGCCACATTTCCTGAAGGAGGACATTTCAGAAGTCCTAGAGTGGAAAGCCTCATCTTGAGAACAAGTGCAGTGGAGACGGAGAAACTGAGAGAAGGGAATGGAATCCTTACAGGTAGGAGGAGGTATAGTCAAGGTAACTGTGGAGTCTATAAGTTTATAGTAGATATCAGTGAATAGTCATTTCCTGAGGTGGAGATAGAGATCCAGGACAGGAAGATCCAGAAAAAGGTGTAAGAAATGGCCCAAGTGAATTTGAGGGCAGGGTGGAAGTTAATGACAAAGGTGATAAAATTGATGAGTGCAGGCAGCAGCACTAATGCAGTTGGTGTAGCGGAGAAGGACTTGGGGAGGGCTGCCAGAGTAGGTTTGGAACAAGGACTGTTCCACTTAGCCAAAGAAAAGACTGGCATAGCTGGGGCCAATGTGAGTGCCCATAGCTACACCTTTGATTTGCAGGAAGTGGGAGGAATCAAGAGAGAAGTTAGGGATAACAACAAACTCTGCCAGGCAAATGAGTGTTGGGGAAAGGGAGCCGATTAGGTCTATGTTCTAGAAAAAAGTGGAGACCCCCAAGACGTTCCTGATTTTGGGGGAGGGGTGAGCGGATAGAGTCGTATGAAGATTAGACATCTATGGTGAAGATGAGGTGGTTGAAACCAGAAAATTGGAAGTTGTCAAAATGGTGGTGGGCCTTGGGGTTGTCCTCGATGTAGGTAGGAAGAGACTGGACAAGGGGAGACAGGATAGAGTCAAGGTATGAAGGGATATGTTTGGTGGGGCAAGAGCCAGCACTAGCAATGGGTCTACCGGGGCAATCCTGTTTGTGGATATTAAGAGAGAGAAGCAGGCAATGCAGGGTTGGGGCACAATCTGGTTGGATACTGTGGAGGGGAGATCTCCTGATGTGATGAGATCTGTAAAGGTCCAGATGTGTAAAGGCCTTGTGTTTGTTCTTGGAGCCATGGTCTCTAAAGTAGAGGTCAGTGTGCCAGCCCACAGCAGCACCCCACTTATCAGCAGGTTGGGATTGGTGGGAAGTGAGCGGGGCGCTGCGCATTGGGGGGGCGATAAGTATGGAATGGGTGAGGGGAGTGTAGGAGTCACGGCAATGTCACGTCAGCAATTGGAAATGAAAAGGGTAAGAGGCCAGAAGGGGTGTCCAAGTGGAAGGAGAGTGCTAGAGACGTGAGAATGGGTCATCAGTAGGGGGACGGGGCGGTGAAGGATTTCCTGCCGAAGAAACGGGCATGAAGGTGAAGGTGGCAGAAGAAGAGTTCAACGTCACATTGGGTCCAGAACTCACTGAGGTGCAGCCGCAAGTGTACAAAGGTGAGTCCTCTGAAAGGGCAGTTTCGGGGTTAAGTAAATGGGTTAGTAGATGTGGAGCTGAAGGTTCAAATCCAACCACTACAACTGTGGAATTTATATTTGGGTCATTAAATGCATCTAGAACATGAAGCTGTAGCATCTGTAGTGGTGACTGATACAGCTGGGTTATCACTTTAGCACAAAACAACCCATGTTGTTCACTGATATCTTTCAGAGAAAGAACCCTCTCATCCTTAACCAGTTAGACTCAACAATTGTGGTTGACTCTTACCTATCCAATGAAATGTTCTACTTAGCCACTAAGTTAAGGAGACCGTTAAGGCTCGGCAGTAAATGTCAGAAAGCCATAAGTAAGTAAAAAAAAAGTCTTTGTTTAACATCTCATGAAAGATGGCAGTCCAACTATGCAACACCACTTTAGTCCTGTAGTAAGGGGTGATCCTAGTTTTTGCTCAAATGTCTGGAACAGGCTTTCGCCCATCACCTGACAACTCCGAGACTGCCCACTCAGCTATTCAGAATAACACGGAAAATGCTGGACGAGCACAAATCAGTCCACATTCAAAATGGTGAAAAGGTAGGTTGATTTCTGTTTTCAATGCCCTTTTGTTAGAATTGAATGACCAATAAATCATGTTGCAGTTTAAACAACGGAAAAGAGTAGTGGGGGTGGTGGTGGTGTTGGAGTGAGTTCAGTGGCGTGGAATTACGTTTATACGTGCAACGTGCATCATTGGATGAGCAAAATGTTTTGCACATGCACATACTTTGGTTAAGCATCTTAAGTGGTGTTTTACTGGAAATTTGCAGGCATCTATCAAACTACCAATATTTGAAGATTAAAAATCAAGAAGGTTGTTTGAGATGGAGAGGTTGAGAAAGGGAAGAGGAGTGTCAGAGATGAGACCACATGAGGGTGAGTGCAGGTGGAAATTGGCAGCAAAAGTAATGAAATTCGAGTGCAGGGAGCAATACCAATGCAGTCATCAATGTGCCTGAAAGAGCTGAAGGGGGGCTGAAAATGACTATTCCAATTATCAAATTAAAAGGTGTAGTTGGGCTCGTGAAAGTCCCTTCAGTCTGGAAAAAGTGATTGGAATTGAAGGAGGAGAAGTTTAATGTGAGAACAAATTCAGCAAGGTTGATGAGTGTTGGTGGAGTTAATGGTTTGTGTGTCTGTTGAAGGAAGATGCGGGGGTCTCTCAGACCACCATAGACATGCAGAGGGACGGTAAAGATGACCTGGTAGGGACCAGGGAATTGCGAACTGTCAAAAGTGGAGGAGGACGTCAGAGGTGTCATACATGCAAGTTGGAATGGACTGGGTCAGGGGAGAAAGGATAGAATCAAGGTGGAATGAAATGAGTATTTTGTGGCAAGAGCAAGCTGATACAATGGGTCTGACTGGACAGTCCCGCTTGTGGATTTGGACAAGAGTCTGAAGGATGATCTGTGTGCACTCTGCTTCCTGAGTAGAGGGACAGCCAGTTCCCTCGCCAACAACTCATTCATCTGGCTGCCCTTGTGTACAACTCCAATCACTTTTTCCAGATCAAAGGTGTAGCCATAGGTGTAATGTGAGCCCAAGCTGCACCTTTTAGTAGGATACATGAAATGGTCTTTGTTTCACTTTGCCCATCCAATAACAGGCTGTGCATATAAACACCATTCCCCACCACTGAACTCGGACCAACCAACAGCCCCCACCTTTCCCTTGGCTTAACCCTGCACTCACTTGGCTTCTTCCTTGTTCCCTATCTCGGAACTTTCTTCTGCATTTCAATGACTTTAATGCTTGCCGATGAGAACCTTGTTGACCAACACCTGTTTTTGCTTGTCTTTTGAGATCCCCTTCACTGCTGTTATCTTCTGAGCTTTCCCTGGTTCAAGACAGGAAAATCCACTGAATCCCACCATTAGATTTCTTCCTGTACCCTTGCTGTCGAGATTCCATTTCCCCCCCGTCTTTCCTCTGCCCAGTGCTGTCACTTGCCATATGTTGAAGCACCCTTTCTCTTCAGCTGTTTCTTACTTGACTTTTGGTTGACTGAGGTTTTGTCCTCTCAACGGGATTTTCGCTCCTTTGCACAGGAAGCTTGCACCCCCCCCCCCCCCCCAAATCTATTCATCTATCCATTTCCTGGCAATTTCCTTAGTAACCATAGCAGATGTGACATCTGTTTCATGCATGTTTGGTTGTCCAGAGGTCTTAAATTTACCTTCCATTTGGGGGTTTATGTTTATCCTGCTTTTTGTAATCCTGCTTTTTGTTAAGTGCATGCTTCTCAAGGTCTGACATAAGGTAAAATCTAAGGTCCTGGTCTGTTGGATTACTCGCAGTGCCTTGTCAATTCATCTCCCTTATTCCCACTCCCAATGTATTTCCCCAACTTCCTGATCAAGTCAAACTCTGCAAACTTCAGGGACAGTATCACATTTCCTTAACAACCTGTAGCTTTCGAGCTGCTACCTGTTATTCTATGCTAAGCTGCTCCATTTTGGAACCATACCAACCCCTTTCTGATGATGCCATTGCCTGAATAACATTACTCGGTACAGGCCGTCCCTGGGGAATGAACAGCTCCTGTTTTTACAGATGTTCTTAAGTTGATTTTGTCCGTAGTGGGAAAATCCACAAAGAATCACTTGATACAGTAACCATACCTCCACAGTACTGTTATGAATGGCATCAAGCGCGCATAAGACTGATAAGAAGTTATTACAAGTGGAAAGAGAGGAAACTAGTTCTGCTGTTCATAGGAGTAAACGTATGTACATGATCCAACTTTAGAATGAATAATATTTATGGGAGCTTGTTCATATGTGCAGGTGTCTATAAGCTGGGGACAGTCTGTAGATTTTACTCCTGACCAAGGCCCCCTCAATGCCCAGCCTCCCTTGACGGGAAGCTTTTTATTAAAATGACACTCGTGTGTAGCGGTTAACATAGTGCTATTACAGAGCCAGCGATCCGGGTTCAATTTTGGCTGCTGTCGTTAAGGAGTTTGTACGTTCTCCCCGTGTCTGTGTGGGTTTCCTCCGGGTGCTCTGGTTTCCTCGCACATTCCAAAGACGTACGGGTTATGAAGTTGTGGGCATGCTACGTTGGCGCCGGAAGCGTGGCAACACTTGCGGGCTACCCCCCAGAACACTCCACGCAAAAAAGATGCATTTCACTGTGTTTCGATGTACATGTGACTAATAAAGATATCTTAAGATTGCATTTGCCAAGTCATTTTAAAGAGTTGCAACCTATCTGCTGAAAATACTCTCACAATATTCCTAACTGTGAATTCCAAGATTTCCAAGCAACAATGAAGGTTTGGTGATTACATATCCAAGCTGTGATGTTGTGTGCCTTGGATAGTGAAATTCCGATGAGCCTGCTTCACGTGATTATCTAGCTAGCTACCAAAGGTTTGAGAAGTGCTGTGTAAAGTGCCTTGGTAAGTTACTGCCATGTATCTTTGTAGATTAACCATATTCACCTTTAGCATTTGCACCCTTCCCCCATTCAATTAAGTCCTTTATCCTTTCCTTATTCCTGGTTCTTTTTGAACAAGTTGTGCATTTGTTGAGCTGAACATTTTCAGCACCTTTTTTATTTGTTATGCAGTTGGTTATAACAGTCTTTAAACTCTTGGTTACTATCATAATGTCACAGAATACAGCAACTTGTAGGTGCAAAGTGGTCCCACGAACAGTTCTGTGAAAGTGACTAGATTCTTTTCTTTTTGGTATGTGTAATTGAGGAATAAGTATTGGTCAGGGGGGCCAGTGAATTGATCACTGTTTGGATGTGGTCCTGTTTCTCTGCAACAACTACTCCCCTCTGAGATTTGGCCAACCTCCCTTGTACCTGGCCATCCAGGTATTAGGGATCACCCAGCCAAAACCCCTGCTTCCTCCTGTATATACTTTCCTCCCACCAACCTCCATTCAGCTAGACTCTGATTAGGCCCATTGGTTTTGACAGACACTAAATTCTTTTCAAAGACTGGGGGCTCAGCAAGTAATTGACATAAAATCTGGGGAGAGATGAGATCCTTTATCTGCAGAAACACCTTTCAAACTGGAGTGCACTGTCTGAAAGTGATTGAAGCAACAGTAACTTTAAGAGAATTAGTTAATTATTTGGAAAGAGAAATTTGCATTGCTACAGGGGAAGAACAAGGAAGTAGAATTAACCAAAAAGCTCTTTCAAAGAACCTGCACAAATCCACTTATCCCAATAGCCTCAGATACTGTATGATTCAATGAGTCAATGTACCTGTAGCTGTACATTGCTGGTGGCCTAACCCCCCTTGAGTATTTAACAACACAAAAAAGGGCACAGGAGAAGGCTATCTGGCCCTTTGAGTAACATGGCTGATCCACCTTCCCACATTATCTTGATATCCTTTAATACTCGCAATATTCAAACCCATTATCAACCTGTCATACTGAACATCTACAGCACTCTGGGAGTAAAGAGATGGAGAATTCCAGCAATTCAATGTTCTTTGAATAAAGAAAACTCTCTTGGTCCCAAGTGGCTAGCCTTCAGACACACTAGCCTTCAGACCAGCAGTCATTGGGTAGGGAAAATAAAAGTCCTAGTATAAAGCATGCCAAGATGTATGACGACGAAATCATCTCTCATCCCTTTAAGCTCCAGTGAATATAGGCCCATGTCTCTTCATAGAACACCCACCACCAACTCCATCCCAGAAATTAACGTCTACTGCTTTCCCTTTTGAGGCCCTCTACTCTTCCCCAGCTAAAGAGACCAAAACTGAATACAGTACTCCAGCTATAGCCTTACCAAAGCTTCATCTACCTGCAGTGAGATCTGTTTACTTTTCAACTTTAATCTTTGTCACAAAGGCATGTTTCCAGTCTTTTAATCTCCCCAGTTGTTTGCTGCATCTGCATGTCATTGAAATGCATTGCAGTTAGCTGAGTCCCAAGCACTGATAGTTGTGGTACCCCTCGTTGCATCCTACCAACTCAAAACAAAAAGGCCCATTTGTTTGAAATCTGTTCATTAATCCTGTCTCCAAGTTGTGCTAATATTGTGCCCAATCTGCTGAGCCTTGACTTTGATCTAATTTCCTGGACCTTGTATATTCTTACAAAAATATAAATTATCTCCATGCCCCATCTGACAATTAGAACTTCGAATAACTCTAACAAATTTGTCTTGATATTTCCACTAAATGTTGACTCCACCGGAGTGCATTACAATTTCTCCCTTTTACAGTCTTCCTAATTTTTAATGCTTTCCGTGCTAGTGATGTCACATTTCCCATTAAAGTTACTTTCTGTCCAACAGTTTCCAATAGAGTTAGGGTTACCAATCCTCCCCTATATGGTCCTGAACTGCAGAAAGTAAAGATCTCTCTCTCAGGTTCCCAAGGGAGAGAATTACTGTACTGGTTGCAGCTCTTGTGAGCTGTGAACAGAGTGTAGGGTGAACACTAAACAGTTTAGTGATGAGAAGTAGATGATAGAAATTTGGTGTAGGAGATCCTAAGAAATTAGATAATTTATAAATGATATTTATAATACCACATAGCATAAATAATCAGTAAGTGTATCTAAAGAGGCAATAGGAACATTAAAGCTGTCTGTTTTATCATGAAGACAGGAAGGTTTCCATTTATGTAGTGCCTTTCATGACCCAAGAGCTTTCAAAGTATTTAAAAAAAAATGTTATACTTATGAAAATACAGTCATGGTTGTAACATGGGGAGCAGCAAAGGGGATTTTCCAGCTTTTAATACTTTTTATAACGTCAGGCATGTAATGCTAGGTATTATATGATGCATCATAACAAAGTAGTCAGTCGCCTGTCATTGCAATGCAGGAGGAAACAAGATGACCCATAGACTTCAATGGTTGGAGTCTGTGGAAACATGAGGCTGCAGATGCTATAATCGGGAGCAAAAAAAAAAACTGCTGTAGGAACTCAGTGGGTCAGGCAGTATCTGTGGAGGCAGAGGGACGGTCGACATTTTGAGTCGAGACCCTGTATCGGAGCACAGTGGATCGGCTAAGGGACAGAAAGCAGGAAATAGTTTTGACCAGTAGCTTTCATACTTAAACATATACTAGCCCTTTTCCTTTATTAACATATGAACATTAATGGCCTAAACTTGGAAATATAGGCATAATTTCAAAGTTTGCTAATAACACAAATCTTAACTTTATGGAGTGTGAAAGATATTGATGGACTTCAAAAAGGCACAAGACAGCTAACATTCAACATGGTGGAGTGAGTTTTACTGAAAAGACTGAAGAAGAATATGAACCAAACAGTGCAATTTGAAAGAGGTGTTGGAACATGACCTGAGGGTGTTCACTCACAAATCAGGTAGTAGGACAGCTGGAGAAGGTTGATGAAAGAAGTGCGTGGAATCTTTTGGTGGTGTTAACAGAGGCACAGAATGCAAAAGCAAAGCAGTTATGCTGAACCTTAATAAAACTGCTTAGACCCCGGCTGGGGTATTGTGTCCATTTCTGGGCATGACTGTAGGAAACATCTGGAGGTCGTGGTGAAGGTGCAGAGAGCATTGACTACAATTGTAGCAAAGATGAAAGGCTTCAGTAAGCACAGAGTTTTATAGAAGGGGAACAGCTAAAAAAAGAGAAAACAGTCAGTAATTAGGGGATTAAGATAATTAAAAGGATCTGGAGGTAACATAAGCGAGTTATGATCTGGGACATGCTGCCTGAAAGACTGGTGGAAGGAAGTGGTTGCTCTGGTTCCCCAGTACTTCATCCAACCATTGTAAACACTGCATTCAGATCATCTCTTAATCTGTTGTATTCAGGACAGTACAGGACTGGAACAGGCATCCTGTCCCCACATTGTGACCCTTTCAGCATATAATGCTGCTCAATGACAGACTCCCTCCTAATGTCTTCTCCCAGTGATCTCCAGTGAAAATGATGACAGAGCAACATTGAAGGGACTGAAAGCAGATTGTTTCGGGACCAGTGTTAGGGAGAGCAGAGTACGCAGAACCAGGAGTTCATAAATTCCCGAGACTGCTTGTCCCAAGGTTCTGCACTGTGCCTAATGGCAGGATTTATTAGTAGAATAGAAGAGAGCGTGACAGCTCCTGAAATATTTTTCCATTTGGAACAATTCCAGTGCAGTACCACTGCACTGCCATTGCTGCTGTCTGTCGGGCAAGATATTAATCCAAGCCCCTCAGGTGGAGGTAAAACATGTCTTGAATGCTTTTGGAAACGGGTAAGAAATCTGTTGCTGGCCAATAGTTATCCCACAGTCGGTATCACCAAAGCTAATTATCTCAACATCACCTTGCTGTTCATGGGATTGCCTGGAATATTGTGTGCAGTTCTGATTGCCATACCACAGGAAGGATGTAATTAAGCTAGAGAGGGTGCAGAAAAGATTCATAAAATTGCCTATTCTTGGGTTATAAGGAGAGACTGGATAGGCTGGGATTATTTTCCCTGGAGCAAAGGAGGCTGAGGGGTGACCTTGTAGAGCTTTATTAAATTATAAGGAGCACAGATAAGGTGGATGTCACGGTTTTTTTTCCTTGGGTAGGGGAGTCTAAAATTAGAGAGCATAGATTTAAGGTGAGAGGGGAAAGATTTAAAGGGGACCTGAGGGGCAAGGTTTTCTGAACAGAGGTTGGTAGGTATATGGAATGAACTGCCAGAAGAAGTGGTAGAGGTAGGTGCAATAGAAACATAGAAAACCTACAGCTGCCGAACATGTCTTTCAGCGATTAAAAGACATTTAGACAGGTACATGGATAGGAAAGGTTTAGAGGGATGTGGGCCAATTGCAGGCAAACGAGATTAGGTCAGGAAGATACCTTGGGTGGCATGGACAAGTTGTGCCAAAGGGTCTTTTTCTGAGCTGTATAATCAGAATCGGGTTCTGTCCCGAAATTTGTTGTTTCGTGGCAGCAGTATAGTTAAAGACATATAAATTACTATAAGTTACAAAAATAAATAAATAGTACAAAAGAGGAATAATGAGGTAGTGTTCATGGACCGTTAAGAAATCTGATGGCAGAGGGGAAGAAGCTATTCGTGAATCATTGAGTGTGGGTCTTCAGGCTCCTGTACCTCCTCCCCGATGGTAGTAGTGTGAAGAGGGCATGTCCTGGTTGGTGAGGATCCTTAATGATGGATGCCGCCTTCTTGAGGCATTGCCTCTTGAAGATGTCCTCGTTGGCGGGGACGGATGTGCCCACAATGGAGATGGCTGAGTCTACAACCCTCTGCAGCCTCGTGATCCTGCACATTGCATCACCGCCTGGTATGGAGGCTCCAACCAGTCAGAATGCTCTCCATTGTAAATCTGTAGAAATTTGCAAGAGTCCTTGGTGACATGCCAAATCTCCTCAAACTCCTAATGTAGAGCTGCTGGCGTGCCTTCTTTGTGATTGCATCAACGCGATGCTATGAATCTTTCTGTGCACACTTGGGCGGCAATATCCCCATATTACAGCAGTGAGTTCACAGTGACTTATTTTCATGTGCTTCATTGAAACCAAATGGTTTGGGATTTGTGAAAGGCATTACAGAAAAAGCCAAATTTCTTCCCACTGGGTCCTTTTGTGATCAGGCAGAGAGGTTATTTTGTACTCAAGCTGACATTCAACACTAGATGACACAATGCACTTGAATAAGAAGCCTTCTGGTCACTCTTGATGTAAACCTGTTATCTCTTGACAAGCTGCTGCCTGAAGATCAAAAACTGATGCTGTGCCACATTGGGAGAGCTGATCAAACACTTGGCCTGGGGTAGGCTTTAAGCAGTGAATCAAAAGGTGGAACAAGAGGTTTAGTGGAGGGGAATCCCAGAGCGTTAAGTCTAAGCAGTTGAAGGCTTGGTCCAAGTGGAGGGTTGGGAGTGCCAAGAGAAGCAGACCAACACGTCAGTTAAAGGCAGGCTATGATTTTGCTTCAACACGCAAGCACTTGGATAAATGGGGAATAGTTTGGTTATTGTTTGTCTTTTTTGTCACTGCCCTGCTTTCAGGAATGGCAGAGGGGGGGTTTGAGACGGAGAGAAAATCAGGGAGAGCCAAGAGGGTGCAAGGGTAATTGTCAGACTTCTTGTTCTGTTCTGGAGACATCAGAGACTGCAGATGCTGGAATCTGGGGTAAAACAAACTGCTGGAGGAATTCGGCGGGTCAGGCAGCATCTGCGGAGAGAAGTGGACAGTCGACGTTTCGGGTCGACACCCTTCATCCGGACCGAAAGACAGAGGGGAGGAAGTCGGTATAAAAGGTGAAAGGAAGGGCTAGAGCTGGCAAGTGATAGGTGGATCCAGGTGATGCGGGGTGATAGGCAGGTGGAGGAGGGAAGAGTGGGAGTAGCAACAGAGGCTGGGAGGTGATGGATGGAGGTGCAAATTAGCTGGAGATGAGGGAATCTGATAGGAAAAGGTGGAGCACGGAACCAACGGGGGGGGGGGGGGGGGGGGGGGTGGGGGGGAGGAAAGAAACAGGGTGATGGCGGTAGTGTGATGGGTTGGGCATAGGAGGACCTGGGTAAACCAGGGAGAGAGAGAGAAACGGGACAGAGTTCCCGCTGAGTTCCTCCAGCAGTTTTTTTTTCGTTCAATGCTGACTTCGTTACGCAAGAAATCCAGAGTCCATTTCCCCAATGCTCAGGCAGGTGCTAGTGAACCCCCTCTGTGGGACTCTGTGCCCCTTCTGCTAACAGTGCTCTTGGAGTGCGAATTGGGAGGGACGTCCAGGATTTAGACCCAACGATGATGAAAGGATGGCGATGTATCTTCAGGTGACTGAGGTGAAGGGGGAGTTGGTGGTGTTTCCATGTATCCAGCCCTTCCAGGTAATCAGAATTGCAGGACTCGGGGGAGTGGGGGAGGAGGGGGCATTGGAGGAGCTTTGGTGGATAACGGAATGCATTTTGGGGATGGTACTCACTACAGCGATGGTGGAGGGAATAACTGGTTAGGGTGGTGGGTGGGATGCCAGTGAAGTAGGCTTGAGTGTGGTCACAAGGAGATCATACAAGCTCCATACAGACAGCACCTGAGTTGGTATTGAACTTGTGTCGCTGGAGCTGTGAGGCACTCTATCCAGTCCCACTCCCCGGCTCTCTCCTGCATCCAATTCCCTTCTGAGAACCCAATTGACTGTTTTCACCACCCCCACGCTGCAGGTTGAGAGTTCCAGATCGCAATCTTCTCTGCATAACAGGTTTTTCTTCATGGTCTCTTATGCCATCAACTTTGGATCCAAGTCCTACTGATTGTCATCTCCCAACGGGAACAGCTTCTCTCCAATTACAGGTCCTCCCCAGGCTACGAGCAGCCACATACATACGAGCCAGTGTTCGAGAGACCAGCAGGATGAATTTGCCGGCTGCTGTGGGGCTGCAGGTATCTTCTGCCCTGTGGGAACGGGACATGTCCGTGTGCCTTCTCTCCCCACCAGCCACCCCCCCCCCCCCCCCCGAGCCACAACAACTGGGGGCTGGGAGCGCAGAGCGGACTCGCTGGCGGGCGGCCACTCTTCCCGCACCTGCTCGATCTCCTGCCACAGCTGTTTCTGTGATCCTCTTCCCCCACACCGTCTCTGCTCATTTCTGACTGGCAAATAGGTTCAGGTTACAAAGAGTTCTCTAAAACGGACCCCTGTTGTAACCGGAGGATTTCCTTTTTCTTATCTGAATCAATCATGATCTTATCCATCTCCATCAAATCTACTTACGGGCTTCTTTTTTCCAAGGAGATCAGCCCCAGCTTCTCCAGTCTAATCTTATGGCTGAAGACCTCATCTCGGGAAACAATCCTGCAAATCTTTTGTGTAATAATAAATCAATGTACCATCTTCTCCAAAGTGTGGTGACCCAAACTGGGCAAGTTACCCTAGTTGTGCTCTAATTCTTTTGTATCATTTTGTTTCTTGCATAATCTGTGTTTGTTTTTTCCTGTGAATGTTGTGTCTCTGATGCTCTGTGCCTGTGATGCTGCTGCAAGTAAGTTTTTCATTGCACCTGTGCACACATGTACTTGTGCATCTGATAATAAATTTGACTCTGACCCGTTTAATGGAAGTTCAACGTAACCTCCCTCCTTTTTGCCTCCATTCATATATTCCAGGATCCCATTCACTTTACTAACTGATCTCTAAATTTATCCTGTCTCCCTCAAGAATTCTTACACATTCACCTGGGCCCCTCGATTCCTTTTCTGCTTTTAGAACTCTGCCATTTACTCGACGTTGTCTCTTTGCCGAACCACCTCCCTTCATGCATTTTTGTACTAACTTTCACCTGCCATTGGTCTCTCCATTCTATTGGACCATGTCCTCTTGAGGTTACTGTCCCCCTTGCTGTTTATTACCCCTCCTAAATTTTGTGTCAGCTAGAGCTGTACCTTGCACACCCGCATCCATCTGATTCACATAAAAGGAACCACTGGTCTCCGGCAAAGTTGCTGCTTCCCATCCCACAGCTGAAACACTTTTCTAACCCAACCCCACACGGCCATCAACCTCCCCGAAGGTTTCTTCGGCAATACTGTTCGAAGAGTTACCTTTTTTAAAAAAATAATCGTATTTTTTAATTCCCTTCCTTTGCGGTTCCTCATGGTGGTATTCTAATGATTAATTTGTAATCCACGGAGAGCAGGCAGCCCTATGTCCATTGGGTGTATTGGAGCAGCAGTGATCGCCGCCACTTAGTGCATTGATGCATTCATGAGTTGCTAGCGCCTGTCTCCCGCTTAACCAGCCTGACACCAAATAAAACTTACTCGGCCATTTATTTTACTGAGTGTCTGTTAACACCCTGGCACCAATGAGCCGGGCGCTAGGGAGCAGAGTTTGGTGATCCCGACTTGTTTTAATTCCATTTCACTTAAGAGTGTGGCTCCAAGCCTGTTCTTGCCTGATTCGTGGTTAAGGCATGGGGAAGTGAACCGGCCTAGGAACAGAAGGCAATCCCGAGCGCAAGAATGAACTCGGGGTTCGGTGGGCAGAACTCCCGTCTCAGAGCCTGAAGGTTACTGGTTCGAATCCCCCTCTAGCGCACACAGAAACTTGTAATATAGTAGCAGATCATTTTGCTTCGGGAAATAAAGGACTGCAGATGCTGGAATCTAGAGGAAAGACACCATAATGTTGGAGGAACTCAGCAAGAGCTTTTCTCCCCGGGTGCTGCCTGGCCTGCTGAGTTCCTCCAGCATCAGAGTGTTTTTCAGTCGTTTTGCTTCAGTAATCTAGTCTAACTCTTCGATGAAGCAGTAGGAAGGGCTTCACCGTTAGAGGCACTGGCTCTCAAATGTGACATAGACTTCAAGCCATAGAGTAATACAGCATGGAAACAGGCCCTTCGGTCCAACTCGCCTGTGCCCACCCAAGCTAGTCCCATTTGCCCACCTTTGGCCCATATCCCTCTAAACCTCTCGTCTCGCTGTCTGTGAGATGTGCCACGCAGCTCTTTTGAAGGGTTACGGGGCTCATTAGCCATTTATTTCTTGCCGATTAGACCATCGGCTCATTTATATGGTGGGATCTTGCCATGCCTGAAATGGCTGCCATATTTCCTGAATTACAGCAGGGATACCAGGTCAGTTGTAAGGTAGGAACATTTGACAGCCCTGATTGTTAGCGGTGACCTTGAGGGAGGAGACGCGAGGCCGCGCAAGGAGCTATTTTAACACGAGTCCATTGCTTGCAGAATGATAGCTCGTCTGGTGAGGAAGGCACAGGCGAGCAGGGAGCGGTGCCCGAACGCACACGATGCAGTGAGGGTCCTGTGCACTGTGCCTGTCCGGGGCTCTGCCGCCGCCTGCTGGTTGTCCCCCCAGCAGCAGCAGCAGCTGCTACTGCAAGGTGCCCAAGAAAGGATCATCCACTCCACCACGGAGCCTTTCTTTCTCCATTGCTTCTCGCATTCCCACAGGTGAGACGGCAGATCACTACGAGGTTCGTCCTGCGGAATTTCCTGCACGTTTGCGATTGTTGATGTTTATTCTGGCTCCCCCACCCCCATCCCTGCCCCGATAGGTTTGGGCTGAAGGGTTCCCACTAGTTACCTTTGGATCCTTGCTGAGATTCCTGGTTGTCTTTAGCCATTCACTGGGCTCTGGGCACATTGGTTCCTCCTGGTCCTTCACAGGGCTTTGGGCCCACTGGTCTCCTCTGGTTTTTCACTGGACTCTTATGCTCATAGGTCACCCTTATCCCCTGCGCCCCCCTTCTTCCAATCCACCTCTGCTCCTCTCAGTTTTGTTCCATACCCGCTCCACCCCCAACACCTATTTCCTCCCCTCCTAGTTCCATGCTATTACCCCCACATGTCACCCACCAGATCCCCTCCCCCATCTGCCCTTCACCTCTCCCCTAATGGTTCCCATTATCACCACCTTTACATCAGATTCTGGCAGCCCTTTGTGTCCCTGCTGATCTCCCTCCAGGAGCTGTCTGCAACCTTCACCCTCCCTTCCTCCCACCTGGCTTCATCTGCCCTTCTGTTTTCCTTCTTTGCCTCCACCTATCACCCACCTGCCTCTCTCCCAACTCTACCCATCACCCCTTCTCCCACCTTGCTCCATTTGCCCATCATCATCCCCTACCCCTCCTCAGTCTACCTATTGCCCACTGGCCCCTGTCCCACCCCCGCCCACCTTAATACCAGCTTCCTTCCTTCTCCACTCAGTCCTGACGCGGGGTTTCAACCTGAAACATTGACAATTCCTCCTCCCCCCACCCCCCCGCCCCCACAGATGCTGCTCGACCCGCTGAGTTCCTCCAGCAGATTGTTTATTGCTCCAGATTCCAGTATCTGCAGTCTCTTGCATCCCTAAGCCCACTAGTTCCCTCTGCTCTGCCTTTACAAGTTTGCTCAGGTTCTTCACTGGGCCCTGGGCTCTGGTTTGCTCTGTTCCCTCCCTTGGCTCTGGGTTCAGTGGTTCACTCTGGGCGGTGGTTGCCTCTGGTCACGAGCCTTAGCTAATGCAAAATCCAGGCTGGCTTTTCCATTCCTATGGCAGGAATAGGTGTTACTGAGCACATACAGGTCCATTGATCGGTGATTGAATATTCAACATAAATGTAGGTCCAGGGGAAGAGAAACAATAGAGAGATAGGCTCAATGGAGGGTCCAGATGATGGGTCTTAACTCAAGACGTCAACAGTCCATTTCCCTCCATAGATGCTGCCTGACCCACTGAGTTCTTCCAATGCTTTGTCTGTTGCTCCAGATTGCAGCATCTGCAGTCTTATTTTTATTTCAATAATAAACCTTATGTAGGGGAAGGAACCTAAGCTGTGGTCCTTCCCCACAGAACCTTTGCATTGGCTGCGCCGAGCTTCAGTGCATCCCTCAGCACATACTCTTGCAGCCTGGAATGTACCAGTCAGCAGCATTCCCTCACGGACATCTCGCTGTGCTGGAAGTCCAACAAGTTTCGGGCAGACCAAAGAGCAGCAACTTCAGTCTCTTGTGTCTCAATGGAGCCTCAGTTTCCTGCTCTATCTTATTCAGAGGGTTGCACTCAAGCTTCCCCAGACACATTTTGAAGGGACTAGCAGTGGCCCTCCCACCTTGTCATCCAATTGGTCAAGCCAAGAGAAGTTTCTGGAAGGCTGCAGCAGGGGTACAACTAACCCCCATTGGCAAGTCAGAGGAGCAATACCTCCACCTGGTGGTGAGCGACAACTCTGCCTGATGGTCAGCAGTGGCAGAACCTCGACAGCAGGCAGAGAAGCCAGTGAATACTACAGCCAGGCAAAGGCCTGCTTGCCTACTTTAAGGGCTCTAATCAAGGAAGTGAGGACAAACATCCGCATCACCCCAGGCAGGAAGCCAACCTTTGCGAAGAGCAGGGACAACAAGAGATTCTGCAGATGCTGGAATCTGAAGCAACACACAAAAAATGCTGGAGGAAACTCAGCAGATCAGGCAGCATCTATGGAGGGAAATAAACAGTCGACGTTTTGGATTGAGACCCTTCATCAGGACGCATTGGGAAGGGGCTCGACCCAAAACATCGACTGTTTATTTCCTTCCATAGATGCTGCCTGACCTGCTGAGTTTCTGTGTTATTATCATAGAATCATAGAGCAATACAGCACAATACAGGCCCTATGGCCCACAATTTTTTTTTAAAACTTACATCATGGTAACAGGCCCTTCCGGCCCAACGAGTCCACGCTGCCCATTTTTGTGCCAACAATGTTGTGCCAACCTTTAAACCTCGTCTAAGACTATCTAACCTCTACCTCCCACATACCCCTCTATTTTAAATTCCTCCATATGCTTATCTAGCAATCTCTGGAATTTGACCAATGTACCTGCCTCCACCACCACCCAAGGCAGTGCATTCCATGCCCCAACCACTCTCTGGGTAAAAAACCTTCCTCTGATATCTCCCTTGAACTTCCCACCCATTACTTTAAAGCCAATGCCCTCTTGTATTGAGCATTGGTGCCCTGGGAAAGAAGCGCTGGCTCTCTACTCTATCTATTCCTCTTAATATTTGTACACCTCTATCATGTCTCCTCTCATCCTCCTTCTCTCCAAAGAGTAAAGCCCTAGCTCCCTTAGTCTCTCCTCATAATACATACTCTCCAAACCAGGGCAGCATCCTGGTAAATCTGCTCTGCACCCTTTCCAACGCTTCCACATCCTCCTTATAATGAGGTGACCAGAAATGGACACAGTACTCTAAGTGTGGTCTAACCAGAGTTTTGTAGAGCTGCATCATTACCTCGCGGCTCCTAATCTCAATCCCACGATTTATGAATGCTAACACCCTATATCGTTTTCTTAACTACCCTATCCACCTGTGAGGCAACTTTCAGGGATCTGTGGATATGGACCCTCAGATCCCTCTGCTCCTCCACACTACACAGAATCATGTCATTAACTTTGTACTCTGCCTTGGAGTTTGTCCTTCCAAAGTGTACCACCTCACTCTTCTCTGATTGAAACTCCATCTGCCACTTCTCAGCCCAGCTCTGCATCCTATCAATGTCCTTCTGCAAGCTTCGACAATCCTCCACACAATCCACAACACCACCAACCTTTGTGTCATCTGCAAACTTGCCAACCCACCCTTCTACCCCTCATCCAGTCATTAATAAAAATCACAAAAAGCAGAGGTCCCAGAACCGATCCTTGTGGGACACCGCTAGTCACAGCCCCCTCCAATACTGAATGCACTCCCTCACCACAACCCCTCTGCTTTCTACAGCAGCCAATTCTAAATCCACACGGCCAAGCTTCCCTGGATCCCATGCCCTCTGACCTTCTGAAGAAGCCTACCATGTGGAACCTTGTCAATGCCTTACTAAAATCCATGTAGACCACACCTGCTGCACTACCCTCATCAATCTTCCTGGTCACCTCCTCAAAGAACCCGATCAGGCTTGTGAGACATGATCTGCCCTTCACAAAGCCATGCTGGCTGTCCCTGATCAGACCATGATTCTCTAACATACCCATAGATCCTATCTTTAAGAATCCTTTCCAACAGCTTGCCCACCACAGATGTAAGGCTCACTGGTCGATAATTCCCTGACTATCCCTACTACCTTGTTTGAATAAGGTGACAACATTTGCCACCCTCCAATCCTCCGGTATACCATTCCTTTGGACAACGAGGACTCAAAGATCCTAGCTAATGGTTCAGCAATCTCCTCCCTCGCCTTGCAGGAGCAGCCTGGGGAATATTCCGTCAGCCCCGGGGACTTAATCTGTCCTAAGAGTTTCATATCAACATGCTCTAGAACATTAACCTTACCAACACTGTCCTCGCGTCATGCAAGGCCCCTCTCCTTGGTGAATACTGAAGAGAAGTATTCATCGAGGACCTCACTCACTTCCACAGCTTCCAGGCACATCTTTTCCACCTTTATCCCTAATCGTCAGACCTTTACTCTCATCATCCTTCTGCGTCTTCACATAAGTGAAAAATGCCTTGGGATTTTCCTTAACCCTACTCGCCAAGGCCCTTTTCATGTCCCTTCTTGCTCTCCTCAGCCCCTTCTTAAGTTCCTTCCTTGTGTTATTATGTAGTTATAATAAAGAACTACAGTTCCCAGTAGGCAATGCAAGGGTCACATGGGGAACAGGAAGTGGCTGTAAAAAGAGAGGGAAAGCAGCCATTCGGGTGTTGGTTAATAATATGTTCAGATGTTAAACCCACGCAAGTTTTGTCTCCTGATGAAGAACAAACATAACAAGTTCCTCCAGCATTTTTGTGTGTGTTGTGAGAGCAGAGAACCCAGCAAGGATGCCTGTAATCAGCCCTAAACATGGCACTTTGGACAGATAACTAGCGGCTATGTCAAGTATTGTTGTGTGTGAATAAAGCTGCATTTGCAACAGGGATTCGACTTGTATCCTTTTGTTTGCCTCGAGTATAAAAAAAAGCGCCTGGGTAAACACATTTAAAGGGATGTTGGACAAAGTGACTCAGCAAGCACAGGAACACACAGGTGCAGTCACCAGTAGAGAAAGGGACTGAGCTCATCTCTTGGTCCATTTTGTCAGTTTTTTAAGGTGCATTGCCCATTCCTCCACTAGATGGACCTCTTCTCCAACTGGGGACACTCTGCACTGGGCATTCTGCCAGAAGGGGGCTCTGCTGAGCAGTAGCTGTGTTGGCTGTGGACATGGGCATTGCCAACTCGGAGACGTGCCCAGCTTCTCCATCCTGACAGCTCTGTCCGGTACTGGCTGAGGGCAAAACGAGATCAAATATTGACAGCAATAGATTCAAGGTTAATCTCTGCAGCCTTTGGCTCCTGGCCAGATCTGCTTTTCAAATATTTCTTCGGCTCCTGCCAATAAAATAATAAAACACGGAGGTAAACGGAAGCTTGGTAGCACAGGAACTGAGTTTAATGTTCACAGGGATATCAGTGTGTACCGTCTGCTTCTTAGTGTCTTAGGAACCTTTGTAGAATGAAGATTAAGGGGGATTAATTGTATTTAAAATGCAAAGAGGAAGTTATAGGGTTACATGGAACATAGAACAGAATAACACAGGAAGAGGCCTTCCGCCTATGATGTTCTGTGACGACCATGACTGCAATTTAAAATAATCCCATCTGCCTACACGTGGTCCATATCCCCCATTCCCTACCTGTTTGTGTGTCTGTCCAAATGCCACTTAAATGTTACTATCGTCTCTGCTTCCACCAACTCCCCTGGCAGCACATTCCAGGCACCTACCACTCCCTATGTAAAAGAAAAACTTGCCCCATAAATCTCCTTAAAACTTTACCCCTCTCACCTTAAAGCTTTGCCCTCTAGTATTTAACATCTCTAACCTGGGGAAAAAGGACTCTGACTATCTACCCTACCTCTGACTCTCATCATTTTATATGCTATCAGGTCGCCCCTCAGCCTCTGATGCTTCAGAGAAAACAATTCAAGCTTGGCTAACCCCTCCTTATAGCTAATACTCTCCAATCCAGGCAACATCCTAGTGAATTTCTTCTGCACCCTCTCCAAAGTCTCCATGTCCTTTCTGTAGTGTGGCGACCAGAACTGCACACAATATAGATGGAGAGATGTAGAGGTTGAGAGATATAGAGAAGCACGGTGGTGTAGTGGTTAGTGTAACGCTATCACAGCGCCAGCGACCCCGGGTTCAATTCCAGCTGCTGTCTGTAAGGAGTTTGTATGTTCTCCCCGTGTCTGCGTGGGTTTCTCCCGGGCGCTCCAGTCTCCTCCCACATTCCAAAGACACGGGTTAGGAAGCTGTGGGCATGTTATGTTGGCACCGGAAGTGTGGCGACACTCGCAGGCTGCCCCCAGAACACTCCACGCAAATGATGCATTTTACTGTGTGTTTTGATGTACATGTGACTAATAAATCTTATCTTCTCTTGTGAGCAGATTCAGAAACATATGGGCTTTATTTCAAAATTAGAGCCAGCCTGTGATTAGATAAAATGACAATCTGGAACGTCCCCCTCAAAGGGGTGTGGAGGGGCAGATCTGAGTGAAGGGGGCATGAGGGTGTATGGACTGAGGTCAAGTTACCTGAGTTGAGATGGAGCTTAGCCATAATCAGTGAGTAGTGGATTAGGATTGATGGGCTGAAGGGCTGTGATGTGGCAGTGGGTAATAGGTGAACAAGCAGAATGTGTCCTCAGAGTCAATGCTTGGCTGGTGGTAAGAAGGGCCCTTCCCGCCAGATCCTGGACAGCTGGAATCTTGGTCCCACCGGACGCTGCCCTCGAGGTGGATGAGACAACCATCCACCTCCTCGTGCACTGTGTGGTTGCCAAGAAGGTCTGGAAAGTGATGCAGTGGTTCATCCCAAGCAGCTGTGTAACACAGCACTCTGTGCTCCCTGGTCTGTTCTTATGGACACACACTGAGACAAAGATCAACTGCTACTGGAAGGTCATCAACTCAGTGAAGACACACTTTGGTCTGCCCGAAACTTGTAACTTCCCCAGCATAGGGGAGATGCCTGTAAGTGAATGTTGCTGACCAGCACATTCCAGGGTGCAGGAGTACGTGCTGAGGTCACACTGAAGCTCGGTACAGCCAACGCTTCGTGGGGAAGGTCTACAGCCTAGGGTCCTGCCGTCACTGGGCATTGAGGGGCTGGGTGTGGAGTAACAGCCTCTCAAACTTGGAAGATTAAGGGAGAATTAAATTGCATTTAAAATGTAAAGAGGAGTTTATAGGGTTACATAGAAGTAATGTTTGAGATGGAAGCACTAGTGACATGTCGACATCATGTCAATATTCTGAGTAAATCCAGGGTACATTGATCGAAGAGTGAAATATTTTATGAATGAAGTATATTTTGTGACAACTCCTACTCACTGCATATGGACACGGCTCAGCAAACAGTAGTTCTCCCCACCATCCCTGACTCCCTGTGACGGGCTGACCCAAGCTGAATACATTTAGCTCCATTTTATAAAAAAATGTATTTATGCAGAGCCAATCACACCTCGGAATGTCCCAAGGCAATTTACAGCCAACAAGTAGTTTTGAAGAACAGGAAGCTTCAATGTAGGCTCCCTTGTCCCAGGTGGCTCAGCAGGGGCTAACTCTAGTTAACAAATGAGGAAGAGACAAAAATAGTGTGCCACAGCCTCATTCGTATTGGTATTGGTTTATTATTGTCACTTGTACCAAGGTAGCAGTGAAAAACTGTCTTGCATACCGATCATACAGGTCAATTCATTACACAGTGCAGTTACATTGAGTTAGTACAAAGTGCATTGAGGTAGTACAGGGTAAAACAATAACAGTACAGAGTAAAGTGTCATAGCTACAAAGAAAGTGCAGTGCAATAAGGTGCAAGGTCACAACAAGGTAGGTTGTGAGGTCAGAGTCCATCTCATCGTATAAGGGAACTGTTCAATAGTCTTATCACAGTGCGATAGAAGCTGTCCTTAACCCTGGTGGTACATGCCTTCAGGCTCCTGTATCTTCTACCTGATGGAGAGAAGAGAGAATGACCTGGGTGGGTGGGGTCTTTGATTATGCTGCTGCTTCGCCAAGGCAGCAAGAGGTAAAGACAGAAGTCCAAGGAGGGGAGGCTGGTTTCCGTGACGCGCTGGGCTGTATCCACAACTCTCTGCAGTTTCTTGCGATCCTGGCAGGAGCAGTTGCAGTACCAAGCCGTGATACATCCAGATAGGATGCTTCCTATGGTGCATCAATAAAAGTTGGTGAGTGTCAAAGTGTCATATTCTACCTCCACATTCTCACCCCCTCGCACAGCTTGTCCATACCCACTTGAAGCCTCTGTGCATCCTGATCACAACCCATTTAGTTTTCCATCATCAGCAAACTCAGAAATAAGGCATTTGATTTCTTGTAGACAAATTGTTTATATAATTTGCAATAACTGAATTCCTGGTACTGATCCCGTGGTGGCAGGGAAAATGATGGAATGTGGTAAGAAATAAAGAACCCCATGATAAGGATAGTTATGTAGCGGAACGTCAGCCCAATACATCACGGGCCATCCCTCCCCACTATCGGTGGTATCTACATGAGGCAATGCCTCAAGAAGGCAACATCTAGCATTAAAGATCCCCACCGTCCATGCCATGCCATCTTCTTGCAGCTACCATCGGCACGAGATACAGAAACCTGAAGCCCCACACACTAGGTTCAAGAACAGCTACTTCCCTTCAACCATTCGGTTCTTGAACCAACCTGCACAACCCAATCACTACCTCAGTATAGTACACCATGATCACTTTGTGCTACAATGGATTTTTGTCTTTTTTGTTCTAATTGTGTTCTTTCTTGTATAATTTGTGTTTAATTTATGTTTTCCTTGTGAATGTTGTGTATCTGATGCTATGTGCCCGCGATGGCTGCTGCAAGTAAGTTTTTCATTGCACCTGTGCATACATGTACTTGTGAATATGATAATAAACTTGACTTTGAAACTTTATCTTTGAGTAGATTGAGAAAAAGTCTCCATGGATTAATGAAGGGAAATGTGTTTGCCTATGGGAGATCTTTGAGGATGGCGAAGGGGTGGGGGGAACCAATGATCAAGTCAAGTTTATTGTCATGTGCGCAAGTACGGTGAGGTACAGGTACAATGAAAAACTTGCTTGCAGGCAGCATCACAGGCACATAGGTACAGACAACACACAGAATATAAATTATAGATAATCATACCAGACAGTGAAGGCCAGAGAAAAAAAGACACAATCAGAGACAAGGCCATGGTAGTGCAACAGGTGGTCTGTATGTTCCATTGCTGAGGTCGGATTAGGGTTGTGCAGTTCGTTCAAGAACCAGTTGTAAGAAAGTAGTTGTCCCTGAACCTGGTGGTGTGGGACTTCAGACAATGATGTGGTGTATTTACATTTTTAGAAAGCTTTCACTAAGGTTGCACGTAGGAGATTGGTCAACAAGCTTAGAGCACACAGTGTTGAGGGTAATGGACTGGCAATGGATTGAGAGTTGGCTATCAGATGGAAAAACAAAGAGTGGCAGTAACAGATCGTTGTCAGGTTGGCAGGTTATGATGAGTGGGGGAGCACAGGGATTGTGTTTGGAGCCCAGCTATTCACCATTTATGCTGACAATTGGGTCTTCAGGACCAAATGCCGATTTCCAAGGTTGCTGATGATGCAAAAGCAGGGTGTGATTGTGAGTAGGGAGGAGGGATATTGAGGGGATGTAGAAAAGGTAAGTGGGTGGGGGAGAACGTGGCAGATGGAATACAATGCCGAAAATATTTACCCACTCTCATGCACAAACAGAAAACTTTCAAAATGGTGAGAGATTGAGTCATGTTGACGTTCAAAGGGAACCTTTTATGCAAGTCGCTGAGGTTACAGTGTGGTAAACAATCAGGAGGACAGATGGTATGTTGAACTTCATTACAAGAGGATTTGGGTACAGGAGGAAAGATGTGTTTGCTGCAATTATATAGGGGCTTGCTGAGACTACACTTATGTTATTGTGTAGCAGACCTGGTTTCCTTACTTAGGAAAAAGATGTACTTGCCTTAGAGGGAGTGCAGTTTAGGTCATCAGACTGGATGGAGAAGGGTGCAAGAGATGTTTGAATCTGGAGGGCAACAAACAAACTGCTGGAGGAACTCAGCGGGTCAGACAGCATCTGTGGAGGGGAAATGGACAGTCGATATTTTGAGTCAAGACCCTTCATCTGGACTGAGGGGCTTGTCATATGAGGACAGATTGAGTGGACTGGGTCTGTTTTCTCTGGTGTTTAGAAGAAAGAGAGGTGACCTCAATGAACAAAATTCCCCCAGCCTAAACAAGTTGGGAGTTGAGTGGCTGCTTCCCCTAATTGAGGAGTTGAGAATCCAGGGATCACAGTCCCAGAATAATGGAGAGTCCATGTAGGACTGAGGTGAGGAGAAATTTCTTCTCTTACATGGCAGTGATTCTTTGGAATTCTGCACCTCGAAGGTTCAGACATTAAGTTCATTCAAAGCAGAGAGTTTTGGATAGTGCAGAAAAGGGGAGCTGTGTTAGAAGGTTAGTCATGATCTCCATAAATAGTGGAACAGGCTTGAAGGAGTATGCCATCTGGCCCTGAATTTTATGTTCTTGTACTTGGTGTAAAGGTTGCGCCTCACGATGTAAGGATATGCTCCTGATCTTGTCATCCTCCCTGCCAAGTTTGGCAGGGCTCCTCCAGCAGACCCTTGGCAAGTGGAGGCACTGCCTTAAGCTCAGCCCACCTATTGCATTTGGGTTGGCAGCAGGGCTTACATTGTGTGCTCACTGCACACGTGCAATGGGGATTGGGCAATGGCGCTTTTGGCCATGTTACTGGCTTGTTGGCCAGTGCCCACCCTTGGGCTTGTGGTGGTGATGAAACAGCAAACTACTGCAGGATAAGGAGCCCTTGCAGGTGACAGGAGATAAGGGATTGAATCAGCAGGCACAAGATCACAGCACCAACTGGAGGTTGAGGGAGTGGAACCCTTCTCAGTGCTGGTATTTGGAAGGGTGGCTATTCCAATCAAGTCATTGGACATCCTGTGGCCAAGGAAATCCCACAGTCCTTGCAAAAAAACCATGCTCATGTTCCCTCTGGCTCCTGGGAAGGGAGAACACAAATCAGCTCTCTTTAAACAGTGGTCTGTGAGTTCCATTATGCAGCACTGAATTGCAAACTGCAAAGTAATACAACAGCTTCCAGTTCTAGCCTGCCTGGATCCAACACACAGTTCATTGCTATGGTCGACTTCCTAGGCATTGGCAATGCAGTCCTCGTCCTGCTTTGAGGTTGATATTGAGGACGGTGGAGTTGGCTGATTGCAGTGAGAACTTTGTACACCACAGAGGTTTAGGAAAGGAAGTTGCTCCCTGAATATCCTGACCTAAATGCTGGGAGACTTTCCACCACCACCAGTCACAATATACTCCCGGGGGAAACACCTGCTAATGTCCCCTTATTCCTGAAACGACCACTCTGTGCAATGCACTGAATTCAGCAGAGAGCCACTCACTCCGTGGATTTACCGGTTACCCCCGGGTTACGACAGGGTTCCGTTTCCTGTGAACCGTTCGTAATCCGGACAGTTCGCAAGTCGGAAATGCGGTCGCGAACCGAGTTCCCACCCGGCAGAAGATGCCACAGCCCCGCAGCAACCGGCAAACCCAAACCCCCGGTCTCCCAAGCACTCGATCGTATGTACGTGCTGCGCATAATTCGGGGCGTTCGTAACCTGGGGAGGACACCTGTGTTCTGCAATGTGGAACAGTGATAGGGAGCAGCAGATTCTTGCAACAGCCAGAATGGATCAGTCCGCAATGTGATCCCGTCACACAGCACTGCCGTGAGGGGTTTCCAACTGCCGACCACACAGCCAGCCGTGCAAGGCGAAGCTGGGACGTTAACAGCTCAAGGCAGCCGCATGAGTGTCAAATTATTCTGGCAATTGACATCATGCTGTCGTAGTTCTGTGTCCGTGGCCCGTGTGCTTCCTGGTGCTGCACAGATACAGCCCCCGGCCTAATGCATCGGCTGTGCTGCCAAGTGTCACAGATGCCGCCTTCTGGGGCTTTGAAGTAGTCAGGACACCCAAAAGCTGGTGCTGTTGATCGAAATTTCTCAATCTGAAATTACTTCATTTCTTTCCTGCTCTTTCACGACTCCTCTCTCACCCTCCCCTCCACTTTCTCCTTTCCCTGCTCTCCCTGTCTGTCTTTCTATCACCCTTTTTCTCATTGCACTCTTCTACTTTCTCTTTATTGCCCTCACACTTCTCTCCTCCTGTTGCTTTCTCTCTCTCTCTCATTCTGTTCTCTCTCTCTCTCATGCTGTTGCTCTCTCTCTCTCATGCTGTTCTCTCTCTCTCTCATTCTGTTCTCTCTCTCATTCTGTTCTCTCTCTCTCATCTCTCTCATTCTGTTCTCTCTCTCTCTCATTCTGTTCTCTCTCTCTCTCATTCTGTTTCTCTCTCTCTCATTCTGTTCTCTCTCTCTCAATCTCTCTCATTCTGTTCTCTCTCTCTCATTCTGTTTTCTCTCTCTCTCATTCTGTTCTCTCTCTCTCAATCTCTCTCATTCTGTTCTCTGTCTCTCATTCTGTTCTCTCTCTCTCATTCTGTTTTCTCTCTCTCTCATTCTGTTCTCTCTCTCATTCTGTTCTCTCTCTCATTCTGGTCTCTCTCTCTCAATCTCTCTCATTCTGTTCTCTCTCTCTCTCTCATTCTGTTCTCTCTTTCTCTCATTCTGTTCTCTCTCTCTCTCATTCTGTTCTCTCTTTCTTCATTCTGTTCCTTACTCCCTCTCTCTGTCCTCTCATTTTCCACCCTATCTCTCTCCTTGTGTCCTATACCATCCCCTGTCTTTACTCCCTCTCCTTTCTTCCCTCCATTTCTTTCATGAAACCATAAAGAAACTTTCAGCGGATCACTTCTAATGGTCAAAATGAGTCGAGCTGTACGTCTCGGCAGGGTTTGGCATTCCTTATTGTGATGTCTTTATGCACAATATATGTTATATACGTGTGTGTGTTAGAGAGTGTGTGAGTGTGTGTGTGTGAGTGTGTGTGTGAGAGAGAGTGTGTGAGAGTGTGGTGAGTGTGTGTGTGAGAGAGTGTGTGAGTGTGTGTGTGTGAGGTGTGTGTGAGTGTGTGTGTGAGAGTGTGTGAGTGTGTGTGAGAGAGTGTGTGTATGTGAGTGTGTGTGTGAGAGTGTGTGAGTGTGTGTGTGTGTGTGTGAGTGTGTGTGAGAGTGTGTGTGTGTGAGAGTGTGAGTGTGTGAGAGAGTGTGTGAGTGTGTGTGTGAGAGAGTGTGTGAGTGTGTGTGTGTGAGAGTATGTGTGAGTGTGTGTGTGAGTGTGTGTGTGTGAGAGTGTGTGTGTGTGAGTGTGTGTGAGTGTGTGAGAGTGTGTGTGTGTGAGAGTGTGTGTGAGTGTGTGTGTGTGAGAGAGAGTGTGGTGTGAGGTGTGTGTGAGAGAGAGTGTGTGGGTGAATGTGTGTGTGGTGGAGTGTGTGTGTGAGAGTGTGTGAGAGTGTGTGTGTGTGAGTGTGTGAGTGTGTGTGAGTGTGTGAGAGTGTGTGTGTGTGTGTGAGAGAGTGTGTGAGTGTGTGTGTGTGAGAGTGTGTGTGTGAGAGTGTGTGAGTGTGTGTGTGTGTGTGTGAGTGTGTGTGTGACATGGATATCGAACTTAATGACATCATCATGTACATCAGTGTTACAAGCACCGCATGTTGATGTTCCTTTACAGACCATAATGCACAACGAATGGCCAGACCCCAGGGAGTACTGAGGAACAGAGGGACCCTGGTGTACACATCCAAGGATCCCTGGAGATGGCAGCACAGGTAGATAAGGTGGTTAGGAAGTCATTTAGAATACAGGTAGTCCTGCTATAAACGCATGTTTCCATAACGCAAATTGGTTATAACACAATTGATAGATTAGGGACAGTATTTACATATGTGGGGCCACTTTGGTTATAGAGTGAGTCGCAATCGGGAAAACCTGCTTAAATCTGTGCTTTGAAAGCAACTACACAGCCTGTTCTGCTGTAACACGACTTTCTACAACGTGAGGTTTCTTAGGAACATTACTATAGCAGAACTGCCTGGACTTGCCTTCATTGGCCAACGCATTGAATATAACTACAGGGAGGTTATGGTACAGCTTTATAAAACATTAGTTGGGCTACAGCTGGAGTTAGGCTGCACTTTTAGTGCTGTGTGCAGTTCTGATTGCCACACTATAGGAGGGATGTGATTGCACTGGAGAGGAGCTTCAGCAAGATGTTACCTGGGATGGAGTGTTTCTGCTGTGAGGAGAGATTGTTTTAACGCTGGGTTTTGTTTTTATTGGAGCAGAGGGGGTATACAAAGAGGTGTCTGTAACCAAAGGTTTAGGGTAAGGTGCAGAGAGTTAGAGGAAGATTTTTTTCTCTCGGTGGGTAGTTCCAATCTAGAACATGGGGTCTGAAGGGGTGGCAGAGGCAGCTACTCTCACAACATTTAAGAAATATTTAGAAGAGCACTTTTCTTTTGCAGTTCCAGCAGTCCAAATCAGCAGCGGGGATGAGCCAGGACAGCTGTTTCTTTAAGTGTTTCTGATTGGCTAAGTGCATGGCAACTGAGGCCAATAAAAGACGAGGAGGGTAAAGCAAAGTGGCCATTAGGTGAGTGGTCCAGTGCAACAGTGGGGAGCTGAGGTTCTGGTTCTGGTTCTGGTTCTGGTTCTGGTTCTGGTTCTAGAGGCTTAGAGGTGGAGGCAAGGTGAGGTTCTGTTAAGTTCTTTCTTATTGTTTGCACAGGTGGAGCAGTGGGAATGACACCCAGTGCAGTGGTGTGCTCCTCCGGCATGATGTGGGAAGTCAGGGAGACCTCCAGTGTCCTGATGACTACATCTGTGAGAGTGCATCTGGCTGCAGCTCCTTACAGACCATGTTAGGGAACTGAAACTGGAGCTGGAGCTGGAGGACCTTTGGATCATTCGGAGAGACTGAGGGGTTACAGGGAAGCAGTCACACCAAAGATGCAGGAGGCAGGAGCTGGGGTGACCATCAGGAGAGAGAAAGGGAATAGGCAGTCAGTGCAGGGTACCCCTGTGGCAGTTCCCCTCAATAACAAGTATGTTGTTTAGATACTGTTGGGGGGGGGCTTGGGAGTGACCTACCAAGGGGAAAGCCACAGTGGTCATGTCTCAGGCAGTGAATCTGGCTCTTTAGCTCAGAAGGGAAGTGGGGAGAAGAGGCAAGCGGTAGTGATAGGGGATTCATTGGTTGGGGAGCAAACAGGAGGTTCTGTGGAGGAGGACAAGAATGAGACCCTCAGATGGTATGTTGCCTCCCAGGTGGCAGGGTCAGAGATGTCCATAGCATTCTTAAGGGCGAGGAGGAGGAGTCAGGTCATGGGACAACGTTGGTACCAATGACAGAGGCAGGAAAAGTGATGAGGTCCTGCAAAGTGAATTCAGGGAGTTAGATGCTAAAGTTAAAAGACAGGGCCTGCAGGGTGGTGATCTCAGGATTGCTACCTGTGCCATGTGCTAGTGAGGCAGGAAATAGGAAGATAGTGCAGTTTAACATGTGGCTAATCAGATGATACGGAGGGAGGGCTTCAGATTTTTAGATCATTGGGCTCTCTTCCAGGGCAGGTGGGATCTGTACAAATGGGGATGATTTGCACCTGAACTGGAGGGGGACCAATATCCTTGCAGGAAGGTTTGCTATGCTGCTTGGGGGGTGGGGGGGGGGGTTAAACTAGAGCTGCTGGAGGGTGGGAACCAGAGTGGCAGGTCAGCAAGTGGAGTGGCTGTGGGGAAAAGTAGATGTTAAGACTACAAGCAAAGATGGAAACCTACTTGTTGAGTGTGGTGGGACTAATGGTCTGAGTTGCATCTATTTCAATGCAAGGAGTATTGTAGGTAAGGCAGATAAACTTAGAGTTGGATCTGTACATGGAATTATGATGTTGTAGCCATTAGTGAGACTTGGTTGCAGGAGGGGCAGGACCAGCAACTCAGTGTTCTGGGGTTCTGTTGTTTTGGACGTGGTAGAGGGGGAGGTATTAAGGGGGAAGGGTGGTATTACTCATCAGGGAAAATGCCACTGCAGTGCTCAGAGGATATACTGGAGGGCTTGGCTACTGAGGCAATTTTGTTGGAACTGTAGGATAAAAACGGGACAACCACATTAATGGGACTATACTGTAGACCTCTCAATAGTCCGCAGGATTTAGGGAAGCAAATTTGTAGAGATAGCAGACAGTTGTAGGAAATATAAAAGTTGTGATAGTAGGTGATTTTAACTTTCCACATATTGACTTGGACTCCCATACTGTAAAAGGACTGGATGGGATAGAGTTTGTCAAATGTGTTCAGGAAAGTTTCCCTTATCAATATGTAGAAGTCCCAACTAGAGAATGCGATACTGGACCTCCTCTTGGGGAATAAGACAGGGCAGGTGACAGAAGTGAGTGCAGGGGAACACTTCGGATCTGGTGATGATAATTCCATCGGTTTCAAGATAATTATGGAAAAGGATAGGACTGGTCCCAGGGTTAAGATTCTAACTGGAGGAAGGCCAATTTTGACGGCATCAGAAGGGATCTGGCAGGCGTGGATTGGATAGGTTGTTTTCCGGCAAAGAGATTCTTGGTAAGTGGGAGGCCTTCAAGAGTGAAATATTGAGAGTACAGAATCTGTATGTTCCTGTTAGGATAAAAGGCAAGGCTAACAGGTTTAGGGAACCTTGGTTATCAAGGGATATTGAGGCCTAGTAAAGAAAAATGAGGTGCATATCAGGTATAGGCAGTTAGGGTCAAATGAGGCACTTGAGAAATGCTAGAGAACACTTAAGAGAGAATCTGGAGGGCTAAAAGAGGACATGAGATTGCTCTGCCAGACAAGGATGAGAGAATCCGAAGGGTTTCTATAGCTATATTAAGAGCAAAAGGATAGCAAGGGACAAAATTGGTCCTCTTGAAGATCAGTATGGTCATCTATGCGTGGAACTGAAAGAGATGGGAGAGGATATTAAATGGATTTTTTGCGTCTGTGTTTACTTAGGAGTCAGACACAGTCTATAGAACTGATGAAAAAGATAATGAGGTCATGGACTGTATCTGGATTACGGAAGAGGAGGTGCTGGTTGTCTTGAGGCTAATTAGGCTGGATAAATCCCCAGGACCTGATGAGGTGTCCCCTTGGACCTTGTGGGAGGCGAGTGCAGAAATTGCAGGGAGCCCTGGCAGAGATATTTCAAAACGTCCTTAGCCACAGGTGAGGTGCCAGAGGACGGCTAATGTTGTTCCGTTGTTCAAGAAAGGCTCTAAGAATAAGCCAGGAATTATATGCTGGTGAGCCTGACATCAGTCATGGGTAAATTATTGGAAGGTACTGCAAGGGACAGGATATATAAGTATTTGGATGGACAGGGCCTGATTAGAGATAGTCAGCTTGGCTTTGTGCAGGGAATGTCATGTCTAACTAATCTAGTAGAGGTTTTCGAGGAGGTTACCAGGAAGGTTGATGAAGAGAAGACGGTGGACATTGTCTGCATGGACTTTAGCAAGGCCTTTGACAAAGGCCCGCATGGGAGGCTGCTCCAGAAGGTTAAGTTGCTTGACATTCAGGATGAAGTAGTCATTGGATTCAATGTTGTCTTAGCGGAGAAGCCAGAGTGGTAGTAGATGGTTATCTCTGTGATTGGAGGCCTGTGACTAGTAGTGTGCCGCAGGGATCGGTGCTGGGTCCGTTGTTATCATCTACATTAATGATTTAGATGATAATGTGGTAACCTGGGGGCGTAGTGGACAGCGAGGAAGGCTATCAGCTGGCAAAGTGATCTGGACCAGCTGGGAAAATGGGCTGAAAAATAGCAGATGGAATTTAATGCAAGTAAGTGCAAGGTGATGCACTTTGGGAGGACAAACCAAGGTAGACTTGCACAATGAATGGTAGGGCACTGAAGTGTGTGGTAGAAGAAAGGGACCTGGGAATACAGATGTATAATTCCTTGAAAGTGGCATCACAGGTAGATAGGGTTGCAAAGAGAGCTTTTGGCACATTGGCCTACATTAATCAGGCCATCTCCCTGCCCCTACACTCATCCCTGGAGCTATTGTTTATTGACTACAGCTCTGCCTTCATTATTATAATTCCAAGCAAGTTCATCACCAAACTCTGAGACCTGGGACTCAACACCTCCCTCTGCAACTGGATCCTTAACTTTCTGACCACAGACTGCAGTCAGTGAGGATAGGCAGCATACCTCCAGCACGATTATTCTCAACACTAGTACCCCACAAGGCTGCATCCTCAGCCCTCTACTCCCTATACACTCATGACTGTGTGGCCAGATTCTGCTCTAACTCCATCTACAAGTTTGCAGATGATAACCACTGTAGTGGACCAGATCTCAAATAACGATGAGTCAGAGTACAGGAAGGAGATAGAGAGCTTAGTAACATGGTGTCATGACAACAACCTTTCCCTCAATGTCAGCAAAATAAAAGAGCTGGTCATTGACTTCAGGAAAGGGGGCAGTGTACATGCACCTGTCTACGTCAATGGTTCTGAGGTCAAGAGGGTTGAGAGCTTCAAGTTCCTAGGAGTGAACATCACCATAGCCTGTCCTGGTCCAACCATGTAGATGCCATGGCCAAGAAAGCTCACCAGCGCCTCTACTTCCTCGGGATGCTAAAGAAGTTTGGCATGTCTGCTTTGACACTCACTAACTTTTATTGATGCAGCATAGAAAGCATGCTATCTGGATGCATCATGGCTTGGTATGGCAACTGCTCTACCCAGGACTGCAAGAAACTGCAGAGAGTTGTGGACACAGCCCAGCACATCACAGGAACCAGCCCTCGCCTCCGTGGACTCTATCTATACCTCTCGCTGCCTTGGTGAAGCAGCCAGCATTATCAAAGACCCCACCCACCTGGGTCATTCTCGCTTCTATCCTCTCCCATCAGGCAGAAAGATACAGGAACCCGAGGGGCACATACCACCAGGCTCAAGGACAGCTTCTAACCCATGGTGATAAGACTATTGAAATAGTTCCCTTATACGTTGAGATGGACTCTTGACCTCACATCAAGCTTGTTTGACCTTGCACCTTATTGTCTACCTGCAATGCACTTCCCTGTAGCTGTGACACTTTACTCTGTATTCTGTTATTGTCTTTACCCTGTACTACCTCAATGCACTGTGTAATGATTGATCTGTATGAATGGTATGCAAGACAAGTTTTTCACTGTACCAGTGACAATAATAAACCAATACCATTGAGTACAGGAGTTGGGATGTTATGTTGAAGTTGTATAAGACAGTGGTGAGGCAAATTTAGAGTATAGTGTGCAGTTCTGGTCACCTGCCTACAGGAAGATATCAATAAGTTGGAAAGAGTGCAGAGAAAATTTACAAGGATGTTGCCGGGACTTGAGGACCTGAGTTACAGGGATAGGTTGAATAAATTAGGGCTTTATTCCTGGAGCGCAGGAGAATGAGGGGAGATCTTATAGAAGTATACAAAATTATGAGGGGTATAGATCGGGTGAATGCATGCAGGCTTTTCCCCCTCAGGTTGGGTGAGTCTAGAACCAGAGGTCATAGGTTTAGGGTGAAAGGTGAAATATTTAAGGGGAATCTGAGGGGGAACTACTTCACTCAGAGGATGGTGCCAGTGTGGAACGAGCTGCCAGCAGAAGTGGTGGATGCGGGTTCAATTGTAACATTTAGGAGAAGTTTAGGTAGGTACATGAATGAGAGAGGTATGGAGGGCTATGGTCCGGGTGGAGGTAGATGGGACTAGGCGGAAAACCAGGCCGTCGTGGACTAGGTGGGCCCGAAGGGCCTGTTTCTGTGCTGTCGAGCTTTATGACTCTAAACACCAAGGCACAGAAGACTACAGGCCCCGTGCTGGGATTTGGATTGATGGAGATCGATCAATGGTCGGCACGGACATAGTGGGCTGAAGAGCCTTTTTCCACACCGTATGACTCTGTAAGTCTAAAGTACACACACTTGTTGTGAAGGTTGTGTTCCCTACAGATGTTAATATGATCAGAACGAATCTGTACTCCCAGCAATAGCCAATAGTCCATCGCAAGTAGCATCGCACTTAGAACGTAAAAATAGAAGCAGGAGTAGGCCACTCAGCTTCTTATGCCTGCATCACCATTCACTAAACTCATGGCTGCTCTTTTGTTATTTGCACCACTTCCTTGCACAAGCCCCATATCCCTAAATATCTGCTGCATTCATTACCATTGACGCTTGAAATAGTGAGAGAGCAAAATTGGTTCTCTTCACAAGCAATCCCTTCAGAAAAATAAACACTTCAAGGTGCAAACATAATGGAGATAATTGAATGGCAAAGTTTTCTGAATGCACTTGATGGCTACACTGGTTCATCCTTCTCAAATCAGCTAATGATATGTTGCTATAGAGACTGATGCTGCATTTTCAGCGATGGTTGCTGTGATGTTCTTTGTATAGCTTGGCTATTGAGTCTTCAGAGTGAGTGTTTAGCAGGAACAACTTGGAAATAATTGGGCGCAAGGATCAACAGCTTCTGTCTTTTCAATATCGCCATGGTTTTGTTTAGACAGTTTCAGGACAAAAGCGATTCAATATCACAGTAGTGCTATTAAGCCTGTAAAAAGCTCTTGTAAACTCTTCACATCAAATTATATAAGCCTCAGGACATCACAGAGTGATTGCCTGCCATGTCTCTGTGCAATACGGCACATGTCGTATTGCACAGAGACATGGCAGGCAATTCAATACACAGGAAGATCCCACAGTCACAGAAAGGCTGCCTGACTTGGGTTGCTTGGTTTGAGGAGGAATTTTGGACAGCAAGGACTTGGATCGGGGCTGCCCCATTCGAGATCTCGGTGCTTTTGAGGTGCACTTACCATCAAGATGTAGGAAGTGTGGCACAGCAAGATCCCACAAGCAACAACTCAGTGGTGGACAGCTCCCCTGTTTTAGGTATGATGCTTAAGGGATAATTTTTGACCTCCCACAATTCTTCAGAATAGTTTGCCCGAGAGGGAAGGCGGGACTTGTACAAAAGACCTCTGACAGCACAAGATGGACAGTGATCTGGATTATGTACTCAAGTGTCCGAAATGGGATCTGAATCCATGGCCTCCCAAGAGTTCTACTGACAAACCTATTGACAACCAGTTACACAATTGGTCAGTACAGGGGAGAGCTGGCCTGTGTCCCAGAACGGTTCTAAAGATCTGTTTATTCCCACTGTCTGATAACCAGGTCTCAATCCACGTCGGTATGTTAACCCAACTCCATGTGCTCTAAACCCCATGTGTGGCACCTTATCAAAAGCCTTCTGAAAATCTAATGACACCACATCCACATATCTGTTCTACGTTCTCAAAGAGTCCCTGTGGATTTGCCTTTCATGAATCCATGCACACTCCACTCAATCCTATTGTTTTTTTTGAAGCTCTTCTGTAACTACATCCTTCATTATAGATTCCAGCCTTTTCCCTAACAGTCACATTAGGCTAACAGTTTGATAGTTTCTAGTCCAAGCTGAAGACATTAACCCTGTTAAATCTGTTCAAACATTAACTCCGCTTCTCTCTGCACAGACGCTGCCTGACCTGCTGAGTGTTTCCAGCGTTTTCTCTTTTTATTTCAGATTTCCAGCAAATGCAGTTGTTTGATTTCCATCTCCTGCTCTCCCTCAAAGTAATCCATGGGATTATTTTCCTCCACCCAGAAGGAGAGGTTAATATTGCATCCAAAGAAAATAGTGCAGTACTCCAACACTGCAGCACTCTCCCAGTATACCACACAGGGGCCTCAGCCTAGATTCTGGGTACAGTGTGGTAGATGTGTGGACAAGTATCATGTCATAGTGCGGATTGGATTGAATCAGGACCAGAGCAAGTCAAATCCTTCTGTTGTCCTGTGTGTAGCATTGAGTTTGCTTTGAATGTAGGTCTAAGCCAACATAAAGGGCAGAGCCTGATGCAGGGTTTCAACCCGAAACGTTGACAATTCCTTTCCTGCCACAGATGCTGCTTGACCTGCTGAGTTCCTCCAGCAGATTGCTTGTTGCTCCAGATTCCAGCATCTGCTATCTCTTGTGTCTCTAAAGAGCAGAGCCTCCCTCTGTTACACCATTGTAAAGGAGTGATAGATATTGGTTCTGCAAGGAAGTGAGTGCAGCCAATAGAAAAGAAAGGTTCCTGTCCACTTGTATGGAAGATGAGGTAGACAGAGCAACAAACAATCTGCCCGAGGAACTCAGTGGGTCCATCAAGGTCCCGATAATTCCTTGCCTCCCACAGATGCTGCTCGACCCGCTGAGTTCCTCCAGCAGATTGTTTGTTACCCCAGATGTATTTGTTACATCAATAGTCTCCTCTGTCTCCATGAAGCAGACAGATTTTTGCTGTCAGTGTCTCCTTGAATGGGTCTTGAACACACAGCCTTGTGGCTTGAAGATGAGAAGGTGCTGAGACCAGCAACCTGCACAGCCTTATGATGTCGGAAGGGGGTCTGGGACTAAGGACTCGAGCTTGAGGAGAGACCACCATTTTGAAGGTTCAGCCAAGCAATGACCTTGAGCCATTCTCACCCCCCTTGTAGCTAATCTCATAACTTCACTGACATCTGGAAGGTGTGTTTATTCGGCTGAATCAAAGAGTCTGTCAAAAGTAATTGCAAATTTTGCACCAGTATTCAGCACAGATCTCAACCAGCCAACCAATGACACAGCCTCATTAAGTCAAATAATTTGTTTGTAATATCTCTCCTGCGGCAACATACATTAAAATAATGCCAGCAAGATCTTTTCCTGGAATCAGTTATCTCAGGAACATTGTGTCATATCGCAAGATCCAGGCCACTCCCTTTTCTGAGTTCTGTGTATTTTTGTTGCTCTTGTCCAAGGAGAAAGGACCTGGCTCAGTAAGATGAGAACGATCTGTGCTCCTCCAACTTTGCAGCTTCAGATTCTTCCTGAAAAGTCACACTGGCGGAACTGAGGTGAATATTGACTCACACAGACTGAGGTGTAGATTGACACTCGCCCATTCATCTTTGGAATACTCTGTGGCTTCTTTGGAATTCCAAGTTTGGCTCTGATATCTCCGATTGGAGAAGGAATCACATGAGTATGGAACAGAGTCCATTGTGAAGTTCTATAGCCTGGAAGGACCTTGACTTAAGAACACAGGAATAGGCCATTCAGACCCTTGTTTGCTCTGCTGTTCACTGAGGTCTAGCTCATCTTTTACCTTTGCACTGCAGAATGTTGAATTCCCTGCTCCTTCTGTTTCTGGCCAAGAGAGTCAGTGTTCCATGATCCCCTGAAAGAGGATGGGCTCACTGAGACTACCTGCCTTCTTTGAGACAATGCCTTCTTGTTTCTGGATTCCTCTCTGCACCTGTACTGCCTACCATTTATGGAAACCGTCCTGGTTGACCAATAGATTGCAAGCACATGCTCCCCCTTACAGACCATGAGTGGCAAGTAGTCAGCTTCCTTCTGTTGCAGTACTGCCATAATGGGTTCAAGAATGCAGGGCTAATTCCTTTATGGTTGGGATTCAAATGAAGTAACAGGGTGAATCACACTGGCAGTGAGTTAAGTCAGACCGAAACGATTAACAATAAAGCTCTCTGTGACTCTTTGGTCTGCTCATCCCTCCCCACCCACCCCTCCATGACCCCTGGACCTATCCCTTGCAATCGTAGGAGGTGCAACACTTGTCCCTTCACCTCGTCCCTCACCACCATCCAGTGACCTAACCAGTTCTTCCAGGTAAGGCAAAGGTTCACGCGCACCTCCTCTGACCTCGTCTACTACATTCAGTGCTCCCGAGGTGGCCTCTCTACATTGGCAAGACCAAGCGTGGACCAGGCAACTGATTTGCAGAGCACCTTCACTCAGTCCGCAGTGGCCATCCCGAGCTCCCAGTTACATTTCATTTTAACTTCCCCTTCCCATTCCCACACTGACCTGTGTGTCCTCAGCCTTCTCCACTGCCAGGATGAGGCCCAATGCAGCTTAGTAGCACAGCATCTCAGGTTCTGCCTAGGTGGTCTACAATTGAATCTTCCAATTTCAGATAACCCTTGCCTCCTGTGTTCCCCTTTCTCTCTCCTTCAGATCCACCACCCCCCCCCCCCCCCACCTCTGATCCTCCCATTTTGGTTCCCTTTCCCATAACGCCCCGCATCACCAATTTTCATCCCCCTCCCACATCTGGTTCCATCTGTCCTTCATCTCTCCCATAATCACCTTCCTTACTTGTCAGGTTCCAGCACTGGCAGCCTCTGTGTTCCTGCTTATCACTATCCAGCCTCTATCTCCACCTTCTCTCCTCCCCTCCCCTGGCTCCATCTGCCTTTACTTGTCTGCCTCCACTTATCACCCACCAGCTTCCCACCTCCACCCCTCCCCCACCTGGCTCCTTTTGCCCGTCGTCCCCCACCCCTCCTCAGTCCACCTATCACCTACCACCCCTGTCTCACTAGTCCCCCTCACCTCTTTATACCGGCCATCTCCCCTCTCCACTCTCAGTCCTGATGCAGGGTCCTCAACCTGAAACGGTGAAAATTCCTTCCTCCCCCTCACAACACAACAACCACCACCACCAACCCCCCCCCCCCCCCCCCCCACCCCGCCACAGATGCTGCTCGGCCCACTTGAGTTCCTCCATCAGATGGTGTGGTTGCTCCAGATTCCAGCATCTGCAGTCTCTTGTGTGTCGTTAATGATAAATCATCTCACTGGCACATGCCAGCCTGAGTTCCAGTGTTGAGTTGTTCATTCCTCACTGATCCAGACTGCAGAGAGCTTGAGATCAATAGCCATCACAACATCACAAATGCTGTAAAAGGTTAGTCTTATTATCAATGTGGGAGAGGGTGCATAATTGTTAAAAGGCTCGTGGGGCACCAATTTGAGTATACAACAGCATCTGAGTGAATGGTACATGTGTGCCTCACAGCACTACATCCATTCCAGTCTATTTGTCTTCAAAGGCACATGACTTTAATGCTGTCCAATTGACATTTACAATGCCCATCTGCCAAATAATTACTCACCATAATCTTAATTTGTTTAGAATTTCAAAAAGCATAAAGTAAAGTAAGGAAAGGGACCCAGGTATTAAACTTCATAAAACTATAGAGTTATACAGCACAGAAACAGGCACTTCAGCCCAACTGGTCCATGCCGACTAAATGAGTCCCATTTCTTGCGTTTGGTCCACATCCCTCTAAAACCTTTCCTATCCATGTACCTATCCAGATGTTATTTAAATGTTGTAATTGGACTTGCCTCTACCACTTCTTCTGGAAGCTCATTTTATATACCCACCAGACTGTGTGGAAAAACTTGAACCTCATGTCCCCCTTTAAATCTTTCCCCTCACACCTTAAACCTGTGCCCTCTAGTTTTAGACTTCTCCTGCCCTGTGACCATCCCCTTATCTATGTCCCTCATGATTTATGAATCTCTATAAGGTCACCCCTCAGCCTCCTTCATTCCAGGGACAACAGTCCCAACCTCTATCCTTATAACTCAAGTCCTCCAGGCAGCCAACTGAATCTCCTCGAACCTGCCTTGCAAGGTAGATGAAGTCCTCTTGATTGCAAAGCCTGCCAAAGCAGACTGAGGGTGGGTGATGGAAGGGTCAAGGGATCTTGTGTCATAGAGGCACAGAATCAGACAGCACAGAAACAGGCGCTTCAGCCCACTGAGTCAGTATTGACCATCAAGAAACCATTAACGCTAATTCTACACTAATCCCATTTTATTCTCTCCACGTTCCCATCACACTGATGACAGCACTGTTGTTGGCAGAATCTCAGATGGCAATGAGGAGGCGTACTGGAGTGAGCTAGATCGCTGGTTGAGTGGTGTCACTACAACAACCTCGCATTCAACGTCAGCAGACCAAGGAATTGATTGTGGACTTCAAGAAGGGGAAGTCGGAAGAACACGCACCAGTCTTCACTGAGGGGTCAGCGGTGGAAAGAGTGAGCAGCTTCAAGTTCCTGGGCGTCAACGTCTCAGAGGATTTATCTTGGGCCCAACACATTGATGCAATCACGAAGAAGGTATGCCAGCGGCTCTACTTCATTAGAAGTTTGAGGAGATTTGGTAGTCAGCAAAGACTCTTGCAAATTTCTACAGATGTACGGTGGAGAGCATTCTGACTGGTTGCATCACCACCTGGTATGGAGGCTCCACTGTGCAGGATCGCAAGAGGCTGCAGAGGGTTGTAGACTCAACCAGCTCCATCACGGGCACAACCCTTCCCGCCATCGAGGACATCTTCAAGAGGCGGTGCCTCAAGAAGGCAGCATCCATCACTCAGGACCCTCACCACCCAGGACATGCTCTCTTCTCGTTACTACCATTGGGGAGGAGGTACAGGAGCCTGAAGACCCACACTCAATGTTTTAGGAACAGCTTCTTCCCCTCCACCATCAGATTTCTGAAAGGTCCATGACCCCATGAACGCTACCTTATTATTCCTCTTTTGCACTATTTATTTATTTTGTGACTTATGATAATTTTTTGTCTTTATGTCTTGTACTGTACTGCTGCTGTAAAACAACATATTTCACCACATACTGTATGTCAGTGATAATAAACCTGATTCTAATACTGATTCAACTCCCCCCAGATTCTAATCCTCACCAACATGCTGGGAGGCAGTTTCCAGCAGCCAATTAACCTACCAATCTGAACACATTTGGGATGTGGGAGGAAACTGACACACCTGGGGAAAACCCACGCAGTCACAGGGAGAACGTGCAAACTCCACACAGACAGCACCCGAGGTTAGGATTGAGCCCAGTTTGTTGGAGCTGGGAGACAGCAGCTCTACTAGGACCCACAGTGCTGTACCCCAGTGTTACAACAGTGACAGACCCACCCCCACCGGTGCTGTATCCCAGTGTTACACAGTGACAGACCCGTCCCCACCGGTATGTACCCCAGTGTTACACAGTGACAGACCCACCCCCACCAGTGCTGTACCCCAATGTTACACAGTGACAGACCCACCCCCACCGGTGCTGTATCCCAGTGTTACACAGTGACAGACCCACCCCCACCAGTGCTGTACCCCAATGTTACACAGTGACAGACCCACCCCCACCAGTGCTGTATCCCAGTGTTACACAGTGACAGACCCACCCCCACCGGTGCTGTACCCCAATGTTACACAGTGACAGAGCCACCCCCACCGGTGCTGTACCCCAGTGTTACACAGTGACAGACCCGTCCCCACCGGTGCTGTACCCCAGTGTTACACAGTGACACAACCCGGTCCCCACCGGTGCTGTACCCCAGTGTTACACAGTGACAGACCCGTCCCCACCGGTGCTGTACCCAGTGTTACATAGTGACAGACCCACCCCCACCAGTGCTGTATCCCAGTGTTACACAGTGACAGACCCACCCCCACCAGTACTGTACCCCAGTGCTTTGCAGTGACTGGCCTGTCCCCCACTTGAATTCTACCCCAGTGTTATAAAGTAACAGACCATTTCCCACCCTTACTGTACCCCAGTGTTTTACACTGACAGACCTGTCCCACCGGTACCATACCCAGTGTTAAGCAGACCTGTACTCAGCAGCACTCTACTTCAGTGTTATACAGTGACAGTTATGGAAGGTTGGGGAAGGTTGAGGGATGTAGGAGTTGGAGGGCATCAGGGAGGGAACTCCAGTGGGCAGGGCTGTGGCAGCTGCTGACACCTCGTTTCCCCCCCCACCCCACCTCCGGTGGTGAACCAGAGATAGACTATAGCATATCAGGGAAGGCACACTATGGATCATCTAATTAACAAGAAAGCACTAAGCTGGATGTACAACTGTCAAAACAACAGACTCCTCTGAAGTTGAATTTTGCATTGATTGATGAACGTAATAGAACGTAATAGAAACCTTTAATAAGCAGCTTGGTCCTTGTCTCCCTGGGGATTGGAGACAAGCCTCTTCAATGCTTGACCAATTTAAGACTCACAAACTGCAGTGCCGTTTTAATGTTTCATTTCCATTTGTACGCACTTTAATTACATTAGCCAGGCCTGAGGGGATTTTAATCTAAATGCTTGGCACTTAAGAGAGATATTTCAGAACAAATCTCCAACCTTCTTCTGAGGCCTCAGGAGAGCAATCTTCCAACCCCATGCTTTGGAGAGGGGATGATGTGTCAATAGACATGGAATACTGAGAGACTAACCACAAACACCCCCCCCCCCCGACCCCACTCTCAGTTGACCCGGGTTGGCACTGCCAAGATGCTGAGACGTCTTCTTTACCTCTTGACATTGCAAGTACCTTGACTGCTTCATGCAAGACCCTGCTCGGGAACAGTTGCGCAGCTATTGGTGCTGCTGCCTCAGGGCTCAATCCTGAGCCCCCAGTGCTGTCTGTGCTGAGTTTGCACGTTCTCCCTGTGAGAGTATGGTTTCCTCCAGGTGCTCCGGTTTCCTCCCATATGCTAAAGCCATGCGGGTTGGTAGGTTAATTGTCCATTGTAAGATTGTCCCTGGTGTGTAGGTGAGCGGTAGAATCTGGGGGAGATGATGGGGATGTGAGGAGAATAAAATGGGATTAGTACTAGATAGTGTAAGTGGATGGCTGATGATGGCACAGACTCGGTGGGCTGAAGGGCCCTGTTTCCATCTGCTTCCAGGTGCATGCCTTGAGGTGCTGGAGAGGGTGCAAAAAGGACCTACGATGACTTCACCAGAACTGCTAGGTCATATCTTCTAGGACAACATGATGCACCTCCTTCCATTGGCAAAGAGCATGCTGAAGGATTCACTTGGCCTGAGAAGGGTAGGGGAGCTGCAGATCAGATGATCTAGACTTACCATCACATGGTACTGTTCTTCCAGTGCTCGGCCAGAGAAAATCACTTTTTGCCACACGCAAGATTATGGTGAATTCTAGGTTGAGTCACATCTCCCTGGAAATTCAGCCAGTTGCAAATCTTCAGATTTTGGGGAATGTAGTCCAGGTTGTTCTCTGCTTCTTGACCTGCTCCCAACTTTCAATAGTCCTGCCCTCTGTGATTTAAAGGAAGCCTTTCTGAGCATGTCCCATCGCAGTGTTGGGAACTTGCCGGAGGTAGGTCCTCTTTGGTTTAATTACTTCAGGGACATCACCCCACTCCTACCACCCGCTGTTCTCACCCCACTGGCCCTTGGCTGACCCCCAACCTCCTGACCTTCAACACCACCACCCACTGACCTCCAAATATCCCCAAGCAACTGATCTCTCAAACACAGGTCCCAGCCCACAATCTCTCTCAATCCCAGGTCTGGAATTGATGAGTCTTCCACTATGTCCAGATGCAAACATATTAGTTAAGGACAAGAAATGATCAGTCAGCCCTTGAAGCCACTCAATAAGATCATGGCTGATCGGATTATCACCTCAACCCCACCTTCCTGTCTACCCGCCGTAACCTTTCACTCCCTTGCTTAACAAGAACCTCTCTACCACTGCCTTAATCAGACTCAGATTCAGCTTCCACCTCCCTTTGAGGGTTCCAAAGACCCATGACCCTCAGAGGGAAAAAAAAAATCACCTCAGCTTTACATTTTTCAAGATCTCCCCCAAGGGGACACATCCACTCCAGAACCACCCTGTCAAGGCACCTCAGGATTTTACACTTTAAACTGTTCCCTCACACTCTTCTAAACTCTGCAAAATCCTCGTACCCAGGCCTTAATCTACAACCACTCCTAGGCCTTGGCCCTGATCTACAAGCCAGGCCTTTAACAAGGACAGCTTGTGACCTCAGGGTCTGATCCACAGTCTTTCTAACCCCAAGCCCCAATAGGACAACCCCTCTCAACCACAGGTCCCTATCCAACACCAAATCGAGCCTGGGTCCCAGTCTCTGATCCCTCTCAGTCCCCCTGGACCCATTCCATTGATCTGAAGCCAGAACACTGTCCTCTTTTCCTCTATCAGTACTCCCAATGATCCGGCCTCCACAACTCTCTGGGGTAGAGGATCCCAGAGATTCACCACCCTCCTGTGAGAAGAAATTCATATGCACCTCAGTTTTAAATGACAGCCCCCTAATCTTGTAACTATGTCCCGCACTCTCCCATGACTGCAAACGTCACAACACCTACTCTGCATTGCCCCTTAAGCATCTTATTATGTTGATAGATCACCCCTCATACTCTTAAACTCCGAAGAATACAGATTAGCCATTTTTAGTCGTTTGTGTTAGGACACCCTCTTATCCCAGGAATTAACCTAGTGAATCTTTTCAATGCTAGTAAATTCTCTCTTAAATAAGGGGACCAAAACTGTCCACTCCAGGTGTTGTTGGCCCATTGAATCTCAGACACTCCCTCTTGCAAGGCAGACCAGCTCCAGAGAACATAAATATAAGACAGCCAGATATCAACGTGGTAACAAATTCAAGAGGAACTTCTTTATCAAGCTGGTGTTGAAAATGAGGGAGAGATCAAGTAGCAAAGTGGACATGAGGTGTTTGGAGATGGAAAAACCCACAGGGGAACAGATTAACTAAGAGCCAGACACCGATAAATATTTATCAGCCACCCTCTGAGCTAGCAAAATTAATCAATAAATAGGATTGCAAGAATGAAAGGTCTGCTTCATTTTCTGTTGTCTAGGGTGTAATTATCCCCTTCACAGATTTATGACAGGGTTATAGAACATGGAACATAGAACATTACAGCACAGTACAGGCCCTTCGGCCCACGATGTTGTGCCGACATTTTGTCCTGCTCTAAGATCTATCTAACCCTTCCCTCCCTCATAGCCCCCCATTTCTCTATCATTCTGGTACCTATCTAAGTTATAAGTAGAATGAGTGTAGAGATTGGTTGAAACTGTTTGCTGGATGTGTGGTGGGCATTTTCCATTGGCTGTACCAGAAAGCTGATGGTTCGGGTCTTACTCCACCACTTATTAAGTGTCTGAAGTTCAAATCCCAACAATGTTGCCGGGGAATTTAAATTCAAGTCATTAATTGAATCTGGAATTGTTAAAAAACAATCCAGGCTTAACAACAATCAGATTGTTTAATACAAACCCACCTGGTCGCTATAATCCTTCAGGCAGGGCTATCTGCCTCCTTACCTGGTCTGTGTGTAACTCCAAACCCACCAATGTGATTGACCCTTCACCACCTCCTGAGACCCAGGGCAACTGGGGATGGGCAATAAATGCTGGCATTGCTAGCAATGTCTAGATCCCAACAATACATCAACGCCCTATGACACAGCTTATTTATATGATATCTGAATACAATGTGTGCTCTGAACTAACATATTTATAATCTGTCAAGGTTCCTCCAAAACCATAAAGTCATAAGACCATAAGATAAAGGAGAAGAATTAGCTTATTTTTTTTTCCACCCCATTCTCCCACCTTCTCCCAGTAACCTTTAACCCCTTTAACAGTCAAGGACCTATCAATCTCTGCCTTAAATACACTCACGACTTGGCCTCCACAGCCCTCTTTGACAACAAATTCCACAGATTCACCACCCTCTGGCTGAAGAAATTCCTCCTCATCTCAGTTTTAAAGGGACATCCCTTTATTCTGAGGCTGTGCCCTTGGATCCTAGACTCTCCTACTGATGGAAATATCCTCTCCACATCCACTCTTTTCAGGCCTTTCAGTATCCGGTAGGTTTCAATGAGATCCCCCCTCGTCCTACTAAACTCCATCGAGTACAGGCCCAGAAACGTCAACTGCTCCTTATGTGTGAAGCCTTTTCATTCCTGGGTTCATTCCTGTGAACCTCCTCTGGACAGTCTCCAGGGCCAGCACATCTTTCCTCAGATACAGGGCCCAAAAAAAACATTAACAATCACCAAGTTAGTGTGGCCAAATTCAGAAAGAACTGCAGCCCTGCAAAATTCCAAGGATCAGCAAACAACAGACTGAATCTTCTTTGGGAATACTGGCTAATGCATAAATATTGTGAGCAGATTGACTGCTGTGTTTCATTCATTACAACTATGATTATGCTTCAGAAATAATTGAATTTGAAAGCATGAGAGAATGTCCTCAGGTTGTGAAAGGTGCTATATCCATGCAGGTCTTTTGCAATCTCCTCTCCCCCTCTTCCACTGGATGGTTTTGGTTTTACTCTGAGTAAATCGGAAGATGCGGAGTGTCGCTCCTTTATCTCATTTGCTCAGCTTATTGAATTACTGAAGAACACAAGGAAGCAAAGGAGGCTTAATCTTGCCTGCATTAATACACAAAACACAGAAGACAATTGATTGGCAATCGTTACAGGCTGTTCATTAAGGAAAAGGATAAAGGTAAAAGTGACAGCGAGGTTAGAATTTTTAGTTAAAAATCAAAGCTGACCTTTACTGCCCTGTTTCCCTGTTGAAGAAAAGTATGTAAATGTGGCAATGCAGAGAAGTCGTTTGATCCAATGTGCATTTCCAGTAGCAGATCAGCTTTACATTTTCCTGATATACCAAATGATATTTTACTTCTTCATGTTTATAATATATTTCTTGAAGAGAAACTTTAAATAGCTACACTCACAAGAACATAAGAAAATAAGTGCAGGAGTAGGCCACCTGGCCCCTCAAATCTACCCCACCATTCAACGAGATCATGGCTGATCTGCCCCAGGCCTCATCTCCTCATCTCACCAGTTCCCCACAGCCCTCAATCCCCAATCTTTCAAAAGTTTACCCACCTCCTACTTAAATACTAAAGATCCAGCCTCCACAACCTTCTGGGGTAGAGGATTCCAGAGATTCAACAGATCTTTCAAAAATAAATCTCTACATTTCTTAAGTGACCGGCTCCTTATCTTGTAACCAATATTCCATTTTTGAGTAATCCACGGCATGCAAACTTCACTTTGTGCTGAACTTTAGTATCTCCTGAGCTATTGTGATGCTGGGTCTCTTGTTACCTGACCAATGAGAGAATTGATGAGGAACTCCAGTGCTGTCTGTGTGGAGTTTGCACGTTCTCCCTCTGACCACATGGATTTCCCCAGGTACTCTGGTTTCCTCCCACATCCCAAGGAGGTGTGGGTTGGTAGGTTACTTGGGTGTTGTAAATTGCCCCGAATGGGTTCACGTGAGAGAGAATGTCTCCAACTTCCACGTCCTTCTCCATGCTAATTATTTTAAAGAAATAACTAAAAGTGCAAAAATAATTAAAAACTATGAAAGCAAAATACTTTAGAAGTTTCATATCACCCCTCTTTTCTTCCTAGTCCTTTTTCCAAGAACCCACATTGAGATAAATGGGGATTAATCTGATCCTTTGCCAAGTCAAATGGAACAGAACCCAGGAGGCAGTTCCATAGTTTAATGCTAAGGACTTCCCAGAAACCTGGGCTCACTCCGCTGGAGTGAACTAACAGATTTGTGCCTCCATCCCCAACTCAGGTTTGATAGTGCACATGCAAAGGCCCAAGATTTATTAACAGTTACAGCAGCTAAATACTATAGTCCCACGTCCAAACGTCCAACGTCCCATTGCAAAGGCTACGCCTCCCGCAGAGAGGCACTGGAGTATCAGCCTAGATTTTGTGCTCATGTCTTCTGAACGACCCTTACAGTCCTCAGTCAGGGAAGTGACTGTCTCAGTGTTGACCATTAGCGTTCACACTGAAGCCTTTACAATTCCCATTTCAACTGTTCATTAAAATCGAGAAACCTCAGGGTGAAATAATTTACCTAATAATCTATTTATATTAAGTTCCCTTTTATATAAAGACTGTTGAAAACCTGTCACGAAGCTGCCAAGAATTGTCTGTAAGGCCATAATGTCATCATATAAATTATGCGAGAACTGCTGTAATCTTCACATGGACACAGCTGTATGGTTCGTCTTTTCTATACATGTGAATAGATGAGGTTGCTTGTGTTATAGCCTGAGTTCATCCAATGAGCCTTTGACTTACTGAGCTAATAATACCTTGTGTAAACCTGAGGTGGTGGTCAGGGAGGAAGTGGTGATCTGGCTTTTTGGCTCAGTTTAAAATCAAGACCATTATATTGTGGGCTGGAAGATGAAGAGGGGAGAGCAGTCAGAATTCACTGACCGTGAATTGTTTTAGCTTCCGCCCACCCGACCTCCCCCTCACCACCACCACTTGACAGTGCACGTGCAAAGGTCCAAGAATAAGCTGCTAAATACCAGAACTACCCTTTGCAAATGGCAATTGAGGTCCAGTCCAATGTTGCATTGAAAAGATTATGCCTCTTGTGGACAAGCACTAGAATTGGTGCTCAAGTCTTTGGAGTGACCTGTGGGCTCCCTTCAGAAGGTAAAGTGATTGAGTTGGTATTGACCTTCAGAATTATTTTCAGTAAAAATGTCGCATTTAACCATAAAAGTTATATATCAGTAGACAACCATCCAGTCCTGTGCTGAGTCTCTGAAAGAACTATTCAACAAGTCCAATTCCCTTGTTCTTCCACCTTAAGCCTTAATTTCATTTTCATTTAGTTACAATTCCTTGTTAAGTATGTCATCGCATCTGCTTTCACCACCCACTGGGACTGTCTCTTCCAGATCTGTGTAAAATTAGTTCTCCCCAATGCCCTTCTTGTTCATTTGCAGATTAAGTTTGACATCCTCAGGCCACTGGCCTCTGGGGAACGTTGCAACTGCATTCTGAGTGTGCGCCTTGTGAGTACTCAGTTAAGCAGACAGACCCAGGCCTGGTCAAACCTTGGATGGAAGACCACCTGGGAACGCCAGGTGCAGTAAACTTTCTGTCTGGGGAAAAGGATCTTCTAACCAGCATGTCACAACAAGAATCTCAGTCCCATGGTGATGCTGATAAAACCCAGTTCTCTCTCCAGTGACATGCCCCTCTATTAAAACCCCTCATGACTTAATTTCTATTATGAATTGTTATATTGGGAATATGATTACAGAAACCAAGTTAAATCAGATTTTTAACTCAATATCTGAATTTGGTGATCTCACCATCTGATGGTGAGATGGTCTCACCATCTGAATTTTACTTCCAGTCATCCATGACTTTCATTCTTCACTCGCTCCCACTCTGACCGCTCTGGCTTTGATGTCGTAAACTGTTCCAAAGAATCCCAACCTAAGCTCAAGAAACAGCTCCTCATCATCCGGCTAAGCACAGCACAATTCCAGGGATTCAATAAGGAATTCAACAATTTCAGATAACCAACCTATCCTGCTTGACTCCTGTAGACTCATGACTTCTGATGACTCTCCTGTAAACTCCCCTCTCCCATAGACTCCCTCCTTCTGTGGACTTCTAATTCCTAGATGTTCTGTTGATTAAGGCACTTGGGATCCATGGAGACTGGATTCAAAACTGGCTTGGCCATAGAAGCCAGAGGATAGTGGTGGAGGGGTGTTATTCTGACTGGATTCAGTGACCAGTGGTGTTCCACAGGGACCAGTGCTAGGACTTCTGTTGTTTGTGATATATATAAATGATTTGGATGAAAATGTAGATGGGCTGATTGGTACATTTGCAGACAACACAAAGATTGGGGTGGAGTTGTAGATAATGAGGAAGGTTGTCAAAGGATTCAATAGGGACTTAGAACATAGAACAGTACAGTGCAGGAACAGGCCCTTTGTCCCATAATGTTGTGCCAAACTAATTAATCTAAGGCTGCCCAATTAAACTAAACCCATCTGCCTACACTGGCTCCAGAGATGGCAGATGGAATTTAATCTGGGCAGGTGCGATGTGTTGCAATTTGGGAGGTCAAATTTAAGGGGAAGGTGTACAGTAAATGGCAGGATCCTTAGGAGCATTAATGTACAGAGGTATCATGGGGTACGAGTCCATAGCTCTCTGAAAGTGGCAACGCAAGTAGAAAGGGAGGTAAAGAAGGTGTGTCGCATACTTCCCTTCATTAGTCAGGGTGTTGAGTATAAAAGTCAGGAAGTCATGTTGCAGCTGTATAAAATTTTGGTTAGGCCACATATGGAGTACTGTGTGCAGTTCTGGTCACCACATTACAGGAAGGATGTGAAGGCTTTGGAGAGGGTGCAGAAAAGGTTATCCAGAATGTTGCCTGGATTAGAAAGTATTAGTTATAAGGAGAGGATGGACAAACTTAGATTGTTTTCACTGGAGCATCAGAGACTGAGGGACGACCAGATTGATGTATATCTGGGAGGGTTTAAACTAATATCGTACGAGGGTGGGAATCCATGCAGAAAGACAGAGGGAAGCAAAGCAGAGACCAGAGCAAAAGTTAGAAAAAAGAAAAGTAAGAGCGGAGTACCAAAAAGTCAAACACAAAGGACACAAAGGTTAGATTCTAAAAGGACAATGAGTGTAAGGGCACTTCATTCGAATGGCCGTAGTATTCGAAACAAGGTCAGTGAACTTTTGGCACAAACCAGTACAAAGGGGTATGATTTAGTGGCCATTACAGAAACGTGGTTTCCGGGTGGAGATGAGTGGGAATTAAATATCCAAGGGTATCAGGTAATACGGAAGGATGGGCAGGAAGGTAAGGGAGGTGGGGTAGTGCTCATAATTAAGAATGAGATTAGGGCAATAGTGAGAGATGACATAAGACCTAGAGAACAGAATGTTGAGTCCATCTGGGTAGAGATAAGGAGTAGAAAAGGGAAAAAAGTCACTGATGGGAGCTGTCTATAGGCCACTGAATAATAACATTACAGTGGCACAGGCAATAAACAAAGAAATATTTAATGCATGTAAGAATGGAAAGGCAGTTGTCATGGGGGACTTTAAATTCCACATGGATTGGGTGAATCAAGTTGGTCAGGGCAGTCTTGAGGAGGACTTCATAGAATGCATCCGTGATAGCTTTCTCGAACAGCATGTTAGTTAGCAAGGGAAAATGCTCTCTTAGATCTGGTCCTGTGCAATGAGATGGGTGAAATTAATAATCTTGTTGTTCGAGATCCTCTTGGAAAGAGTGATCATAGTATGATTGAATTTCTCCTCTAAATTGAGGGTGCAATAGTTTGATCTAAAACCAGTGTATTATGCCTAAACAAGGGAGACTACAACAGGATGAGGGAGGAGTTGGCTCGCCTAGACTGGAAACACAGGCTATATGGTGGGACAGTTGAGGAACAGTTGAAGACTTTCAAAGAGATTTTTCACAGTGCTCAACAAAAGTATATTCTGGTTAAAAGTAAGGACAGAAAGGGTGGGAAGAGCCAGCCTTGGATAACTAAGGAAATAAAAGAAGGCATTAAGCTAAAAGCTCATGCATACAAAGTCGCCAAAAGTAGTGGGAAACCGGAAGCTTGGGAAAACTTTAAAAAGCAACAAAGCCTCGCATTCAGAAGCTGTGATAATCTATAAGGAACTACATTAACAAAAGTTAAGATGTTTGAAATAAAATGACAAAGAGACAAGCATTTGCAAAATTCTAAATGAATCAATGTTTGCCAAAGTTGCTGGCATCTATTCCACTCCACGTAAGTGAGTGGGGAATCGCCGGCAAGGAATCTTTCAAAAAATGCCTCTCTGTTGTGGTGGGGGTTTGTGCTTTGTGGGAATTCCAGCATCGGGGATATTAAGCCAGAGAAAAGCAAGTGCATAGTTCAAGCAGCATTACGACTCTGGGGTTCCTTCTCCACATATGCTGCCTCACCTGCTGAGTTTTTCCATTGTAATCTCAGATTCCCAGCCTATGTTGCTTATGTTTTAGATCTTCTGTAGTAGCTCTCATGAGCTCAGTGACTTGTAACCAGTGAAGCACCCACTTTCTCCGTGTTGCAATGTTGGAAGCTGAGTGGTCAATTTCTGCACAGCAAGATGACCAAGAGGCAACATCTTTGGAGAAAGAAACAGACCTAATGTTTCAGGTCAAAGACCTTCTACTCAGACGCTGAATTTAGTTTTGATGAATGGTCTTTGACCTAAAATGTTAACTCTGTTTCTCCCTCCACAGATGCTGCCTGATCTGCTGAGCCTTTCCACCATTTTCTGTTTTTATTTAGGATTTCCAGCATCTGCAGTGTTTTTATTTTTGTGAGCAAGTTGTCTGTTGGTCGAAGGATAAGTATTGTTAGGTTCCAGGGATACCTGCCCTGTCTTCTTCAAAATGACCTGCACTGGAATCTTTGGTGGGTGGGGACAGGTGGGGTCTTCACTTAACGCCTCATCCAGAGAGCGTCACCTCCAGTAACTGGCTACCACATTGAAAGGGAACTTGTTCCTGGATGCCCTCTGACTCAGGAGCAACCAAGCCCTCTCACTGAACCATGACCAGTCCCAGAGCCTGTTTGCCAACAAGGCATTCAACAACCTCTTTGTGCTCCCTCATCAGCGTTGCTTGTCCTGGACCAAAGGTTTGGATTTACCTGAGAACAGTTGTTGAATTCCATCTGGAGAATCGCCCCCATCACTCTCGCTACTTAAATAATCCTGAACTGATTGCGAGGACAATTGGCGGTCTAACGAGTCCACACCTAATTTGCTTCCTTCTCTTTTTTTCTGCTTTTTTCCAACTAACTTCCTGGATGGTTAGCTGAATTGCAAGTAATGGCTCTGAATTCAGAGCTCAGTGTTGGATTAGCTCTTTGTCGCTTCACAGTGTGCTTTGGGGAAGTGCTGCAGCTTGGCTCATTTGGTAGCAATAAGGTTTCTCCCTCCATGTAATCAGAAAAATAAACTGGGAGGTGATGATTCTGGCCTTTGTCACAGCGGGCACTTTACTCAACTCAACTGGTCACCGTCCTCACACGCAACTCAGGGGGAGAGAGGGGAGGGTTAAACTCTTTGTTGACCGGAGCCAGAATGAGACAGTCAGTAATATAGAGTGTCATCAAAAAGTGAGGGTTCAAAATTCATTTCTGTAGCACAGCTCTTGCAGAGCAATGCAGAAAGGGAATTCAATCTAAAACCCATTAGTGAAACGTTCTAAGGTCCTTTGAGTTGTGCTGTTCCATGAATTTGTCTGGCTCCTCCACTGTGGTTAAGCGCACCCACGTACAGGCTGCAGGATATACACGGTGACGTTACATGTATTTTGAAGTCGCACACAGAATTCACCGATCACAGATTCACATCAGATGAAGGGTCTCGGCCTGAAACGTCGACTGTCCGTTTCCCTCCATAGATGCTGCGTGGCCTGCTGAGTTCCTCCAGCGTTTTGTGTGCATTGCTCCAGATTTCCAGCAAATGCAGTCTTTCTTTCATCTCCATGGTTGAGGCTTGCAAATGGTATTTGGGAACTCTCACTGAAGCAGGCTTAGAGCGACAATCAAGCCTCGCATTAGTCAAAGATGGGAGTGGCGTCCGAGTTGTCTTCCTTTATCTCGAACTGTGTCTTTGCATCTATTATAATCGTCAGAGCCCTTGATTGCATCTCATCTATTTCCCACACCTCTGCTCTCCTGGACAGAGCAAGGTTAGAGTCCCTCTGGTCCTCACTTTCCACCCCACCTGCCTCCACATTTAGTGGATCATCCTTCACAATTTTCCCCCATCTTCCGCAAGGATCTACCACCAGACCCATCTTCCCTTCCCCTTTGAGCATCCCAGTAGGACAGTTCTCTTTGCACCTGGCCCACCCTTCTGCCTCCACCAACCACTCCCCACTGGATGGCACTTTCCCGTGGGACTGCAGGAGGTGCAACTCCTGCCCTTTCGCCTCTTCTCGCCATCCAAGTCCCAAAAAGTCCTTCCGGGTGAAGCAGTGATGCACTTTGCACTTCTGCTGCTGATCTAATCTACTACTTTCAGTGATCGCAATGTGGACTCCTCTACAATAGAGGAACCGCACACAAGTCGGGTGATCGCTTTGCAGAGCACCTACGTTCAGTCCACAGGCGTGACCATGAACTTCTGGTTGCCTGCCACTTTAATTCTCCATCCCACTCACACTCTCACCTTTCTGACTGAGCCTCCTGCACTGTTATAACAAGGCCCAATGTAAGCATGAGGAACAGCACCTCATCTTCCATCTGGATGCATTGCAACCTTCTGAACTCAACACTGAATTCAACAATTTCAGGTTTGTATCAGAACTGGCCAGCTCTGATGTAATATTGGCTCAGTTTTTCTCTTTCCACTATTACTGCCTGATCTGTTGAGCATTTCCTTCAACTCCGACCTGTATTTCACAGCTTTTACATGTTCCTCTGTTTTTTTCTCTATCTCTCTACCTGTCCTCATTAATCTTTCACCCTGATGGCTTCATCAATAGCTTATCACACGGCAATCTTACCCCCACCTATCAGGAATATTCCCTTTGCCCACCTTTTCTGCAACTTAAAACTAACTAACTTAAAACTTTCTTTCTTGCCCAGCTTGGATGGCGGTTCTTCGACCTGAAACATTAACTCCGTTTCTCTTTCCACAGATGCTGCCTGACCTGCTGGGTGTTTCAGACATTTTTCTGCTTATATTTTACTAAAAGCACTTGATCTATTCACAACATTGCTGTCTGTGGCAGCTGCTATGTGTAAATTAGCTGCTGTGATGCTTACATTGTAAGAATTGACTAAACTTCCAAAAAGACACGTCATTGATTACAGCATTCTAAAGCCACGGGAAACATTGTACAAAGCTAGATTCTTTCCATTAGTCTTTCTTTCTTTTCTTCCTTTCCTTCCTTCCTCCTTCCTTCCTTCCTTCCCTCCTTCCTTCCTTTCTTTCTTTCCTTCCTTCCTTCTTTCCTTCCTTCCTTTCTTTCTTTCCTTTCCTTCCTTCCTTCCTTCTTTCCTTCCTTCCTTCTTTCCTTCCTTCCTTTCTTTCTTTCCTTTCCTTCCTTCCTTCCTTCCTTCCTTCCTTCCTTTCTTTCCTTCCTTCTTCCTTCCTTCCTTCCTTCCTTCCTTCCTTTCCTTCCTTCCTTCCTTCCTTCCTTTCTTCCTTCCTTCCTTCCTTTCTTTCCTTCCTTCTTCCTTCCTTCCTTACTTCCTTCCTTCCTTCCTTCCCTCCTTCCTTCCTTTCTTTCTTTCTTTCCTTCCTTCCTTCCTTCTTCCTTCCTTCCTTCCTTTCTTTCTTTCCTTCCTTCTTTCCTTCCTTCCTTTCTTTCTTTCCTTTCCTTCCTTACTTCCTTCTTTCCTTCCTTTCTTTCCTTCCTTCCTTCTTTCCTTCCTTCCTTTCTTTCTTTCCTTTCCTTCCTTCCTTCCTTCCTTCTTTCCTTCCTTTCTTTCCTTCCTTCCTTTCTTTCCTTCCTTACTTCCTTCCTTCCTTCCTTCCTTCTTCCTTCCTTTCTTTCCTTCCTTCTTCCTTCCTTCCTTTATTTCCTTCCTTCTTCCTTCCTTTCTTTCCTTCCTTCCTTCCTTTCTTTCTTTCTTCTGCTCCTTCTCACTTTCTCTTCCTTTCTCCTCTCTTTCTTGTTCTCTTTGTTTGACAGCAGAAAATTGCCGAGGTCCTGACCATAATTGACCAAACATCCATTGATTCAGCGCCCAAGGAATGGAAAATAACAAATGCTGTGTCCTTTGTTCAAAGAAAGACTGTAACGATAAATACAGTCACTGCAGGCCAGCCAGTTTAACCTCAATGGTGGGGCACGTTCAAGAAACAATAATCAGGGAAAAAATTAACAGTCTCAGGATTAAATAGAGAAAGCTAGCATGCATTTTTTAAAGGCAAATTATTCTCCACCAACATGATGGAGTTTTTTTGGTGAAGTAATAGAGAGGGAAATTCGATTGATGTGGCCTTCCAAAAGGTGTTTGATAAAATGGCACTTTAATAAGCTGGTCACCAAGATTAAAGGCCAGGCGATCAAAGGGCCTGTAGGAGTATGATAGAAAATTGACCGTGTTACAGGAAAGAGAGAGCTGTGGTGAAAAGCTACGTTTCTGGACTGAAGGAAAGTGTGCAGTGGAAGTTCCCTGGGGTCAGTACCAGGATCACTGCCACTTCCATGTACAGTATATAAATGACTTAGATATGGGTATACAGGGCACTACTTCCAAATTTGCAGATGTCACGAAACGTATAGGTGCAGTGAACCCTGAGGAGGATAGCACTAGACCCCATGGAGTTAGAAACTTTTTGGAATGGGCAGACAGGTAGGTGGCAGATTCAATGTAGTGCTGAGAAATGAGAAGGGTTACATTTAGGTCAGAAGAATGAGAAGAGAGAAGATAAACTAGAGGGGACAATTCTAAAAAGGGTACAAGAAAAGGGAGATCTTGGGTGTGCATAGTTCATTCAAAGTGGTGAGGTATGTTGAAAAAGTTATTAATTAGTCTACAGGATGCTGGGATTTATAAATGGAGGCATAAAGAGAAGATAAGACATAATGAACTATTGTAAAACACTGGTTCAACTACAACTGGAGTATTACGTCCAGTTTTGGGCACCATACCTTAAGAAGGATGTAAAGGGTTTAGAGAAGGTGCAGGAGAGATTTATCGAAATGATGAGAGTTGCGTGGGTAGTGGTGTGGATGAATGGGAGAAGCTGGCTGGTTCACAATGAAACTGAAGAGGTTGTGAAGCGTTCTGGTAGAGGTATTTAAGACAAAGGTGTCATGAAGGGTATAGAATGTGTCAATTGAGAGGATCTGTTCCCATTGGTGGAGAGGTTTGAGAATCAGGAGGCAGAGGGTGAAGGTGATTGGCAAAAGACGCAGAAATGACACAAGGAAACATTATTTTAAACAGTGTGTTTGGGATCTGGAGTGCACTGCCAGGGGTAGTAGCGAGGCAGATTCAATTGTAGCATTCAAGAGGTAGCTGGATACGTAGCTGAAAAGTAAGACAACCAGGACATCTGAGCATGTCCAGTAATTTCTATTTGTACTCTTGCAATGCATTCAATTATCTTCTTTGACGTGTAAAATGGGATTGATATTGCAGGTTGTAATTGCAGGATTCAATGTGCAAGTTTAATTCAAAGATGGATTGTGACCTTTCCAGTTTGAAGTTTACTTTTCAATAAATGCTAAATGTAAGAAAGCTTCCCTCAGACAGATGTAAAAATTAGAGCATCAATGTGCACTTACACAGCATCTTTGATAAAGAAACTCATCTCAGGAAGGTTTCATCAAAGTGGACAGCAGTTAATTAACAGCCCATTTGCAAAAGGGTGAAAGCTTACAACACCATAAAGAGCCATCATTCAGCACAACCTCACTCTGAGATCAACTGTGCAATGTATGGTCAAGTTAAGGAAGATTTTCTGTTTCATCTTTCACGCAATGAAATACTTTTGACTGAAATCCTATTTACAGCAAGCTCCAGGACAATAGTCTGGTAACGTCCGATGACCTGTCATTATGATGTCTTCTGGGAGGTAAATACTGGCCAAAACACAAAGATCAACTCTCCTGCTCCTCTTCAAACAATGCCCCAGGAACTTTAGCTCCACCTGAGAGGGAAGAATTTCTGACATTTAACAAATGAGCAAGATTCAAAAGACATTCAGATCTTAAAAGGATTTATCTCTGAGATGCACGCTGATGGTAAAGCAATCGCTCTGTGTGATTTGTTAATTTTAGCAAAAGGTTTAAGTACGCCACCTTTCAGTAAAGCTGATTTACCTGGCCTTTCCCTGTTAAATCCTGATCAAAGGTACAGCAAGATATCAAGCAATGTGTTTGGCTCTGTAACAGCTGTGTGCACATTAAACATTAATATTTAATTCAAAAGGTATAGTGGCCAATAGTGCAGTGTTTCCTCAGCATCAGCCTAGACTTCTGGTCACTGGGGTGTACTTGGCCACATGACCTCCTGAGTTAGTGGCAGTGACATCACCAACCGTACCCCAGATGAGATGTTGCTGCTGGGGTCACTGCAGAATGGTGTTTGTTCAACATCAAGCTGGTGGTGCGTCAAAAAGAAGGGAAGGCTTATCTTCGCTTATTTTGAGCTCATGACCTCACGATCTACCTTGTGACGTTGCACCTTATTGCACTGCACTTTCTCTGTAGCTGTGACACTTTACTCTGTACTGTTATTGTTTTTACCTGTACTACATCAATGCACTTTGTACTAACTTAATGTAACTGGACTGTGTAATGAATTGACCTGTAAGATCGGTTTGTAAGACAAGTTTTTCACTGTACCTCGGTACAAATGACAATAATAAACCAATACCAATACCAATACCATGCCTTACCTGAGCCCTCACAACATGCTTCTGGATAGCCAAATGATATGAAGGATGCTTGCACAGCAAGGTCCCACAAAAGTGTCAAGGGGAAATGAATGACCAGATAACTCCATTTGATTTTGCTGGTGTCTGTCAAGGCTGCATGCGTTGGCCAGCCCCATTACCTTTGCCAGCAGTTCAACAGGCAGATTGGGTCTCAACACTGACACCTCATCAAAAAGACAGCCCAGTACCACCCCATCCTTCCCCAACAAGGCACTACTTCCTAGTAACACTTGTATCCAAGCATCATTATCCCCCAGTTCTTGACACAGTGTAGAGGGAGTTCCATTGGTACTGCAGGAGTTGACCAGAAAAGTCCTGGATGTCTGGGATCTAGCCTGGGGTCAACCATGAATGGAAAAGGTCCTTGGCTTCCTTCCCCTGCTTTCCATGTAGTATGACAATTAGTTACTGGTTTAATTTCTTTGTTCCAGAAATATACTTTATTCATAATGTATTCAGTAAGTACAATTGGGACATGTCTTTCTCTACTCTCATTGTAACAATCAATTCAATATATTCTCTTATAATATGTCAAAGCTAATCATGTTTCGTCTTGAAACACTGCATCTGTGAAGTATTTGAGAGGCTGTTAGCACAGGACCCGGTGTCCAGTGCCAGCAGAGCTATAGACTGTGCTCCTTCCCCACAGAGTCATTGCGTTGGCTGCACAAAGCTTCACTGCATCCCTCAACTCGTACTCCTCCTCCCTGGAACGTGCCATTTGGTGGCATTCCCTCACGGGACATCTCCTCACACTGCGAGACCAACATGTTTTGGGCAGACTGAGGTGCGTCTCTCACCGAGTTGATGATCTTCCAACAGCACTTGGTGTTTGTCTCAGTGTGTATCCCCAGGGCCGCCCAGAGAGCACAGAGCCCTGTGAAACACTAGTGGTTTAACTGACATATCCTACTGTTACGGACTCAGTGAAAGTCCCTTTAAGATAGAGAGTGTGTGTGTATGTGTGTGTGGGGCGTGCTTACGTCAATAGAAGGTAAAGGACGTAATGACGTTGTTGAAGAAGAAGAAGGAGAGAGAGAGAGAGAAGGGAGAGAGACACCAGCCTGCTTGTTTTCTCTATCGATGGATGAGAAACAATAACTGTGTTTGCTACTGAAATCCATGTATGGAAGTTGGAAGTAATCCGGTGGAGTTCACTTTGTTGCTGACCTGTAGAAGGAAACAGGTATTTGTGTGTGGACGACCACGATTCGGATGCTTTTCGGGGTGAGGAAGTCACTACCGAGTAAACACTGAAGTGTCGTTTGGGTTCCATCATGGAACATTTGGATTTCGTATGTACTCTCTCTATGTTTCTCTACGTCTACGTCTTATCTTCAGACAACGGTGGTTGTTGAAGAAGCCCTTGCTCATGTTTCACCTTATGGCTTGCGGAACTGAACTTTAAGAACCATTCCGGAACTGGGAGTTTTGGACTTTGCCACACACACACACGAAGAGTTTAGTTTTGGGGTTAACGTTCGAGGTTTAACATTTTTGAATTCTAACATACTAACATTTTTACTTTTATTTTACGTATTATCATAAGTAGTAATTAATAAAATAGTTTTTAACACTGAATCATGCTCAGTGTGTTTCTTTTGTTGCTGGTTCGTGACACCTACGGTCTGGTCCCTTTTATGTTAGAGAAACAAAGGACTGTAGATGCTGGAACCTAGATGAAAAACACCATGATGCTGGAGGAATTCAGGAAGTCAGGCAGCATCCATGGAGAAAAACAAGTGGTCAATGTTTCAGGTCAGGACCTTTCCTTGGGACTGAAGATGGGAAAAGGGGAAGCCCAATATATAGGAGGGAAAAGCAGGGCAGTGATAGGTGGACAAAAGAGGGGAGGTGGGGTGGGCACAAGGTGGTGATAGGTAGGTACAGGTGAGAGATAGTGATAGGCAGGTGCGGGGGAGGAGGGGAGAGCAGATCCACCCAGGGATGGGTCAAAGGTAAGGAGAGAGGAAAAAAAAGAGGTGGAAAAAAAGAGAGAGGCTAGGAAAGGGAAGAAAAGAAGAAGCATGGTTGGGGGTGGGGGTGGGGAAGGGGGGTGGGGATTACTTAAAGTGGGAAAATTCAATGTTCATGCCGTTAGGCTGCAAGGTTCCAAGATAGAAAATGAGGTGCTGTTCCTTCAGTTTGCGCTGTGGGCGTGCTATGTTGGCGCCAGAAGAGTGGCAACTCTTGCGGGCTGCCCCCAGCACATTCTCAGTAACTCAAAAAGACGCATTTCACTGTGTGTTTTGATGTACATGTGACTCATAAATAAATATCTATATCCATCTTATCTTTTAAGTGCTAGAACCAGCAATGTCTTAGAGATAGTAAGAGATCATTTGTGGCTCAGGCTGAGATATTTAAGTTGGCAGGTGCTTATAAACTCCTAGCCGTAAAGAATCTGTCTTAAACTGACTGACTTCACTGTCTTGGGCAGGCACAGTGGTGCAACTGGTAGAGATACTTTCTCACTGCGCTGGAGACCCAGGTTCAGACCTGACCTCTGGTCCTGTGTGTGTAGTGTTTGCATGTTCTCACGGCAGTGATCCTGGTTCAATTCCAGTTGCTGTCTGTAAGGAGTTTGTACGTTCTCCCCGAGTCTGAGTGGGTTTCCTCCAGATACTCCGGTTTCCTCCCACATTCCAAAGATGTACAGGTTAGGGAGTTGTGGGCACGCTATGTTGGCGCCGGAAGCGTGGCGACACTTGTGGGCTGCCCCAGAGCACTCTACGCAAAAGGTGCATTTCACTGTGTGTTTCAATGTACATGTGATTAATAAAGAGATCTTATCTTATCTTATCCCTGTGACTGGGAATTCCTCCAGGTGCTCCAGTTTCCTCCCACATCCCAAAGACATGTGAGTTGGGAGGTTAATTGGCCACTGTAATTTCCCTCTAGTGTGTTGGTGAGTGGTGGAAACTGGTGGAGAGTTGATGGGAATGTGGGGAGAATAAAATGGGATTAGTGTAAATGGATAGTTGAGGATTGGCACAGACTCAGTGGGCTGAAGGGCCTGTTTCCCTACAGTATAACTCATTGTTCATCCGATGTCCAAGTTGAGGAAAGGAAATATTTTTCTCTTTTTTCAGTCAAGTTGCAATTTGTAGTCTGTTCTTTTTTTCATTCAAGAGCTCTGTACCTAAAAGTGGCATACCTTGGTGTCTGCACATTGCGGCCTTTAATCTCATTCACTGAGCTGGCTGAAGGAACCTCCAGGGTTCAGCAGATATAATTATGTCACCAAAGCTCAGCTAAGAATAAATGCTTGTAATAAAAGTTGAAATGATCCCCCTTGATTGATGCAATGGTTTTCGGGTCATTAAGCAGCTCAGACATAGATTGCAGTGACAAGAGGCAGCCAGGATGATTGAAAATCACTGGAGATACGTGAAAGTACATTTGCAGGGTTAGAAGGTGAGACCAAGGGGTGGGGGGTGGGGTGGGGGGAGGGGGGAGGGACTGAGGACGTAGCAGCAAACCGGAGCCACAGGTAAAAGCAGAGGCAACGGAACACATAATAACAGTGAGAAGGCAGAATTAGCATTGGGCAATTGAGAGTAGAAAACAATGGTGTGGATTCACACAATCGACCACAATAATTCACATTGAACACTGCTTTAATATTGTGCCCATGTAACTGCATGGCTGCATGTTTAATCAAAATCATGACTGTACTTGGACAAGTGGTGATTCTGCCCAATGATTTGACATTCATTCCCAGCAGAAAAACAATGTGAACAGCCACACCCTCACCACCACACAGACACTGTGACAATGTGAACAGCCACACCCTCACCACCACACAGACACTGTGACAACGTGAACAGGCACACACTCACTGCCACATGGACACTGTGACAATGTGAACAGACACACACTCACCACCACATTGTCACAGTGTCCATGTGGCAGTGAGTATGTGCCTGTTCACATTGTCACAGCGTCTGTAAGGTGGTGAGTGCCTGTAAATCAATTTGCAGAATCTGTGTATTGCCAGCAAGGCCAGCGTTTACTGCCCATTCCCAACTGTCCCTGAGAAGGTGGTGATGAGCCACTTTATTTAACTGCGGCAGCCCTTCCTCTGACGGTACTCCCTTAGTGCCGTTGTGGAGAGATATTCAGGATGTAGAACCAGTGCCAGTGAAGAACTGGTGATATCTTGTGAGCAGCTTGGAAGGGAAGCTGCAGGTGGTGGTGTTCCTCTGCTTATAGGTGGCGGAGGTTGCAGGTTTGGTTGGTACTAATTGAATAGCCTGGCGAGTAACTGCAATACGTTTTGTAGATGGTACTCGCTGCGGCCACAGTGCACTAGTGGTGGAGCAGATGGACATTTAGGGTGGTCGATGTCAAGGCAATCAAGTAGAATGATTTGATCTAGATGGTGCCGAACTTCTTGGGAGTTGTTGGAAGTGCACAGGCATGAGTCCAGGCAAGTGGGGAGTGTTCCATCACACTGCTGACTTATGTCTTGGAGATGGTCGAAAGGCTTTTGGGGTGGGTGAGGAGGTGAATACAAGCCACAGGATACCCAGAATCTGACCTGCTCTTGTAGCCACAGTATTTATATGGCTGATATAGATGACTTTCTGGTCAACCAAGATGTCGATGCTGGGGGAACACACAAGATGCTGGAAGAACTCAGCAGGTCAGGCAGCATCTGTGGAGGGAAATGGACGGTTGACATTTTGGGTTGAAGCCCTTCACCTGGACTGGACGTGTGTTGCTCCAGATTCCAGCATTTTTAGTCTCTGTGTCTCCATTGATGCTGGTGATTGTAATGCTGTTGAATATCATCATAGTTAGACTTTCCCTTGTTAGAACCATAGAACCCGAGAACACTACAGCACAGAAGACAGGCCATTTGGCCCTTCTAGTCTGTGCCGAAACTTTATTCTGCTAGTCCCATTGACCTGCACCCTTGTCCATAACCCTCCAGACCTCTCCTGTCCATGTATCTATCCAATTTATTCTTAAAACTTAAGAGTGAGCCCGCATTTACCACATCAGATGGCAGCTCATTCCACACTCTCACCCCTCTCTGAGTGAAGAGGTTCCCCCTAATGTTCCCCCTAAATTTTTCCCCTTTCACCCTAAAGCCATGTTCTCTCGTACTTATCTCTCCTAATCTAGGTGGAAAGAGCCTACTCGCATTTACTCTGTCTATACCCCTCATAATTTTGTAAACCTCTATCAAATCTCCCCTCATTCTTCTACGCTCCAAGGAATAAAGTCCTAACCTGTTCAATCTTTCCCTGTAACTCAACTCCTGAAGACCTGGCAACGTTCTAGTAAATCTTCTCAGTACTCTTTCAATCTTACTGATATCCTTCCTATAGTTAGGTGACCAGAACTGCACACAATACTTCAAATTTGGCCTCACCAATGTCTTATACAACCTCGCCATAATATCCCAACTCCTATACTCAATACTTTGATTTATGAATCCCAGGATGCCAAAAGCCTTCTTTACAACCCTGTCTACCTGTGACACCACTTTCAGGAAATTATATATCAGAACTCCCAGATCCCTTTGTTCCTCCACACTCCTCAGTGCCCTACCATTTACTGTGTATGTCCTGCCTTGATTTGTCCTTCCAAATTGCAACACCTCTCACTTGTCTGCATTAAATTCCATCTGCCATCATTGAAAATGGTCATTGCCTGACACTTTTAAGGCATACCTGTTACTTGCCACTAATCAGTCCATGCCTGAGTGTTGTTGAATATTGGCATCAGTTGCTTTATTTGCTGAGGACTTGTGAATGAATTGAACGTCATGCAATCATAACGTCCCCACTTCTGACCTTACGAAGGAAGGTCATTGATAAAGCAGCTGAAGATGGTTGGGTCCAGGACACCAGCCTGAGGAACTCCTGCAGTCATGTCCTGGAGCTGGGATGATTCACCTCCAGCAATCATGACCATCTCCCAGCCACTGGAATGTTTCCCCTGAACGCCCACTGACTTCAGTTTTATCAGTGCACCTTGACGCCACACTCGGTCAAATGTTGCCTCATTGTCAAGGGCAGTCATGTCAGACCTGGAATTCAGCTCTTTGGTCCATGTTTGGTGATTCAGTGTAGACTGATGGGGCAGTAATTAACCGAGTTGGATTTGTCCTACTTCTAGTGAATGGAATATACCTGGGCAATGGCCGATGCCAATGTTGTAACTGTACTGGAATAACTTGGGCTGGAGGCACAGCTAATACTGGAGCACCGGTCTTCAGTACTGGCGCAGGTAGATTGGTGAAGATGAGGTCAAACAGCTTCATCCTCTTGTGTCAGTTCCCTCACTACCTGGACCACTCACACCTTCAGGTCCTCCTCTACAGTCAATGGAAATGGTTTTGAAGTGCCGTCGCTGTGTTAATGTGGGAAACCCAGCAGCCAAGTTGTATACAACAAGATCCCACAAGCAGCCTGATAATGACCAGAAAAACTGGTTTTGCAGATCGAGGAGTACAACATGAGCTAGAAAACTTTAGCCTGCCCAAAACCCAAGGGGTCATTGAAGGGGTGCGGGCATCATGGTATTCAGACAACATTTCTAGTTCTGTGCCACACTTCAAGGTTGTACTCAGTGTTACCAGGTCCTGAAGTGCAGGTCAGGTTCTGACTGAAGAGAGAGTGTTGAATATATTTCTCCTAAAAGAGGGCAAGGTACAGCACACAGTTCCTCATTTGGAGGTCTGAGGACAAGTGATTTCCCGAGCTGGTGGTTGAGTTGCAGGCTGACTGACCTCTGGGCCCTGAATAATTACATGCCCATCATCCTTATTAACTCACAAGGAATCTGTCAGACCACCAACCTTCCCCTTTTAAGCATTTTTAGCCTCAAATTGCTTTGCCGATATTTTCTCAATTTGTGTTCTAACTATTATCCAGTTGTACTATCCAATGTGTGATACAATCCATTTTTTATTTCATCTTTACCCATGATGTCGCTGTACATCTCCCCTCACTTTCTTTCTCTCTGTCACTTTCAATGCACCCTTTCCCTGCTGATCTATCTGTCCCTCCCTGCGAATCCTCAGGCCTTTTTCTTTCTCCCTCCTTCTGTCTCTCTTTCCATCTGCATGCTCCTTTTGGACCTTCTCCACTTCCTCTGCACTTCTCTCCCTCTCTCTCTCTCACTCACTCTCTCCGTCTCTCCTTTCCTCACCAAGGGTTGGTACTTTGCAGTGCAGTGAATGCAGATTCTAGTTTCCCTATCATCTTCTCCTGGGGAGAAGACTTTCCATTGTTTCAGCCAACATATGTGGCTGTCAGGGTGCCATTGAACCAGGGAAGGCATCACATGTTCACCCGATGTTCCATGTGCTTTCCAGCAGAGGTCGATGATGGGGCATCATGGTACCGAGGAGCAGAGTGATGAGTCTCCTCCCTTCCCCTTCCTCTAGCTGTGACTGAGGCTGGGGTCATTCAGCACAGACTGGGGATATCACCCTTGGGCAGCTGGACTTGTCAAAGTTGAGTTTATTGTCACACGCACAAGTCCATAAGATAAGATATCTTTATTAGTCACATGTACATCGAAATACACAGTGAAATGCATCTTTTGCGTAGAGTATTCTGGGGCAGCCCGCAAGTGTCGCCATGTTTCCGGCGCCAACGTAGCATGCCCACAACTTCCTAACCCGCATGTCTTTGGAATGTGGGAAAAACTTACTTGCAGCAGCATCACAGGCACATAGCATCTGATACACAACGTTCACAAGAAAGATTTAAATTAAACATAAAAGTATACGAGAAAAGTATACAAGAAAGAACACAAATAGAACAAAAAAAAACTAAGTCCATTGTAGTGTAAAGTGGTCATAGTGTTGCAAAACTGACCATGGTTGAAGGGAAGTAGCTGTTCTTGAACCTGGTGGTGTGGGACTTCAGGCTTATGTACCTCCTGCCAGATGGTGGCTGCGAGAAGATGGCATGGCCCGGATGGTGGGGATCTTTGATGATGGATGTTGCCTTCTTGAGGCATCGCCTCTTGTGAATACTACCAATGGTGGGTAAGAATGTGCCCGTGATGTATTGGGCTGAATCCACTTCTCTTTGCAGCTTTCGAATTACCGTACCAGAACATGATGCAACCAGTCAGGATACTTTCAACAGTACATCTGTAGAAGTTTGTCAGGGTGTTCAGTGACAGGCGAACCTCCTTAACCTCCTAAGAATGGAGACGCTGGCACATCTTCCTTGTGAGTGCATCTGTGAGCTGGGCCCATCATTTTGTCTCTAGACCATTCAGTGGGAGAAACAGCTTCTGTGCCCAAATAGAGAAAAGAACTGGTCTCTCAGTGCATTCAAAGAAGCATCCTGTGACATCGATAGCTCGTTCAATATCACCCCAGCAATCAGCCAATAATAAGGAAACCAGCCAATAGTTCTTGCACATCACCCTGAGCAAAGTCTCTCGACCTTCAGCGACCTGAGCAAGAGGCTTGCAGTTGGATCTGAGGTCAATTTCTCATGAAGTCAACACAACCTATTAGGTGAGAGGGGAATGTGCAAGGATCTCACAGTAAACAGGGCTCCTCTTCCCCTCCTCCAGCCTTTATTCCATGGTCCATTGCCCTCTCCTACCCGATTCCTTCAGCCCTTTGCCTCTTCTACCCATCACCTCTCAGCTTATTACATCTTTTTCCCCTCCCCCACCCACCTACATTCCCCCTCTCACCTGGACTCACCTATCACCTGAACTCACCTATCCCCTGCTTGTGTGTGCTCCTCCCCCTCCCCCCACCTTCTTATTCTGGCTTCTGCCCTTTTCCTTTTCAGTCCCGATGAAGGGTCTCAGCCCGAAACGTCGACTGTTTATTTCCTTCCACAGATGCTGCCTGACCTGCTGAGTTCCTTCAGCACTTATTGTGTATTGCTCCAGCTTCCAGCATCTGCAGAATTTCTTGCATCCCTGTGGCAGTAAGATGGTTTGTATCTGTGATTGTCAACTGGGAGAGGCTTCAGAATCAGTTATTAAAAAATAATTGAGTTACATTCCTATAATGGCTCCCTGTACTGCTTGGATTCTGTGCTCAGGTCTTTGGTTTAGGGTTTGAGCCCATAACCTTCTAACTCAAAGCTCTTTGTATCTATATGAAAATAATCATGTGATTGCAAGTGTCTGATTGTGTGATTGTGGCACAGCAGTGCAGCAGAGACCCAGGTTTGATCCTGATTCCCAGCACAGTCTGTGTGGAATTTGTCCCCTCGCGACCAGTTGAGTTTCCTCCAGGTGCTCCATTTCCCTCCCACATCCCAAAGACATAATGATGAGTTAACTAACCACTGTAAATTACTCCTTCGTATACATAAGTAGCAAAAGAATCAAAGGGTTGTTGGGTGTGTGCAAGAGAGAACAAGTTGCAGGGGTGCAGGGAAACAAGGAGAGGGGGAATGGTACTGATGGAATCACTCCATGGGAGCTGACATAGACCCAATGGGCCAAATGGCTTCCCTTTGTGTTGTTATAAATTAAATGCATGTTGATGTCTCTGTTTATATGTGCACCTCTCTATAGAATCATAGAGTCATACAGCACAGAAACAGGCCCTTTGGCCCAACTGGTCCATGCTGACCAAGATTCCCATCTGAGCTAGTCTCATTTGCCTGCATTTGGCCCAAATCCCTCCAAACCTTTCCTGTCCATGCATCTGTCCAAGCACCTTTTAAATGTTGTTAATGTACCTGCCTCAACCACTTCCTCTGGCAGCTCATTCCATATACTGACCACCCTCTGAGTGAAAAAGTTGCCCCTCAGGATCCTATTAAATCCCTCCCCTCTCATCTTAAACCTATGCCCTTTAGTTCTTGATTCCCCAACCCTGGGAAAAAGACTGCGCACTCACCCTATAATTGTGTGAATGAGTAATATGATGGGGGGTGGGGGTGGGGAAACAGATTTCTCAAGAAGGTTTTGCAATGTTTTGTAACAGTAGGATGTCCAACCGTATTAAAATTCCAACTCCCTTGCCAAAAAACATTTTTACTTAAACAATATTCACATAACAGAATCTCCAAGGAATGAAATAATTTCTGCAGCTTGTTGAAAACAATGATTAACCTGCTTCCTGACAACTGCTAGCACTAATCAATTGAGAATAAATGAGTGCATATAAAAAAAATTCATTCCCAATTGATTTCTTTGTGTATGTCAATGATACCCTGAGACTTTAAACTTCCATAAAATAAAAACATACATTTTGCCTGCACCAACAAGTGCATTGGTCAGCACAGTGGTACAGCTGGAAGAGCTGCTGCCTCGAGACTCCAGTGACCTAGGTTCGATCCCGATGCCTGGTTCTGCCTGTGAGTTGCAGAGGAAGGAGTGTTGGGTCTGGAGGGAGTCACAGAGATAGGGAGGGGTGTAGGGTTCAGAGGGAGTCACAGAGATAGGGAGGGGTGTAGGGTTCAGAGGGAGTCACAGAGATAGGGAGGAGTGTTGGGTCTGGAGGGAGTCACAGAGATAGGGAGGAGTGTTGGGTCTGGAGGGAGTCACAGAGATAGGGAGGGGTGTAGGGTTCAGAGGGAGTCACAGAGATAGGGAGGGGTGTAGGGTTCAGAGGGAGTCACAGAGATAGGGAGGAGTGTTGGGTCTGGAGGGAGTCACAGAGATAGGGAGGAGTGTTGGGTCTGGAGGGAGTCACAGAGATAGGGAGGAGTGTAGGGTTCGGAGGGAGTCATAGATAGGGAGGAGTGTTGGGTCTGGAGGGAGTCACAGAGATAGGGAGGGGCGTAGGGTGCGGAGGGAGTCACAGAGATAGGGAGAGGCGTAGGTATCGGAGGGAGTTGCAGAGATAGGGAGGGGTGTATGTTCTGGAGGGAGAGCTGATACATTCTCCCCGTGAGCAGGTGGGTTTCCCCAGGTGCTCCAGTTTCCTCCCACATCCCAAACCCACGCTGATCAGTCAGTTAATTAGGCACTGTAAATTGTCCCTGGAGTGGTAGAATCTGGGGTTGGGGCGGGGGGTTGGGGGGGAAGTTGATGGGAATGTGCGGAGAATAAAATGGGAGTAGTGTATGATTACTGTAAACAGGTGGTTGAAGGTTAGCATGGACTTGGTGGGGTGAAGGGGCCTGTTTGCGTGCTGTATCTCTCTATGACTGTATGACCCCCAAGTGTTTAGACAATAAAAGAATGGAACAACGATGGATGAGCTGAAATAGAGGAGGCAGATTGAACTAGCAATGGATAAGTAAGAATGGGACCAAAGATACTTTGTTGATCAACAGTAATGTGAGCGCAAAGCACTGCTGAACTCAAACAACAAGACTGAGAATTTATATAGCAGCCGTAAGGCAATGAAATGTTCCAGAGCACCTTATAGGATCATACACTGATTTGGTACAGAGAGATGTGATTAGGTACTGGGGAAGCTTGTTCATGGAGGTAGGTTTTAAAAAGTACCTTAAAGAGCATAGAGCGGTGGTGGAGCAGAGACTGAGGGCACGGCTGTCGATGCCACAGTGATTAAAATTAGTGGTGCATAAAAGGGCAGAACTGGAGAATCGAGTGCTCAAATGGGGTGTAGGTTCTGGAGGGAGTTACGGAGATAGGGAGCGGTGTAGAGGCTGGTGAAGGTTACAGAGAAAGCAAGGGCATTAGAGGCTGAGGGGTTTGAGAAGTAGGGTAGTAGCTGGAAGGGTTTACTGACGTAGGGATGGGTATAGTCTGGAAGGGGTTATAGAGCTTGGGAGGGGTGCAGGGGCTCAAGAGGATTACAGAGGTAGGGAGGCGTGTAGGGGCTGCAAGGGCTTACAGAGGTAGGGAGAGGTATAGGGGCTGGAGACAGTTACAGAAAGCCAAGTTGCATGGGTTCAGGGAAATGAGGGGAGGGGAGATGGATCTAATGGGATTACTCCCTCTGGGAGCTGGCATGGATCTGTGGGCAAAATGGCCACCTTCTGTGTTGTTACAAGTATAATGAAGGATCATTGACCTGAAACATGAACTCTGCTTCTCTCTCCACAGATGCTGCCTGACCTGCTGAATGTTTTCAGCATTCTGTTTTTTATTACAAATGTACAATAACTGGAAGAAAATTAGGCAGGTGCAGAGCAGAACCTTGTTCACCAAGAGAATAGGGAGCTCTGAAACTCACTATCTGAAAAGGAGATGGAGCCTGAAACCTATTTCAAAACTGAAACACATTTCAAAAGCAGCAGGATGAGCTCTCGATGTACTGCAACCTACAAGGGCTACATCATCAGGGTAACCATCTAGAACTGACAAACATGATTAGTCCAAGGTGTTGCCTGGGATGGACTGTTTCAGTTGTGAGGAGAGACTGGAGAGGCTGGGTCAGTTTTCCCAGGAGCGGAGGAGGTGAAGAGGGGATATGATTGAGGTATGTAATATTATGTGGGGTATAGGTAGGGTAGATTGCAGGAAACTTTTCCACATATTAGAGGTACAGTAGATTAAACTGGAGGATATAGATTTAATGTAAAAGGTAAGGGATTTTGAGGGAGAACTTTTTCACCCAGAGAGTGCTGAGTACCTGGAACACACTGCCTGAGGGAGTGGTAGAAGCTGAGTCGCTGACAGCATTGAAGAAGTGTCTAGACAGGCATTTGAATCACCCAGGCATAGGAAGCTGCAGGCTAAGTGCTGGGAGATGGATTAAAACGGAGTCACAAGAGACTGCAGATGCTGAAATTTGGACAAAATAAAAATCAACCGCTGGAAGAACTCAGCGGGTTGAGCAGCATCTGTGGAGGCAAAGTGATGGTCGGTGTTGCATCAGGACTGGATTCAGTTGCAGTACTGATGCAGGGTCTGGACCCCAAACATTGCCATGTGCCATGCTTGTCTTTATTAGTCACAGCATTGAATTCAAGAGTCAGGAAATCATATTGCAGCTGTATAAAACTCTGGTTAGGCCTCATCTGGAGTATTGCATTGCAATTCTGGTCATCCCATTACAGGAAGGATGTGGAGGCTTTGGAGAAGGTGCAGAAGAGGCTTACCAAGATGCTGCCTAGATTCGAGGACATATGCTATTAGGGGAGGTTGGACAAATTTCGGTTGTTTTCTCTGGAGCGGCGGAGGCTGAGGGGAGACCTGATAGAAGTTTATAAGATTATGAGAGGCACAGATAGGGTAGGCAGCCGGTATCTTTGTCCCAGGGTCAAAATGTCTAATACTAGAGGGCATGCATTTCAGGTGAGAGGGGGAAAGTTCAAAGGAGATGTGTGGGGTAAGTTTCTTACAGAGTGGTGGGTGCCTGGAATGCTCTGCCAGGGGTGGTGGTGGAGATAAATATGATAGAGGTTTTAAGCTCTTAGCTTAAAGCTCTTACATGAATGTGCAGAGAATGGAGGGATGTGGTCCTTGTGTAGGCAGAAGAGATCAATTTGGTTGGCCATTTAATTACTAGTTTAATTAGCTTGGCACAACATTGTGGGCTAAAGGCCCTGTTCCTGTGCTGTACTTTTCTATGTTCTACTGAGTCACTCTCAGAGGTGACCACGTCATGTTAAGCTACCTGCTTCTAAACTCCTCCTGCCAAACTTCCGTCCAGGTCGAGGCAGAACCCCAGCCAGCACCCCACACTGCCCTCTGGACGGGACTGTCTTCGTCTGGCACTTGTGGTTAAAAAAAAATCTCAATGACCAAATGAAGAGAACGACTGAGGTGCAAGCCACAGAAAGCTAAAGGGAGCTTGCAGTGGATGGATGTGCATCGCTAATGGAAGGCTTGATGTGACAGGCTGAGAGAGCCACTTATAGTAGACTTGACTGTCTCACCTCAGTGTCCTTCAGCTTCATTACAATCATCCACTATTCTTATTGTCTGTAAGCAACTTGACACCTTAACCTTCTGTGGTAAGATTTGTCTTAAAGACCCCTCACCCCACCATTATTCTTGCCCTCCAGCAGCTCCACATGTCCCTCATCTGTCAGGAGATGGATGTTCTTATAACTTTACAATTAATTCCTTCTTGACAAAAGCATTCAAAGGTATGTAATGGAGGTCAAACACTCAGTGATTACTATAATTAATGACAATAACATAGGTACTTTACACAACACAGTTTGCCAGCAAATTCACAGCCAACAGTTCTCAAACTCAAATGATTAGCAGGGGGTACGATTCAGGAGACTCTGATCCAACATCTAAGATAAGATATCTTTATTAGTCACATGTACATCGAAACACACAGTGAAACGCATCTTTTGCTTAGAGTGTTCTGGGGCAGCCCACAAGTGTTGCCACGCTTCCGGCGCCAACATAGCATGCCCACAACTTCCTAACCCCTACGTCTTTGGAATGTGGGAGAAAACCGGAGCACCAGGAGGAAACCCACACAGTCAAGGGGAGAACGTACAAACTCCTTACAGGCAGCAGTCGGAATTGAACCCGGGTCGCTGGCACTGTAATAGTGTTATGCTAACCGCTACACTACTGTGCCTGCCTCACTACCATGTCTCACTTTTGATGAGGTTCTAATGAAGTGTCCTGGACTGGAAACATTGATTCTGTTTCTCCCTCCACAGACCCCACCTGGCCTGCTGAATGTCTCCATTATTTTTGTCGTCATCTCCCTTTTAAACCTTCTTGTGAGCCCGGCTACAGTATAATCCATGTGTTTTGAGTAGTTAGCTGCAATAACTCCTAGTTTTAACAGGAATCCCTCCTGACATCTTATCAAGGCTTATTTTGGACTGAGCATTCAATCAAATCATTTGGATGGGCCTGGACTGTCTGAGAGCTGAGTTGCCCCAGCAAAGCACAGATGTTTTCTTGGAGGACAGCTGTGTAAAGGAAGAACACATGGGAACCAGCACCTCAGCATCAACACAAACCATTTACCGTTCATTACAGCTTCTCCAGACTTCCCTCCCACATTCTATCTGAGGCTCGCTGATGAATGTCAGTACGGAGGAAAGTTCTCTCCATCTCCCACCAATGAATGAGCTTCCTCTGGTGTAGGGTTGGCATTGGAAAGGGCTGGGTACTTTGAGGAGCAACACAAAAAAAATGCTGGAGGAACTCAGCAGGTCAGGCAACTTCCAGTCACCACTCCCCTCTGTTTCCCCTCCCCTTTGTTTTCCCTTATCCTTCTGTCCTCATTACCCTTTCTCTTTTTCCCTCCACCACCCTCACACCTGCCCATTACCCACACCTTCCTCCCTCTGGTTCCCCACCTCCTTCCCTTTATTCCATGGTCTACTGTCCTCTCCTATCAGATTCTTTAGCCCTTTGCCTCTTCCGCCTATCACCTCCCAGCTTCTTGCCTCATTCCCACTCCCTGCACCCCCCCCCCCCACCTATCTTCCCCCTCTCACCTGGATCCACCTATCACCAGTTACCTGTTGCCAATCGCTACAACTTCCCCTCCCACTCCATCACTGATATGTCAGTCCTCGACCTCCTCCACTGCTGGGATAAGTCCAAATGCAAACTGGAGGAACAACGCCTCATTTTCCATCTCAGGACTTACAGTCTAATGGCCCATTTTAAAGTGGGAAAAATGAACATCAAATTTTCCCACTTTAAGTAAATCAACCACCCCACCTCACCTCTTCTTTCCTTCCCTTTCCTAGCCTCTCTCTCTTTTTTCTCCTTGCCATTTTTTCTCTCTCCTTTTCCTCCCCTCCCCCCATGCCACCTGCCTCCATACCTTTGACCCAACCCCGGGGGGATCTGCTCTCCCCTCCTCCCCCGCACCTACCTATCACTATCTCTTACCTGCATCTGCCTATCACCACCCTGTGCCCACCCCACCTCCCCTCTTTTGTCCTCCTACCACTGCTCTGTTTCTCCCTCCGATACATTGGGTTTCCACTTTTCCTATCTTCAGCCCTGAAGAAGGGTCCTGACCTGAAACATTGACCGCCTGCTTTTCTCCACGGACGCTGCCTGGCCTGCTGAGTTCCTCCAGCATCGTCGTGTTTTTCTCATCTAGATTCCACCCAGCATCTGCAGCCCTTTTTTTCTCACCTACCACTCGCCAGCTCGTGCCCCTCCCCCTCCTCCCACACTTTTATTTTGGTTTCTGCCCCCTTTTCTTTTCAGTCCTGATGAAGGGTCTCAGTCCGAAGCATCGACTGTTCATTTCCCTCCATTGATGCTGCCTGACCCATTGAGTTCCTCTGGCATTTTTTTGTGTGTTGCTCCAGATTTCCAGCATCTGCGGTCTTTCTTGGGTACCTTGAGGATAAGTGTTGGCCAAAGTACATGGGACGTGTTGGGGGTTGAGTCTAAGAAGGCAGGAAGTCACGTGACCAACTCTCTAGAGATGCACAGAGCCAGAGCTGGACACTCCAGAAGAGTGTGGAAGGTTGCGATCGCTGGTGGGTGCTGTTAAGTAGAAGTCTGGGGCCCAATTTCAGATCAGCCTTAGGGCTCCAGTGCCTGGCAAGTGTTTGAAAACTTAGCATCTACTTTTGGGCCAATATAAACCACAGCCCTCATGTTTCTCCTCTATAGCCCACAATGCACAGGATCAGAAGGTTATGGCCTGAAGATCCATTCCAGAGGCGTGCAGGTGGAAACACAGGCTAACAGTTCAGTGCAGTACTGAGGGAGTGCAGCATCATTGGAAGCATCTTTTGAATAAGTCTATCTGTCTTTTGGATAGGTCATTAAGCATAGGTCCTGTCTGCCTTCTTGGGTGGGCTTAAGTGGTTTCCAACAGGAGGAGGGGAGTGCTCCCCAGTGCTTTGGCCTGTATTTCAATACTTGTCTTCCAGCTGAGCAGAATATCGGGTCATTGCAACATTGTTGGGAAGATAGCGGTGCACAGCTTGGCTCTTGCTTCACCCACATTACAACACTGACCAAACCTTGGATGGACTTCATTGCATGTACTGCTCTTTGGCATGACCTTGGGTATAGAAAGGTACTTTTTTTCTTTTTTTTCTCCTTTGTTCAAAAGTCAAAGTCGAGTTTATTGTCGTCTGCACAAGTACACGTATGCACGGGTGCAATGAAAAACTTACTTGCAGCAGCATCACGGGCACAGAGCATCAGAGAAGGAGCATTCACAAGAAAAACAAATTAAACATTAATTATAAACAATTTTTACAAGAAAGAACACATTTAGAATGAACACTTGCCAGGAATTGGAGCACTAAGGCTGATCTGAAATCGGGCCCCAGACTTCTCCCCAACAGCACCCACCAGCAATCACCATCTTCCACGCTCTTCTGGAGTGTCCAGCTCTGACTCTGTGCATCTCTAGAGAGTTAGTTATGTGACCTCCTGCCTTCTATGTCTCAACCCCCAAGCGTCCCGTGTACTTTGGCCAACACTTATCCTCAAGGTACCCAAGAAAGACTGCAGATGCATTGTAGTGCAAAGTGATCAAAGTGGACTTGTTTTGCTATACTGGGGTAGTGATTAGGGTTACATTGGTGTCCATTTAGCTTCATCACCATACTGAGTGCAGCAAAATCCTAATGTGATGGGGCTGGGGATTCTTACGCAGGAGATGGGGGTGTGGGGAGAGGTGGGGCACAGGTGGGGGAGGAACATGGCAGGGGGAGGGGGAATAGTGCAGGAAGTGGACATGGTATGGAGGGATGGGGCAGGCTGACCACAGTCATACAGCATGGAAACAGGCCCTTCGGCCCAACCCATCTGCCTGCATTTGGCCCATAGCCCGCTAAACCTTTCCTGTCCATGTACTTATCTGGATGGCTTTTAAATGTTGCTAATGTGCCTGCCTCAACCACTATTTCTGGAAGCCCTTTCCAAATACGCACCACCCATTGTGTGAAGAGGGTGCCCCTGATGTCCCTTTTAAATCTCTCACCTCTGATCTTAAACCTATGCCTTCTTGTTTTTAGCACCCCTTCCCTGGGAAAAAAGACGATGTGCTTTCACCCTGTCTATGCCCCTCATGAACTTATGTACCTCAATCAGATCATCAGTGCAGGGGGTTAGAGGAGGGAGGCTGGTGCGGAGGCAGGTGATGCAGAGGAGTAGGGTGGACAGTTCAGGGGCTGGAGAAGGTGGGCAGTGCGGGGGTCAGGTGGTGAGGGTGGCATGGAGGTAGGGGGAGCAGTTAGGCACAAGATATGGGGCAGGGTATCCATGCTAGCTTGATGCAAAGCCTCCCTGACTCTATTGATTTATTGGGCAGGGGTCCCATGGCACCATGCAAGCTAGAGTAAACCTTACTTCCACAATGACCTGTCCCCTGCTATATCCCCTGTCATTGTGGAGATTGCGGGAATTAGTGAGAACCAGATTGAGGGGCTGGGGAGGGAAAGGAAATGGTTGGCAATTGGAATTGGTTTAGTATTGTAACATGTACTGAAGTACAGTGAAAAACTTTGTTTTGCATGCCATCCATACAGATCTTTTCACAACGACAGTACCTCAGGGTACTTCAAAGGAAAAGCAATAACATAGTGCAGAATATAGTGTTACAGTTACAGAGAAAGTGCAGTGCAGGCAGACAATAGGGTGCAAGGGCCATGACAAGATAGATTGTGAAGATGTGTGTCCATTCTATCATACAACAGGCCTGTTCAATAGTCTTATAACAGTGGGATACAAGCTGTCCTTGAGTCTGGTGGTATGTGCTTCCAGACTTTTGTATCTTCTGCCCAATGGGAGGGGGGAGAAGAGAGAAATATCCAGAGTGGGAGGGGTCTTTGATTATGTTGGCAGGTTTACTGAGGCAACGAGAAGTGTAGACAGAGTCCACAGAGGTGAGGCTGGTTTCTGTGATGTGCTGAGCTGTGTCCACAACTCTCTGCAGTTTCTTGCGGTCTTGGCCAAAGCAGTTGCCATACCAAGCCATGATGCATCCAGATAGGATGCTTTCTATGGTGTGTCTATATAAATTTGTGAGGGTCAACGGGGACATGCCAAATTTCCTTAGCCTTCTGAGGAAGTAGAGGTGCTGGTGTGCTTTCTTGGACATGGTACCTATGTGGTTGGACCAGGACAGGCTATTGGTGATGTTTACACTGAGGAACTTCAAGCTCTCATCCATGTCCACTTCAGCATCACTGATGTAATCAGGAGCGTGTGCACCGCCCTGCTTCCTGAAGTCAACAACCAGCTCCACGTGTAGGGGTGTCGAAAGAGGATCACACTGGAGGGTAATCTGGGGGTGTGGGAGAGGAGAACCCCAGGGTAGGGGTTGGTGAGCGGCTACTGCAGAGAATCAGGGTTGGATGAGGCTTATGTATCATTCCAACTGATTTAGCACAACCTCTCGCTTCCCCTGACTTTCACTGCAAAACATTTTGAAGCTGCTGAGATCATGAAAAGACAGTGATTGCATTTGAGTGTTCAGAAACACTGCTCGTTATCTTTAAGTCAACTGTGGTTTAGCGGTTAGCACTCTCATCTATGAGTCATTGAAGGCTGTGGGTTCAAATCCACCTCCAGGCACACAGTCTGGTACAGGGCTGACAAAGCACTGCACTGCGAAGGTTGCTGCTGTTCTAATGCAAATCCAAACCAAGGGCCTTTACTTATTATTGGGCTGGATGCAAATAGATCCCTTGGTACTATTTAGAAAATGAGCAAGATGTTCCCCACTGTTTTCCCAGTGAATACGAACATCATTAGAAGAGACTGTCATACTGAAGACATTCACTTTTAGAAGTAGATGCAACTTGACTGAGCTGATCCGGCACAGTTACAACAATGGCATCTGCATGACAATGTAGCAGACTGCCTAGTTATGTCCTGCTCACAGTTACCAGCCTGCTACTCCCAATCATCAGCAAAATGATGGAAGTTGTTGCTGTCTATGCTAGTATGCAACAAACAATCTGCTGGAGGAACTCAGCAGGTCGAGCAGCATCTGTGGGAGGGAAAGGAATTGTTGACGTTTTGGGTCAAAACCCTGCATCAGGACTGAGTGGAGAGGGGAGTCGGCCAGTATAAAGAGAAGGGGAGTGGTGAGACAGGAGTCTGAAGTGATTGGTGGACTGAGGAGGGGTGAAAGATGATGGGCAGGTTGCATCAGGTAGGGGAGGGGAGAAGGGGTGGAGTTGGGAGACAGTGGCCAGTGAATGATAGATGGAGGCAGACAGACAGAGAGAGAGAAGAAGTGAGAGGCAGATGGACTGAAACGTCGACATCTCCTTTCCTCCCACAGATGCTGCTCGACCTGCTGAGATCCTCCAGCAGATTGTTTGTTGCTCTAGATCCCAGCATCTGCAGTCTCCTGTGTCTATGTTACTCCTCAATAACCTGCTCACCACTGCCCAGTTAGAGTTTCTCCAGAGCTCAGCCTGGGTCCAGACTTAGACCAGAGTGCTGAGTTCCAGAGGTGAGGTGAGAGTGGCTGCCCTTAACATCGAGGCAGCATTTGACTGAGTGTATTGTCAAAGAGCCCTGGTAAAACTGAAGTCAAAGGGCATCAAAAGGAAAACCCTCCAGTGATTGAAATCACATCTCATACAAAGAAAGATGCTGTGGTTGTCGGAGGTCAACATACTGTCAGAGTTAAACTAGTAAAATATTTAAAATGTTTAAGCCTGTGTTAAAGTGTTCCAATATACAGTAGAACCATACAGCACAAAACAGGCCCTTTGGCCCACCATGTTGTGCCGTCCATCAGACCACCCTCACACTATCTAACCCCTTCGTCCCGCATATCCCTCTGTCTCACATTCCTCCATGTGCCTATCCAACAAACTCTTGAACCTGTCCAACGTATCTGCCTCCACCACCACCCCAGGTAGTGCATTCCATGCACCAACCACTCCCTGGGTGAAAAACCTCCCCCTGACATCTCCCCTGAACCTCCCACCCATAACCTTAAAGCCATGCCCTCTCATCTTGAGCACTGGTGCCCTGGGAAGGAGGCGCTGGCTGTCTACTCTATCTATTCCTCTCAATATTTTATATACCTCTATCATGTCTCCTCTCATCCTCCTCCTTTCCAGTGAATAAAGCCTTAGCACCTTAAGCCTCTCCTCATATTCCATACGCTCTAATCCAGGCAGCATCCTGGTAAATCTCCTCTGCACCCTCTCCAACGCCTCCACATCCTTCCTATAATGCAGCGACCAAAACTGAACACAGTACTCTAAGTGTGGTCTAACTAGAGTTTTGCAAAGCTGTATCATCACTTTCAGGCTCTTAAACTCAATCCCATGACTTATGAAAGCTAACATCCCATAGGCCTTCTTAACTGCTCTATCCACCTGTGAGGCAACTTTCAGTGAACTGTGAATATGAACCCCCAGATCCCTCTGCTCCTCCACACTGCCAAATACCTTGCCATTTACCCTGTACTCTGCCCTGGAGTTTGTCCTTCCAAAGTGTACCACCTCACACTTCTCCGGATTGAACTCCATCTGCCATTTGTCAGCCCAGCTCTGCATCCTATCAATATCCCTCTGTAAGTTCCGACAGCCCTCCACACTATCCACAACACCGCCGATCTTAGTGTCGTCCGCAAACTTACTAACCCAGCCTTCCACCCCCTCATCTAAGTCATCTATAAATATCACAAAAAGTAGAGGTCCCAGAACCGATCCCTGCGGGACACCACTAGTCACTGCCCTCCAATCCGAGGGCACTCCCTCCACCTCTGCTTTCTACAGGCAAGCCAATTCCTAATCCACACAGCCAAGCTTCCCTGGATCCCTTGGCCTCTGACCTTCTGAAGAAGCCTACCATGAGGTACCCTATCAAACACCTTACTAAAATCCATATAGACCACATCCACCGCACTACCCTCATCAATCTTCCTCATCACCTCCTCAAAGAACTCTATCAGGCTTGTGAGGCAAGATCTTCCCTTCACAAAGCCATGCTGGCTGTCCCTAATCAGTCCATGATTCTCTAGGTGTTCATAGATCCTATCCCTTAGAATCCTTTCTAACAGCTTACCCACCACAGATGTAAGGCTCACCGGTCTGTAATTCCCTGGACTATCCCTACTACCTTTTTTGAACAAAGGGACAACATTCGCCACCCTCCAATCCTCGGGCACCATCCCCGTGGACAACGAGGACTCAAAGATCCTTACCAGCGGTTCAACAATCTCCTCCCTCGCCTCTCGAAGCAGCCTGGGGAAAATCCCGTCAGGCCCCGGAGATTTATCCATCTTGATATTATTTAACAACTTCAACACATCCTCTGTCTTGATATCTACAACCTCGAGAACATTACCCTTACCAGCACTCCCTTCCGCGTCATCAAGACCCCTCTCCTTGGTGAATACTGAAGAGAAGTATTCATTGAGAACTTCTCCCACTTCCGCCGCCTCCAGGCACATTCTCCCACCTTTGTCTTTAATTGGACCTACCTTTACCCTAGCCATCCTCCTACCCTTCACGTACGTGAAAAAGGCCTTGGGATTTTCCTTAACCCTACTAGCCAATGCCTTTTCATGTACCCTTCTAGCTCTCCTCAGCCCTTCTTAAGTTCCTTCCTCGCTACTCTATATTCCTCACGAGCCCTGTCTGAACTTTGCTGCTTATACCTTATGTATGCTACCTTCTTCTCTCTAACTAGTCATTCAACCTCTCTCGTCACCCACGGTTCCTTCACCCTGCTATTCCTTCTCTGCCTCACCGGGACATATTTATCCCTAACATCCTGCATAAGATCCCTGAACATCAACCACATCTCCATGGTACATTTCCCTTCAAAAAGGACATCCCACTTTACACTCCCAAGTTCTCTCCTTATAGCCTCATAGTTCGTCCTTCCCCAATTAAATATCTTCTTGTCCTCTCTGCACCTGTCCCTGTCCATGACAATTTTAAAGGTTATGGAGCAATGGTAACTGTCCCCCAAATGCTCACCCACCAATAGATCCTTCACCTGTCCCGGTTCATTTCCTAAAACTAGATGTAGCATGGCATTCCCTCTAGTTGGCCTGTCAACATACTGCGTCAGGAATCCCTCCTGGACATATTTAACAAATTCCATCCCATCTAAACCTTTGGCACTAAGCAGGTTCCAGTCTATATTTGGGAAGTTGAAGTCTCCCATTATAACAACCCTGTTATTTTTGCTTCTCTCCAAACACTGCCTGCCAATCTGCTCCTCTATATCTCTACCGCTATCGGGGGGCCTATAGAATACTCCTAGTAGAGTAACTACTCCTTTCTTGTTCCTTACTTCCACCCATACAGACTCTAAAGATGATCCCTCTACAACATCCATCCTTTCCACAGCCATAACAGTGTCCCTGACCAGTATCGCCACCCCTCCTCCTCTTCTCCCCCCTTCCCTATCCCTCTTAAAACACCGAAAACCAGGAATATTCAATATCCACTCCTGCCCTGACGTCAGCCACGTCTCAGTAATAGCCACAATATCATAGTCCTCCATACTTATCCAAGCCCTCAGTTCATCTCCCTTATTCCTGACACTTCTTGCATTTACGTAAACACACTTCAGTCCATCTACCTTACTACTTTTATAGCCTGTATTCTGCTTCTCCTTCCCCAAAGCCTCTCTACTTGTTTGATCTAACTTTTCCCCATCCCCTTCTTCCTCTGACCTACTCCTCCGGTTCCCTTCCCCCTCACAAACTAGTTTAAACCCTCCCGAACCACCCTAGCAAATCTCGCCGCAAGGATATTGGCCCCCTTCTGGTTCGGGTGTAACCCGTCCTCTCTGTACAGGTCCCACCTTCCCGAGAAGAGATCCCAATGATCCAGAAATCTAAAACCCTCCCTCCTGCACCAACTTCTCAGCCACGCATTTATCTGCCACCTCCTCCTATTCCTGCCTTCACTAACTCATGGCACTGGCAGCAATCCCAAGGTTGCTACCCTTGAGGTCCTGTTCCTCAGTCTTCTGCCTAGCTCCCTGAACTCGCTCTTCAGGACCTCATCCCCTTTCCTACCTATGTCATTGGTGCCAACACAGACCACAACTTCTGGCTGCTCTCCCTCCCACTCAAGAATCCTGTGGACCCGATCAGTGACATCCCGGACCCCGGCATCTGGGAGGCAACATACCATCCGGGATTCATGCTCACTGCCACAGAACGTCCTATCTGTTTCCCTGACTATCGAGTCCCCTATCACTACCGCATGTCTCTTTCCCACCCTTCCTTTCTGAGCAGCAGTACCAGTCCCAGTGCCAGAGACCTGGTTACTGCAGCTAGGCCCCTGCAGGTCATCCCCCTCAACAGCCTCCAAGGTGGAAAACCTGTTTCTGAGGGGAACAGCCTCCAAGGTTCCCTGCTGTCTGCCTGCCTGACTTCTTCTTCCTCTTCCCTCCCCTGACAGTCACCATTCTATCTGCATCCTGAACCTCAGATGTACCTGCTCTAAGGGGGGTGACTGCCTCCTGATGGACTGTATCTACATAACTCTCTCCCTCCCTTATGCTGTGCAGTGTTTGTAGCTGTGACTCCAGCTCATCAACTCTGAGCTGAAGTTCGTCCAGCCTCAAGCACTTACTGCAGATGTGGCCGTCGTGGACCACAGCAAGGTCCACGAGTTCCCACATCAAACAGCTGCAGCATATGACCATGTCCTCCATCTGACTACCTTGTTTTTCTTTCCCCCTAGTTAATCCCACCTACAAATCTATAATAGACAACAGGTAAACCTTACCTTTACCTACTTACCAGCTACTTACCCTCCTTGCCCCTTCACACCGAAGCCCCTTGAGCCAAAGCCCAGAACACTCTGCTCCCACTCACTCCACTGCCCGCTCTGACGCTGCCCGCTCTATAGGCTGTTTGCTTTTTTAAGCTGCCCGCGCCGTGCCTGCGCAGTCCAGCCCCCACTCGACTAGTTAGAAAAAACTTTTAAAACACTTACTAAAGAAACTTATAAAAATCTAACCCTTATACTTAAAACCCTAACAAAAACTAACCCTTACACTTAAAACCCTAATAAAAATGATAAACAGAAAAAACTTAGCTGCTCCGAAGTCCTCCGAACTGAAGCCCTCGAGTCCTCCGAAGACTTTTTCTCTCTCCTTTTTTAAGCTGCCCGCGCCGCACCTGCGCAGTCCAGCCCCCACTCAACTAGTTAGAAAAAACTTTTAAAACACTTACTAAAGAAAATCTTAGAGTTAGTGTTATGTCTTAGTGTTTCAGTATTGTTGCTGCAACAGAGTACAGTAAAGATTGTTAAAGTGAATACAACAGGTATTAACCGTATTTAAAAGGTGGAAGATCAAGAAACATGATGGTCAGTTAAGCCAAAAGTAATGTGAAGCACAAAGAATGTGCTGATAAAGAACAATGTTAAAACTTGCACGGTGTGAAGGCCAGAGCGCTAATTTAGGCTGTGGGACTGTGGCGCTGTATTAGAAGCACAGATTCAGTACATTAAATCTACCAGGAAAATGCTGACGAAGTGTGGAACATGGAGCAAGAAGGGCCAGAACACTGACAGAGAGGACAAAGGAGGGGTTGAACTGTCCAAAAGGCCATGGTGGTGCAAGTCCACAGCTCTCTGAAAGTGGCCACACAAGTAGATAGGGTGGTAAAGAAGACTTACGTAAGGAAGTCATGTTGCAGCTGTATAAAACTTCCGTAAGGCCACATTTGGAATGTTGTTTGCAGTTCTGGTCACCATGCTAAAGGAAGGATGTGGAGACTTTGGAGAGGGTGCAGAAAAGGTTCACTGGGATATTGCCTGGATTAGAGAGTTGCAACAGGGGTAAAATACATGTGTGCGCGTGCGCACACGCACGCGCACACACACACACGCACGCACACACAACGAACTGGGTACAAACAATCAAGGAAAAAGCACTATGCTACCCGCCACCCCTTGACTCAGTGCAAGCACAGTTCCACACCCCCAGGAATCCTAACTTAAGATGCTTCTAAACCTGTCGAGGTGCACAGCTTACCGGTGGTCTCTCCAGCATTGTTACACGATTCCTCCGGGGCAACAAAGAGACAGAACCAACACACGGAGCACTCTTTATAGTGCTGGAGGGCTGGGGGCGGCCCAGCCCAGGTAGTCCGAACAGGCCAATGACCTGGGATCAGGTACAAAGGTGTTTACCGAAGCCAATCATCTGGTGTACCCTAACGGGTGGGGGTGGAGCCAGGCCTTGATTGACAATGTTGTGGCTTTCGACCAAGTGCCGGGCCGGGCCTGTCACGTGACAGCCTCGGCCCTCCACAATACAGAGTGTAATGCCCTTAACATTCAATGGCATCACCACCATCAACAACCAGTCACAATTAACTAAAAACTCAGCAATGCCAGCTATATAAATACCACGGCTACAGGGACAGGTCACAGACTGGGTCTCCTGTGGTGAGTTACTCACCTCCTTATATCCCAAAGGCTTTCCCCCATCTACAAGTCAGCAACATGACGGAATACTCTCCACTTGCCTGAATGGGCACAGCCCCAATAATAGTCCATAAGCTTGGCACCATCCAAGACAACACAGCCCATTTGATCGGTGCCTCATCCACCACCCTAAACATTCATTCCCCCCACCGGCGCACTGTGTCTCCAGTGTGTACCATCTACAAAGTGCACTGCAGTTTACCAGGATACGCACCCAGGATACTCGAGTAGCACCTCCCAAACCTACCACCAAGAAGGACAAGGGTAACAGGCACAGGGGAACTGCAGCCCCCACTCACCTGAGTGTAAATCCCGAGAACCCCTCCCTACAGTACTGTGGGAGTACCTGCGGGACTAGATCAGGAAAACGGCTCACCACCACCTTCTCATGGGCGATGAGAGATGGGGAAATAAAAGCTGACCTTGCCAGCAACACCCAAATCCTTACATATATATATAAAAAAACAATGAACTAATTATTATGAAATTGTTTAATGGGATCTTACTGTGTATAAATGAGTTGCTTTTTTTTATCCTGCGTTCTAACAGTAACAGCTCCTCAAATGTACTTTGACGGCAGTAACGAGCTTTGGGACTTCACAGAGCCACGCACGCACCACTTGCTGGCAGTGCAAGCAGACCCACTCATCCACAAAGGGACACGTGCGCATGCACAGGCACGCGTACGCACACATGACCGCTCAGCAGGCATTTTATTTCCAGTTAACAGGTGCTTCGGACTGAACTGACTTAAGTCAACACTGAGAGCAGAGCGGTGGGAGTAGAGTGGCAAGGGGAAGTCGAAGGAGAAACAGGAGCATGACAGAAAGAGAGAGAGAGAGAGAGAGAGAGAGAGAGAGAGAGAGAGTGAGAGAGAGAGAGAGAGAGAGAGAGAGAGAGAGAGAGAGAGAGAGTGGTGTGGTGTGGTGTGGATAAAGGAAGATCTGGAGAGCGAAGGAGAAGACTGCCACAGACGGGGCAGGGATAATAGAGTGTGATACAATGAGACCTGAGTGGCAGGGATAAAGGAGTGGCCCTGGGGAAGTGACGAGGGAGCGGCTACAAAAGAGCAATCCAAGACGGAGTGACAGACAGCGGTATCTAAAAGGGCAGAAAAACAGGGGGAAGGGCAGGAGAGCTGAGAGAGCACACAGGAGTGGACGAGAGCAAGCAAGAGGTGAAAAGCAAGGGCTTAGAGCAAGGAGTGAGCGAGCAGCAGCTGAGGGAGCTTCATGACCTCGCAATCACAAAGAAATATTTGTGCTTTGACTTCAGAGGTGGATGATCAGTTGATGACTATTACCTTTTCTTTTGCTCTATGTTAGGGTGGAGATTTAACCTAAAATCTGATAAAGATCAAACGGTTATATTATTAAATAAGTAATCTATTAGAATAAATTAATGAGATATTAAAAATTAAAACTAACAAAGAAAGAAAACCTTAATTGACTAGATAAAATTAATTGGAACAGAATGGTAACACAGATGATGCATCACAAAAGCTGCATGTGGGAGTTGGTGGAGACCAATGGGACAGTGAAAAATCCCACCTACAGGAGTAGTGCAGGTAGACAATAAGGTGCAAGGCCATAACAAGTAGATTGTGAGGTCAAGAGTCCACCTTATTGTACAAGAGGTCCATTCAATAATCTTATAACAGCAAGATATAAGCTATCCTTGAGCCTGGTGGTACATGCTTTCAGGCTTTTGTATCTTCTGCCCAATAGAAGGGGGGAGAAGAGAGAATGTCTGGGGTGAGAGGGGTCTTTGATTATGTTGATGGCTTTTCCGATGCAGCGAGAAATGAGACAGAGTCCATGGAGGGGAGGCTGTTTTTCATGATGAGCTGAGCTGTGTCCACAACACTCTGCAGTTTCTTGCAGTCTTGGCCAGAGCAGTTGCCGTACCAAGCCGTGATGCACCCAGATAGGATGCTTTCTCTGGTGCATCTATGAAAATGCCTAGGGTTTAAGACAACTAGCAATGGAGAAAAGGTTATGGCTAACTTGGCAAGGCAGCTGACACAATGCATCAAAGGTGCAGTGCATAAGTGTACAGGTACACTTGTACAGCAGTAAATAAAATCAAATGTCAAAAACTTAAAATTAAAAGCGGTTTATCCAAATGCAGAAAGCATCTATAACAGAATAGAAAAATTAGCCCCACAAATAAAGACAAATAAGTTTGATCTAACAATCATTTTCAGCCTTTGCATCGTGTTCAAAGTTAGGAATTAAATATTCCAGAGTACACCATTTAAAAGGGACACACTTATTGATAAGGGGGAGTAGTCTTAGCAATTAATAATGGCAAAAGGACAGTAGTGAAGTATTATCTTGACCCAGAACAATAGGAAGTCAGTTTCAATGATCATTGAGATAACAAGGGATTAAGTGTACAAGTGGGAGTTGTTTATGCATTCTGTAGTAGAACTGAGACTGTTGGACGGCATATTAATAAATGAGTAAAAGGTGCTTGTTACAAAGGGAATAAAATTAGTTTTAATCTTCACATAAGACTGTGTAGCTCAAATGGACAAAAGTAAACTGGAGGACTAGTTCACTGAATGTACTTGAGAATGTACCTGCAGCAGTTTATATGGAATCAACAGGGAAGGAGGTTATTTTACTTCGTGTTTTGTGTAATGAGACAGGCTTAGTTATTAACTTCATAATAGCAATTCTGCTATGGGAGATTGGTTATAATACAATAGAATATTATATTGAGATTGAGGATGAGGGAGCTGGCTGAAGTAGATTAGGTAATAGAGAGTAAAGGTACAATATTTACTGAGCTATTAACTGATCGAAATATATCACAATTTTCAGTGAATATACATACTATGGAGAAATAAAATCTCCAAAGGAAAATGCTAACTAAAGGACAGAATTAGATAAAGGAAAAGGCTTCTAATCTTTAAAAAGGCCTAATATTTCCCTTACAGTACATCCCGAAGTCTGTAACAAGCATTGAAATAGAGCTGTGAGTCTCTATTAGCTGAACAACTTTGCATGCCCTCTGCTCTAGGTGCCAGCCTTTAGTGCCAGGTATCTCGCCTGGTGAAACACAAACCTGTAGTCAAGCCTGCTCACTTGATGCCATTTTCTGAGCAGGTCCTTGGCATCAGATGCACTGATGCTGTGGACTCACACTTCTCCCCCTTGTGCCCGGATTCTCTCTCATAGGTCTTACGACCACAAGAGAAAAGGCAAAATGAACAACGCAGTATTCGTGACACTGCATTGGAACAAGTGGAGCATTTTATGCTGAGAACTCACGCAAGGTTTTACACTAGGATTGCAGGACTGTTGTGGATTCCTCACAATACAGAGTCAACACTTCCATTTACACAATCAACCGTCTCTGGCTAATTGTGTGTAATAGTGAAACTGGCCTACTTCACTGTCTCTGAGAGAACTATGGTCTCTTTAGTTAAGGGGTAGTGTTACTGGATTTGCATTCAGAAACTTGGACTGAGTTCGAATCCCACCATAGCAGTTGGGGGATTTAAATTCAAATAATTATATAAATATGCAATTAATGTAAGTCTCGGTAATGGTGACCATCAATGTCCCTCACAAATGTCCCTCAGGGGAAGTGATCCACCATCCTTACCCGCTCTGGCCTGTATGTGACTCCAGATCCACCCAGGAGGTTGACCCTCACCTGCCTCCTCATTTCTGGGGTAATTAGGGTTGGACAGTAAATGATGGTGATGGGTAAAGGAACAAAAAGAGCTCCCATGATCATTAGGCCAAATCTTTCTGGCTGTGTAAATTTGGAGATATCGCATATTCGCACCAGGATGTACAAGGCCAGAGCTTGCTGAGGGATTCCCAGTGCCAGAGTGCTCCCCACAAACCTATACTGGAGAGTCTGCCCTCAGGGTCGGAGACAACCCCTTGTCCTGGCAAAGGATCCACAAGCCTATCCACTTGTATGGCGTTCTTACAACTGAGGCAGAGAAGAGTAATTTATGCTTCTCATAATTATTTCTGGTTGCAGTAATGTTTTTAATCATTTGGAAGTATTGTAAAGTCTTTTATGTGATTTGCTACCCTTTTATCTACTTAACCAATTTAAAAGTGGATTTAATTGTTTATTTCATTTTTAGTAATTTTTGAAAGAATGTCAGAGATATTCAGTAGCTTGACATCTTTGAAAGCCAGTAATGCTGGCGGGTGCCATTGCCCCTGATCAATAACTTGCTCAGCAGTTTTGTGGGCAGAGCTTATTCTGGTTGGGTAATGTAACCAGATTACATCACACAAGGTCCAGACCATTCACCGTACAGAGTCAGGATGCTCTTGGTCTGCAGGTTTGGCATTGCGGGTCCAAATCAAGTAAATGTGAGACAGCTGGGTTTCTGGGCCTGCTGTAGGTGGGTGGGCACAGCTCTGCAATGTCTGAGGCGCTGCTTTTACTGCATGCTTTCCTGATGTTATATTTCTGCATTCCCCTACATCACCACGGTCAAGAGAGAAGCCCTACCAATCTTTTATTCCTGCCCTCTGCTTTTCCTTTGCTTATCTTTATCCCTATTGCCACTTGGGGTCGTCCTTTATGGTTTAGAAGTGGGGAAGGGAAGCTTGATGGGGGAGTGATAACCTTGGCCATGTGAGTCGGGGAGAGGTGGAGGTGAGCAGCCAAGTGCTGATTACACCCATCAGAGAGAGAGATGGCTGTAAGGGGAAGCCAGGCTTCTCGGCCAGAAGGCAGAATTTCCTCGGGTTCTGTCACTAGGTATGCTTTGAATGTGGTTCCATGAGTTTGGCGAAGAAGAATTTGATTTGTATGGGTTCTTTCACTGCCATGGGACAGGTCGCGTACTTTACGACTAACAGAACACATTAAAAAGCACAGTCACTTCTGCAGTATAGGAAAAACATCCTGGTCACTTGAATCGTCTGGGCATAGAAGGCTACGGACCAGATGCTGGATTAATTCGGAGGGATGTCCACCATTCAGCATGGGCAGGGTAGGATGTGTAACCTGCTTCCACGCTGTTTGCCTCCATTACATCGGTCAATGTGCGTACAGCAAGATCCCACAGGCCGCAAACGGGTTAAAAGGGCTAATGTAAGTTGAAGAACAAATATTGCCCAGTGCTAAAGGAAGAACTTCCTCCATTCTCCTTTCATTATACTGCCAGGGGATTCTGCACAGATACCCCGACAGATCTTAGCTTAATGTCTTATATAGAACGCAGGGGTGCCTGTAGGATTCTGTGCTGAAGTAATACCATACAGGGGCACTGAGCGGGGGCAGCACAGGTATTTGCACAGAGGGCATCAGCCTCAACTTAGAGTAGCCCTTGAACTCCTGACCTTATGGCTCAGAGATGCGTGTGTGCAGTCACTGGGGCACAACTGACACCCTCTCATGCCATGTATAGTTTTTGCATTCATGGCATTTAATAACCTATCCAGTGGGCCTCAAGTGGAGGCTGCCATACTTACCCTGCTGGCTCTGCCCCGTCGATATCAGAAGATCAGACTGCCTGTTCTAGTTGTCAGCGAAATGGTGTTCAGCCCCTAAACTGAGTCCCCCAACCTGAGACCCAGTCTGTCACCAGCAACCTATCTCAGCCTCTGACATATCTGCTGCCCCTCTCCCACCTAACCCAGAAGTGCACTAGGTTTAGGGTTAGGGTTAGAACAACAAAATGTTTATCAGCAGCAGCTTCCATGGAGCCAATATTACAGAGTCATAGAGAAAAACGGAAAGAGGCCCTTCAGCCCAACTGGCCCATGCCAACCAAGATTCCCATCTAAGCTAGTCCCATCTGCCCGTGTTTGGCCCATATCCCTCTTAACCTATTTCTATCCATGTACCTGTCCAAGCAGCTTTTAAATGTTGTTAATGTACCTGCCTCAACCACTTCCTCTGGCAGCTCGTTCCATATGCTGACCACACTCTAGGTGGTATAGTTACCCCACATATTAAATCTCTCCCCTCTCACCTTAAACCTATGCCATCTAGTTCTTGATTCCCCAACCCTGGGAAAAAGAGTGCATGCATTCACCCTATCAATGCCCCCTCATAATTTTATACACCTCTTTAAGATCAACCCTCAATCTCCTACGCTCCAATGAAAAGAGTCCCAACCTGCTCAACTTCTCTCCATAACTCAGTCCCTTGAGTCCCAGCAACATCCTCGTAAATCTCCTCTGCACTCCTTCCAGCTTAATGGCAACTTTCCTATAGCAAGGTGACCAAAACTGAACACAATATTCCAAATGCAGCCTCACCAATGTCTTTTACAATGGGCAATGTTATGACAGCTGTGTTACCCAAACCACTTCTAGTAACAGAGTGCAATAGGCCAGAATCAGCATATGAGATGTGGCTTGCAGATGATGGCTGTTCTTGACCTTCCTGGTGGGAATGGTCACGGGTTTGGGGGTGTTACTGTCTGAGTAGCCTGGGGGCCTGGGTGAGTAATTGCAGTGGATTGCACAGCAGCCTGTGTTTTTCTGTGGTGAAGGAAATGACTGGGTAGGGTGGAGGATGGGGTGCCAATCTAATGGAATGCTTTGTTTTGAATGTACTTTACACTTGACCTGACCTGACCCCAAGACATTTTGGACCTCGGGCTGAGTCAGGTCAAGTGTAAAGTACACATCGTAACCACACATCAGCAACATTAAGTGCACTCACACCTCCAAGCCTGAATGCATGCACACAGCTCTGCCCACAGGCCCTTTCAGCCTGAAGTAGTCCAGAGTTAGAAGTCTCCCTGAACTACTGATAACTTCCCTAAACTACCAGGACTCAGGGTCAAACCCAGAGTGTTCCCAGGTGGGATTCTAACTGTGCCCATCCACACAAGTACCCTGTGGCTGGTGGAAAGATGTTTCCTCGAAGGATCTCGACCCGAAACGTTGACTGTTTATTTCCCTCCATAGATGCTGCCTGACCTGCTGAGTTCCTCCAGCATTTTGTGTGTGTTGCTCTAGATTCCAGCATCTGCAGAATCTCTTGTGTGTCAGATGTTTTCAATGCCTGATAAAGACAGGGTTTTGCTTTATTTTTTTTTGGAGTGGCTCTGCCAGCTGTGTCACCCATTGAAGAGTGAAATTTTACTCTGCATATTGGGTAAAGTAGGGGTGTGTTATTTCAACTGTTGTGAACTGTTTTTTTTAAATACTACAGCAGCCTTGAAATGTTTCTGTCGATTCCTGTGTCTGTAATTAAAAGAACGGCAGGCAGGCGAATGCAAATGAAGGTTCATTCACCCACAAAACCACCACTGGTTTTTAAGATGAAGCAGCATCTACTGAGAAAAATGAGCAAGGGCAAAGGAATGCAGGAAAGAGAAAGTCCATCAGAGTAATTATTGTCTCTGTCTGCCTTCTGTGCTGACCAACAGTTAAGGTAACACGCCATTACATTACCCAATATGCAGAGTAAAATCTCACTCTGCGATGGGTGACACAACTGCTTCACCCAGTTCAATATTGACCTCCAGTGCTGTCTGTGTGGAGTTTGCACGGCCTCCCCCTGTGGCCAAGCGGGCTTCCCCCATATCCCAAATACGTGTGGGTTGGTGGGTTAATTGGCTGCTGCCAATTGCCCCTGGTGTAGGTGAGTGGCACAAGGAATCCAAAGGAATTTGATGGGCATGCAAGGGGGACACAGGGAAAGGAAGCAGGAGGGAATGGTGTCTTATGTGAGCTGACATGGGCCTGCTGGGCTGAATGGCCTCCTTCTGTGTGATAATCAGTACCCAAGTTCTATTCAATGGCATCTCTTTAAATTTGGCAGAACGAGCTCCACCCACCATGTTCCCCTCTGGAATTCCGGTTTGTGGCTGTGTAACTGTGGTCTGTGCTTGTGATATCGCTCTTTGCTCATTAGGCATGGTTACTCAATGCAGCTGTTCTCAGCAGCCAAAGGAAGGTTTAGCCACTGCATGATAGGTGGAAGTTCCCACTTATTGAGCAGGTTTATCCAAGGTCCTTGATTAATCATGCGGAGAAGGATTATTCCCTATATTATTGTCGTGTGTGGCAATCTAATAAAATAAGCCACTGCTGATGTCAAAGAGCTGTGCCATGATACTTATTTATTTTGGGATAATGAAAGCAGTCACTTGATACATTACACCAGCCGTGTTCTAGATTAAATGAGTTTGATTTGCCATTAATAAAATATTAAGTACAAATATAAATATGCATGTTATGACAAACACAAAACGTTAGATCACAGATACATCAACAGCACGACAGATTATTAAAAATAGTCAAACTAACACAACCTTTCAAAGTTAACAGAGCAGTTTAACCAGGTGACCTTGAAGGTGGAATACCCTGCAGGTGTAGAACTGTTACATTGTAAGATCTTCTCACAAATCTTATCTCTAAGCTCTTGAAGAGTTTGGATCATTACATTAAATAGAGTTAAAGGCGCTTGAAATAAAATGGAGTGCCTCGTTCACCTTTGATCTCACTTCAGTGTATGCCTGTGAGAACATGGAAAATGTAACAAGCTTCTCACAATGGGATTGTTCTGTTGGGAATTTATGGGCTGAATGGCTTCCTTCTGTGCCGTGGATAATCTGCACTGTCACTACGAGATTAAGCGCCACCTGAAGCGGATACAGTCAAATCTGGAAAAGTGAAATGTGTGGGGCCTTGAGGAAAGAGAAGAGGAGGAGGATTAAACAGCTCCTTCATTGAGCTGCCATGGATGTAATGAGCAAACTGTCTCCTTCCCTGCTGTGTGATACCATGAATCAATCATTAGAGTCTTAATGAGATAATCTGTTCTTTTATAAAGGGAATTATGAAATGTCAATGGCTCAGTACATCAATAAAGCCCAATGCTTTCAAACAGCCACATGCGTTTTGCTCAACCATAGACTCTGCTCAATACATGGCCATTTTTAGAGGATGAGAAATTAACAATAACAACCTGCCTTTCAATAATATGATTAAGAAATCTTTATTAGTCACATGTACATCGAAACACACAGTGAAATGCATCTTTTGCTTAGAGTGTTCTGGGGGCAGCCCACAAGTGTCGCCACGCTTCCGGCGCCAACATAGCATCTCCACAACTTCCTAACCCGTACGTCTTTGGAATGTGGGAGGAAACCGGAGCACCCAGAGGAAACCCACGCAGACATGGGGAGAACGTACAAACTCCTCACAGACAGTGGCCGGAATTGAACCCGGATCGCTGACGCTGTAATAGCATTGCATACCCTTAACATAGTTAAACGTTCTGATGATGTCCCCCAGAAGTGTTATCAGATATAGTCAGATTCTAAGCAGAAAAGGAGATATGAGGGGGCGCAGCTAAAACTTTGATCAAAGTGTTCCGTTTTTAAAAGCAGTTTAGAGGAGAGAGGCTGAGAGGCTTAGGAAGGGAGTTCCAGAGTTTGGGATCTTAGCTGCTGAAGGCACAGCTGCCGGTGGTGTGAGGGCAGCCAGAAGGAAGCTTGGTTGCTCCAGAGGTCAGAATCAGAGAAGCAGAGGGGAACCATGGGAAATGCTGTATGAATTTAGAAACAAGGATAAGGATTTTGAATTTGAGTCATTTTGGACTGTGAAAATATTGAATCACCCAGCAAACACAAGAGCAATGGGGAAGAGGTTGCTCAGTGGAAATAGATTCTCTTTATCTACACCATCATGTCACTTTTATATCGTGAAGTTTTCAATGGAATCTTCACTTTGCCTTCTACATGGTGGCTTGTGTTGTCCTTCCCAATAATTTAATCTGTGTATCATTCAGTATTGCCCGCGCCCACACAGTGGATCCCCCACTGTTCCCATCTGCCCACCATCCTTGCCTTATCTAATTCCACTCGTCACCTTCCTTTCTTATCAGAATGTCTTCAGTCTCTTGTGTCTCTGTCTTTCAGTAAATTGCAGTGGCACTCCTACGAAGACCAACCTTTCCTTCCTACCATCTGAAAGCCAGAACTGAACACAATGCTCGACGGGTCGACTCACCTTGGCTCTGTATGGCGCAGCATAGTTTCTATCTCTTGTGTTCTGGACCAGAAATACAAGGTCTGCCCTCCATTTGGATTATTTTGTTTCCCTGTCTATGACATTCTCAGGATCTATTTAGTTTCTTTGAAACTCTACTGTTTTTAGTTTCCAGTTTGTCTTCATTTGGATTAAAGATAAAGAGTGCTGGAAGCACTCAACAGATCGGGCAGTGTCCGTGGAAAGAGAAACAGAGATAACATTTCAGGTCAAAGACCCTTCATCAGAACTGGGAAAGAGGCAAAAGAAGTTAGTTTTAAGTTGCAAGGGCAGGTGAGGGATGAACAAGACAAAGGGAAAATCTCTGATAGGGTGAGGCCAGGGTTATAATGAGGATAAACTGTAGATGAAGTCAGCTTGTAGATAGGTTAATGAGGGCAGTTAGAGAAAGAAAAAACACAAAGAGAACCGACCAGTTCTGTTGTAGATCCGTTTTTCTCTCTTCACTAACATAACCTGACCTGGGATCCCTTGTAAAAGCCCATATAGAGAAGGCACAGAAATACCGTATGTCCATCTTAGGGAATGCATTATGGATCTGTGTGAAACGTTAGTTCTATTTCTCTTTCTACAGATGCTGCCTTACCTACCCAGCATTTCAGTTTTTATTTCAAATTTCTGCAGTATTTTAATTTCCATTTGGATTAATCCTTTTCAGCTCCAAAGAATGTGACCCCACATTGAAATCCATTTGCTAGACACTTGCCCATTCTATCAGTATCTTTGTATTCAGTTGCTCTATCCTAACATGTAGACTCCAGTACAGTTTTCAACATTGCTGTTAGGTTAACTGGTCGACAGCACATTGTCTCTGTCCTTGCAGCCTCCTGATACAGCAGTCTGACACGGAATTTTCAAATATAAAGAATAGTTTCTGAATTAAAATGAAGTTCGTAGTTGGGAGACTAGCTTTGGAACCCCGAGGTGGGAATTATTTGGTCCCTGTTACCTGCCATCATTTTCTTCAGCTCTGTTATAGTGTTCACATTATTTTTGTGAAAGCCCACCTTAGATCATGTTAGATCATTGAGAAGTCCACCTTACTATTTGTATATATTATAGTTATATTTTTAAAGAATTCTTAGTGTGGAGAATGAATCTCAAGCTGCAGAGTTCTTTTTGCCATTCTAGTTGGATATGTTCCTGGATCACATTCCTCCTTGTTTCTACCACAGCTCCCACTATCCTGCTATTGGTCAATAAAGGCTGCCTCTCATTAGGTGAACACATACTTAATTACCTGATTGACAGTGAGTTCATCCAAACAGCCTCTACTCCTGAATCCAATATTCTTGTTACTAACGAGCAAAAGTGTTCAATGATTTTATTTTAAAGAAACTTTTTTTAATATATGCTTCAGGGATCTTCCTCTGAGGTTTGCCACAGTATGTCACAGAGATTAGTCCTTAAATGCTGGAGATGGCAAGCCTATCATGTGGATGGGGCAAAACTCCAAGGGCCAGGACGTCCTGATCAACTGGAGGCTTTTCTTTCACGTCATCTCCCTGCCAGGCATGCACAGCCGCGCATAATGATTTTTCCATTTGGAAAGCCTGAGTGTACATCGAATTTTACTCAGTGGTTTAGATCCAGTTCTCTTTCACCACGAAATATAGGTCGGCATTGACTGGTGCAACATTTGCCATGACTTGTTTCCCTTTCTCAACATTTACCTTGATCAATGGCGGAGCAGGTTTGAAGGACTGTGCAGCCTATTCTGGCTTCTATTTCTGATGTCTTCTCTCAGTGCAAACTAAAGCTTGGCTTTACTTTGTTTTCAGTTCCACTTGGGGGTGGGGGGGTGACGTCAGACTCACCTCCTGGTCTTGGTCATTGGTCACCAATGGCTATTATCAGGAGGCACTCCTTCATAGAGGCCAATGGATAACTGGAAACCCTCTCTCCCAAAAGAAGGTGAGTTTGTAGCTGGGTCAAATGTGAATGTGAAGTTTGTGTTAAGCAAGCATATTAAGGGTACTGGAGGCAAGGCAGATAGATGGGTGTTGACGTCAGCCATGGTCTAAACAAATGGCAGAAGAGGCTTCGGGAGTTGCCTGCTTTACATCAGTTCCTATGTTTAATAATTTCTATCTACCCTGAAGAACTTTCCCCATTTCTTCATTAATTCTCCTCAGCTGTCATCATCTGATCCAATCAAGCTGATCAGCAAAGGGTCCAGATCTCCTCCTTTCAACCACCTCAAACATTGTTTCCTTTAAGAATTGAGCAGAGACCTGCTGGAAATCTACAGGTCGAGCAGGCATCTAAAGGCCACGCGACAGAGGTATGTTGTTTTCTTGCCTCAGAGGGTGTATGTCCGGCAGCTCACCTGTGACCTGCTTTGCGTCAGCTGGTGTTGGAGGTACGTTGTCTCAATGGACTGATGTATTCTGCAGTGTGGAATGGACAATCTTCTGCCTCTCTGTCTGATGACAAGGCAGTTACTTATTTTGATTGTCAGCAGAGCCAATACCAATTCAACCTGTTCCAATCCTGCTTGGTGTTCTCTATTCTCTGGTTCCACCCTGGAGGCCAACCGTAGCTGAGTGGGGAGAGGGACTAAGCAGAAATCTGTGTTCAACATTGCAGCAATACAATGGGACCCATTGACTTGCAATGGGGAAGTCCCACTTCTGGGCTCATGATGGGAGGCAGTAACTTCAGTGGCCCCAGCCAAGCTGTTCCCATCAGGCGCTCCATTGCAGAGGGAACTTCCTCTTCAGGTTGCTGTCGATGAGCGTGGGCACATCCAGCGAGGTGCAGGTGTTCAAGCGGGAAGTTTGACTGGACATGGTGCTACTGCCCTGCTTCTTGTTCCGAGTCAACAGGTTGCGCAGGTGGAGCCGGAACTTGTCGTGGAGAGAGGCATAGATGAAGGGGTTGTAACAGGCAGAACTCATGGCGAGCAAGTGGCATGACACCTGGATCACATCCACATAGGTTTTGTCTATGATGTTCTGGTCAATGTCCCATATCAGGTTTACCGTCTGCAGAGGCATCCAGCAGAGTGCAAAGGAGAGGACGGAGATAAGGAGCATGCAAAAGGTCCTCCTCTTCTTCCTCGACCACTTCTCGTGGCTGTACAAGGCAGTGCCTGGAACCTTTCTCTTCTTCAGATGGCATGAAATGGCACAGTAGGAGATGGAAACAGCGCAGAGTGGGAGCATGTAGAACAACAGGAACACGGTGCAGGAGTACAACAGACTTTGCTTCTCCAATTTGTACCAAATCTCCTCGCAGATGATCATATTGAACCCCAGCTGGTTTATGTTCATATATTGGGTGTGCAGGGGAGTTGGCATCGAGATGCCAATGGAGACCATCCAGATTAATATGATGATATAGGCACAGGAACGCGGTCTAATTCTGCGGTGAATTGGATACACCACCACCACGTATCTATCCACGGCAATGGCAGTGAGGGACAAGACAGACACAAAGACGGTGGTGGACTGCATCAGCTTTATAAAGTAGCACATGAAGATCCCAAAGAGCCAGCCCTGGCTCTCGAACGCGTAGGAAGCCGTCATCGGGACGCAGAAGATACACATCACCAGGTCAGAGGCGGCCAGGTTGCCGATGAGGAAGTTGGTGGTGGTGTGGAGCTTCTTGGTGGTAGCGATGTGAGCCAGGAGGAGGAGGTTACCGCCACATGCCACAATCACCAGCACCGCGTAGAGCAGAATGAAAAAGGGCTTCAACTCCAAGAGCAGGCAAATGCCCGAGAACATGGGAGACATGGTCACATCGCACATTGACCCGTTCAGGGCCATGGCCCAGACACCAGATTCGTTTAAGGTCATCATCGGCTCACCTGCGTGGAAAGTACAGAATAATTCATGTGCCATCAACTGCTCAGTAATTTCAGGCATTGACCCACATTTCTTCCACTGTTGCTCTTTACATCGAGAAACAATCTCTCTAGAAGTGATAACCTTTTCCCAAGTGATGTATTTTACACATTTTGTGGGCATGATGGGCAAGACTGGCATTTGTTGCCCACCTCTTGGCATCTTAAGCAGGTGGTGGTGGGCCATTGCAGGGCAAGCCTAACCCTACCTCAGCAATGGAACACCACAAATCACCTCTTGCACCACCATGGACCTGTCTCTGATTGTGTTTTCTTGGCCCTAATGTCTTTTTTTCTCTTCATTGTCTTGTATAATTTATATTCTGTGTGTTGTCTGAATCTACATGCCTGTGATGCTGCTGCAAGCAGGTTTCTCATTGTACCTGTACCTCACCGTCATTGTGCACATAAACTCGACTTGACTTGACTTGAAGGTGCTCCCATAGGATAGTTGGGTCAGAAGTTCTAGCAGTGACAATGAATCAATGCCGATATCTGCCCAGGGTAGCCTATGAAGCAAGTGTGGTGGCACCTGCTGACCTTGACCTTCTAGGAGGTGGAGGTCTGGGAAGTCTCCTATCTCTGGGTCACAGCTAACTAAGATTGACATCCATTCCTCTGTGGTAGGCAGCGGAACCCTGGACAATGGCCAGCACATCTTCCAATCCCACCCCTAAGGCTCCAACTGTAGCGTTAGGCCATAGGAGCCAACTCACCCGGTACAATCCAGGGATTGATCCTGGGATCATTCTGATCTATGTGGCTCACCCAAGACTTTCATCCATCACGGGGCTCTCGGGAGGAGGAGTTCCAAAGAGCCCAGAAGAATTCAGAAAACTTTCAATTCGATGTTCCCCCCTGGTCAACAACACCCTCCCTTGAGGTTTTGAACTGAGATGACATTAGACCGAGGTTCCCATTTACCCAGATCCCACAACACTATTTTAATGAAGATGAGTGGTGATGGGGGTATGGGTTCTCCCTGATGCTCTAGACAATATTTATCCCTTAACTCACATTGTTTAAAAATGATGATCTGGTCATTATCTCATTGTTCTTGGGATCTTTCTCCGCACAAGCTTACCCTTGAATTGTCACACTCCAAGCAGGTGAAGTTGTGAAGTCCTATGGGATAACCCGAGGATGTGAAATGTGCCACATAAATCCTGCACATTCTCCCTGTGCCCTCGCGGGTTTCCCCCGAGTGCTCCGGTTTCCTCCCACATCCCAGAGACGTGCCGTAGGTCATTACCCACCTCATGTAGGTGAGCATCAGGAAAATCAGGGGGTGTTGATGTGAGAAAGAATAGGCAGCAGGGAGATAAGAGGGGAAATGGGATTGATGGGATTGCTCTGAGAGCTGGCATAGACTTGATGGGTTAAAGGACCTCCTTCTCTGTTGTAAAAAACCTATGAAAAATAAATACATTTATGATGTTATTGAATGGCAGAAAAGGCTCAAGGGGCCATATAGACTGCCTCTGTTCCTATGTACATATGTTTGTATAACTAATTCCTTTTTTAAATGTTCGGAACAAACAAACACGTCCTGTGTTCTGTGAGGCAACCTCAAGAACTGAGTGGGCAGCTTCATTCAATTAATATTAATACCATTCCATACATCTTATTGAAAGGTGTGCAGAGAGAATGTTGAGCAAACAACACTGATTAAACAAGAATGGTTTATTATAATTTTATTAGCAACTTGAAAGAGCAGAGGTAAAAAAATTGTGCAAATTAGGTTGACCATCAGCAGCAATTTCAAGCAAATGGTTCCGAAGCTGAATTATTTTACCTATTTGACATTTGAAGTGTTGCATATGGGTTAAAGGTTGTAATCTGATCAGAGCATTTAAAATATTAAAAGGCATAGATATGGAGAAATAATTGCCTCACAGTGGGCTGGTAAACCAAGAAAGAGGGGGTTTAATCTTAACATTGGTGTTAAGCTGATCAGACAACACATCTTCTCAAACACACGTACAAACTCACACACACGCACGCACGCACACACACACACTAGTAGAAATCTGGGACTAACTCCCCCAAAGACCTGTTGGATGCTGCAGGAGATCTGAAACTTTTAAGAATGAAGTCAATGGCTTTATGGTGGAGAAGGGGAAGTGTGTTGCAAGTTTGGTAAATGAACAGATCTCCCATAATCTAAGAGAATCGTGGAACAGGCTTGATGGAGCTCTGGAGCCTGTTGCCATTGATACAGTTCTTATGTTCCAAATGCACATCTGTGTGAGGGAGAATTCAGTTCCCTGTAAAGCTAACATACAAATTAGGAGCAGGAGTAGACCATTTGATCTAATTGCAGCCTCATCTCCACATTCTTGTCTACCTCAAGTGACTTCCCTTGTGTTTCAAGAATCCATCTGCCATAAATATATTCAAATACTCTGCTTGCAATGCCCTTTGAGAAAGAGAGTTCCAAAGACCCCTGAGGGCAAAAAAGAAATTGCCTCATCTTTGTTTTAAATGCGCAATCCTTATTTTTAAATATTTTCCTTTGAGGGCATTTTTGAGACTTCCCCCAAAATGTTATCCAGGACTCTAGTTGAATGGCAGTGATTGGAACTTCAAAACAGGTCAGTCACAGGATGCGATCCAACTACTCAGAAGGGCAGATGGGGAGAAATATCCCCCATGACTGGGTGAGTCCAGACATGACACCGTCACCTTAAGGTTAGTGTAGATCAATCAGCGCTAACGTCAGGAAGAAGGGTGGCTAGGAGCTCCAACCTGTTGGGGGAGAGGTGAGGATTCCCATGAACAATATCATAACTGATAATAATAGATTTTCATTGGTTAAAGGTGTTAATAGTCACAGCCAGATGGAGTTAAAAAACAAATCAACTGTGACCTATTCGAATATAGTAACAGGCTTGACAGACTGCATGGAGTCCCTCTGTTCTTGTGTGTGGGTGTGAGGAGTGGGGGGGTGGGGGTGGAATATAAAGGCCTGGATGGGCACAACTAAGCTGTTCTCAAAGCATAAAATAGAAGCAAGAGTCAGTGCCTTAAGCTGTCACATTTGACATCAGTATGAATCATAAAGGTTCTGAGACTGTGTGGAAGGGATTTACAATGTGCTGTTGTTTCTCGCAACTGGATTGGTCCAGATGAATGGATGGTACTCAATACAAGGTGCAATTAAAATCCCATAAATCCTCATCATAGACTTGTCTAGAACAAAAGCCAGGCTAAAAGAAAATCAAGGCAAAGCTGATCTAAGCAAATGAACAAAGATAAACAATACTTCATAAAATGATGAGGTTGCTCCATCCTTTTCTGTTCATTTTTAATTTAGAATAGCTGTCAAAACAAATGCTAATTTGGATTGTGATTTTCTGGATTAATTACATGTTGTCCCCTCAGCACTGACTTTCCCATAATTTGTGTTCATCTCCATAATGAAATTACTTCACTGTGGCAGCATCAGCTGCAGCGAAGTACAACCTGTGGAACTGTCTAATACTGAACAGTCTTGATGCCGTCTTTCAGAAGAGATGTTGGGCCGGATCTTGTGAGAATCTCCATATGGCACTGCCAGCTTCTAGCCCACGTGTGCCAGCAGATTCGAGATTCCTGAGCAAGTGTGCATGACCACAGAAGCCCCAAACTTCCTGTCGGCTGTGTGCAGGCAACTCAACAACCATGCTTGGTCACTGCATCCCTTTTGGAGTGCTGTGTCTGTGCACAAAGATGTACCAATCCCCTACCCTGTAGACTCAGGTCAAACAAATTGTATCAAGTCAGACCTCCTGTGACCTCAGTGGAGGAGAGTAGCTGCTTGGGATTATGGTCTTATTATTATGTCTTTAAGATAACTTATTATGGTTTTATTTTTGGACTTTCTATGATTTTCATTTATCAGAATGATTTTGAGTGATTTTAGATATTAGATTTTTTCCCATATTTTCTTAAAATATTTTGAATACTTTTCCACAGTTTTGGTCAACTTTTCCCATTTGGATATTTCCGGATGTCAGAAATATTCAGTGTTTGGAAAAGATGAATGGGAGATTCCCTAAGAAAGCTGTGGAGGCTGAGTATCAATGGGAACTCATCAGTGGATGTAGAATCAAGGTGGGAAATGGTGTTATGGTACAGGAGAGCCAGCATTAGAGCAAAACTGAGAGGATTTACTTATCAGAAGGGGCCACACAACTTGGAACTTGAGGTAAGGAAAGGCAGAGGGGTAACCCAATAGAAATCTTTAAAATGATGCAAAACTTTGATAGGTACATAGGTTGTATCCACTTGTGGAAGAGTCCAGAGATGGAGGCCAAAAAAAAAAGAGTCAGCAGTAAACCCATTATGGAATTCTTAAAGAACATCTGTATCCAAAGATTGGTGAGGATGTTCAACACACTAACACATGGAGTGAAAAAGAACATAAATGTATTTAGGGGAAACCTTGATGAACATGTGGAGGATAAAGGAATAGAGAGAGTTAGGTGTGGAGGGTGAGAGGGGACTTGGGCAGTACATAAAAGCTGGTTCAGGCCAGCTGGCCCAGGCAGTCTGTGTCAATCCATAAATTTCTGCTCATATTTATTCAGAGTAGTTGAGAAAGAAATGCTAATCTGAATTGTAATATTTTTATCGATTATGTTAGTGGTTCCTGAATTGAAAGGAATTTTGGAATATTATAGTTAGAGCAAAAGCAATGTTGTCACCTTTAGATCCTGGTTTGAAAACCATCGTGTCCTGGCTGGTTATCATTCTTCACTCCCTTTCTTTTCTTCATCAGCATTATTTTGATTCTTCTAGCTTCAGCAAGTCCCAGTCCCTGATTTAACTGTTATCAGGGGATATCTAGATGTTCATCCTTTTCTTTCAGTGTGATTACTGATTTTTTTTAATTTTCATTTACAATTTCACTGTTATTTGTTTATAAGAGGCCCACTTTGCTTTTATCCACACTCCATCTCCTAATATAGTTGCAAAAACATGTTTGTGTTGCTTCTGGTATTCATTGCAAGTTTATTTCCACCCATTTCTGTAGCTCTTGCAAGCTGTCACCTTGTGCTATTATTTGTATCTATCCCAGACATCAGGATCTGTATCGGTTTTCACCTTTTTTTTGTGACGTGCTTTTTTTAAATGTTGCTCCTTGGCTCATTAACCATCCATGACTTTTTTTGGCAACTAAAGTTCTTATGACTCAGGAGCATAAACCATTTCTCTATCATTGTAGCCTTCTGTGAACATCTCCCATTTATCCATAATCAGGTTCGCCTAGTTTATCAAGAGCATGGAAATCAATTTCATCCAAATATAAAATCTTAAGCTTTCATGATTCATCGTTTAGCATCTAGATTTTGAAGCTGAGCTTAGAGAGTGTGTTAAAATTAGAAGGTGGGAGGGAGCAATATTGAAGTCTGGAGATCAATGTTATAACTGAGTATTTATAACGGGTAGAAAAAATCTCCTTAAAGCGGACCACAGCAAAAAAAGGGTTTGAGGATCTCTGCTTTAGATCAAACATTTAGAAAAATATGTGGGAGTAGATTGTTCACCCTTCAAGCCTAATCCACCATTCAATATGATCATTCTGCTCCTCTATCTCAATAGCATATCCCTGCTCTCTACCCTTTTTCCTTGATGCCTTTTGTGTCTTGAAGTAGGTATATTTAGCAACTTAGCCTCCAAAGCTTTCTGTGGTAAATCTCCCAGCCAGAAAACTCCATGTGCTTTTCTCAGTCCAAGATCCTACCTCCTGCAGGGTCTACCTAGCCATGCCCCACCTGACCTTGGCCCCAAATCATCTGATAACCCTCCCACTCCTTATGACCCCTTGCTTCTTGGCCACCTCTCCCTCATTTCTCCTGCCTTAGATGTGACTTTTACATCTAGCATCAGAAGGATGTAAAAGTGTTCAGGTGTTAAATGGCATGGCACCGCTACCTCTGTAGAACGAAACAGATAGATAGAGCCTAGCACAACAGACAGTGCACAAAATATCAACACTGAAGTTCAGCCGGTCATATAGCATAGCAACAGACCCTTTGGCCCATGTCCATGCCAATCTTTTAATCCCATTTGCCCACATTAGGGCCAATCCTATGCCTTGCCTATTTAAGTGTCTGTCCAAATGCCTCTTTAAACATAGTGATCATATCTGATTCCACTACTCTGCAGCGCGTTCCAGATACCAACCATTCTCTATGTAAAAACTTGCCCCTCAGGTCATTCCACATACACTCACCTGAACTAATTCCAGTCTTCATATTACCTCAGAGATTTGTTCTGTAATTACAGGACATTAAATTATTATTATTTCACCACCAGGGAAAGATAACATATTTTACAACTCACTCCTACAGGCCTGATGGAACCATAAACCATAACGTTAAATCATCATAGCAGTAAATGCAGACTGTTAACTCTAATAAATCTGTAAGAAGTGGAACTGGTCCCTGCAGCAAGTTCTGAGGGAGCTGGGAGTGAGCAGTTCAGGAATGGTGTGAAAACGGGCAGCTGATTCACTGGAAACTCGCTTCTCATGACTGGCTCCAAACCTGTGGCATGTGTGCATGACACCACTGGAGATCGAGAAAATAACAATCCATTTCAGGTCACACTGCTGTGGTTGAAACATGGAGCTGTCTTGGGCCCATGAACAGCAATGCCAGTGGTGATCTTTGGTGGGTTGCTGACTTGATGCAGTGGTTTAAAATGGGTGATAGCAAATTTGCATTTCCTATTTGTTCTCTAGAATGTACAGCATGCATGTAGGACCATATATCCCAATAGCCCCATAGTGGAGACTGTGCTCCACTGAAGCCTCCTCTCTTAATTCACCTTATCAGCTCTTAGTTTCTCTTCCTCCCACAGTTGGTTACTTCATTTCCTTAAATGTTCACTTTACTATCTTCACTTTAACTACTGTACTCCCCACGGTAAGAAGTTCCATACTCTGACCACTCTTGGCATTGACGATACAGTGAGCACTGGCAATTCAATAAACACTAGCAATGCACCCGAGCTCTGCACTGGCAACACAGTAAACACTGGAAATACACTGATTTATACTGTTCGGCCCTCTAAGAATTGATTGAGTTTATTGAGGAGGTAACTAAGAAGATTGATGAAGGTAGACGTTGTCTCTATGGAGTTTAGTAAGGTATTTGATAAGGTTCCAAATGATAGACTGATCCAAAAGGTTCAGGCACAGGGGATCCAAGGCAAGCTGGTAAATTGGATCCGAAGTTGGCTTGGTGATAGAGGAATGCCTTCCTGATTGGAAGTCTGTGACCAGTGGTATACTGCAGGGATCAGTGCTGGACCATCGTTATTTGTGATATATAATGGATGTGAATGTAGGAGGTATAATTAGTAAGTTTGCAGATGACATGAAAGTTGGTGGTGTTGTGGATAGCGAGGAAGGTTGTCTAAGGCTAAAGTAGGATATGGGTCAGATGGAAAGTTGGGCAGAGCATTGGCGGATGGAATTTAATCCCGACAAGTGTGTGGTGATGCATTTTGGGAAGTTAAATAGTGGTAGGACATATATAGTAAATGGTAGGGTGCTAAGGATTGTTGATGAAGAAAAGGACCTTGGGGTTCAAGTCCATAATTCCCTGAAACTGGCAACACAGGTCAATTGGGTAGTGAAGGAGGTGTGTAGCATGCTTGCCTTCTTAGGTCGTGGCATGAAATATAAACGTTACGTTGCAACTTTACAAAACACTGGTTTCTTCACTCAGGTCTTTGGAATTCACTATCCACAAAGACTGTGGAGGCTTAGTCACTCAGTATATTCAAGACAGAACGAGATCCATAGCTTTTTGGGTGTCAGGGGAATCAAGGGATTATTGGGTTAGTGCAGGAGGGTGCTGCTGATGTAAAAGATCTGCTCTAACCTTTGACGGACAGAACAGGCACAAAGGGCTACATGGACTAGTCCTGCTCCTAGAATTCATGTGTTTCGAACTCAGCTCTGCACATTGTAATTGCCACATTTCCTATCTAACAACAGTGACTACACCTCAAAAAGTAACTCAGTGACCGTATAATCCTTTGGGACTTGCTGAGGTCCTGCAAGCGATCATGAAGTGCAAGTTCTTCACATCTGTAGGATATTCCAAAATGCATCACAGCCAAAGGACTTACTTAATAGGAAAAAATATAGTTTCTATTTTAGTACAAATCAATGAGAAATAAAAGCATAAGATGCTGGAAGCATCCAACAGGTCAAGCAGTGTCTGTGGACAGAGAAACAGGGTTAACGCTCAGATTGAAAACCCTTCTGATGACTATTCACCAGTTTTGATGAAAGATCTTTGATCCCAAAAGTTAACTGTTTCTCTCTCAACAAATGCTGCTGAGTGTTTCCAGTACTTTCTGCTTTTATTTCAGATCTCCAGCAACTGTTGTCTTGTGATTTTCAAATAAATGACATCTTTCATTTCAGGAAGTTGGCTCATCTATTCACATGTGAATGCCTCATGCCAATACTGTACATGGCAGTTTTCATACAAGTCACACAGACAGGGTACCTGATACTGAAGCTAATAGATTGTACCTTAACTATAATTATGCTGATGCACTGGCTGGTTTGATGTATTTAAAAGGAATGGGATTCTCAAGGGATCAGAATTAGGACCATTCCATTTCCACTTATATGTAACCAGTCAAGAGAATAGAATTTTCAGAGATTGCAGACAATTAAAAATCAAATTGCCAATGTAATAAATAGCAAACTGCATAGCAGCAAGGATCAGGAAAGTGAAAACCAATAGATAGAAATGTGCCTGGTACAATTTAATGGAGGTAAGTTAGAAGTGATGTACTACAGAAGGAAATAATGGCTGAGACATTAGAATCTGAATGATGCCACATGAGTCAAGTGCAAGAGTACAGTTGTATGGGGCTGCTATTCAGAAATCCTTGCAAGGCAGGTTGAGGAAGCATAATGCTTGCCTTGGTAAGCAGCAGCAACCAATACAAAATAAGGAAGACCTAGAGCTGTGGACAAGGAGAAAATGCCAGCTCCTTGATACACAACTTAAACAACTTTTTTTAAAAAAATCAAAATGATTTTAGGCTTTCACAGTGGCACAGCTGATAGAGCTCCTCCTCACAGCTCCAGCGACCCAGCTTTGATCCTGACCTCTGGTGCAGTCAGTGTGGAGTTTGCACAGTCTCCCTATGACTGCATGGATTTCCTCTGGGTGCTCTGGTTCTCTCCCACATCCAAGGTGTGTGGTTGGTAGTTTAATTGGATACTGTAAATTGCCACTAGCGTATAGGTGGATATTTCCATCAACTCCCCAAGAGGTCAGGATCGTATGTGGGTCGCTGGACAAGAACTTGGTTGGGGGGGGGGCGCAGGAGTGTGTGGAGAATCCATGGAGTGGGAATGCTGCAGGCAGCGAGGGTTAGAGTGGGAAAGGAACAGGCAGAGAATGTTAAATCAGGAATTGTATAGACAGAGGATATTAGATTGGGACTAGTATGTGCAGAGGCTGTGGGTCTGAAGCAGATAGGGTGTTAGAAATGGCAAAAGCAGAGTGCATTGGTCATGGAATTGTATGGTCTGAGATTATTTGACGTATTAATTTTGGGAAAGGGAGTTAGACTGGGACTGACGTAGATGGAGAGCATTGACTAAAATCAGGGAGTGCACAACTGGGACTTTTGTAGCTTGTGAGTTCTCCAACTAAAATGCATTGTGTATCACAGTCCTTGAGTCTCACAGGCACCTGAATCTGGAGAGGCTGGTGAAATGAATAAAAAATGCTGGACTTTCATCTGGTTATAGCCTGTGAAGTCCCTGCCACAGTTCAATCACACCACATCCAGACTCTAACTTAAATAAGGCCCACATAAAAAATCATAGAGTGATTTTTGATTAATTCATATCCATTTGTGACTTAACAACCATTTTTATTTGAACGTAAGACTAGAAAAAGACCCCCTCAAGTCAAGCTACTTTTTAAAAAGATTTACACTGTTGCAGACAATCTAAATAGTAAATATACAAATGCTTGCACTTTTGATAATCATTAATTGTGTTTGTCACTGTATTAAATCACTGTGAGAGTAAGATAGCTTTTAACCAACCTGTTGGATGGCCAGATGACTCAAACGTGTCCTTTCAACGTTGGTAGTGACATTCAGCTCAGATTAGTTGAACAGCTTCTCCATGTGAACTAATAATGTGGAGAGGGAGAGAGCAGCTCAAGCTGCACAGTCTGGATGGATAGTAACACACCAGGTCTGCAGAAGATGCGAGCACAGGCACCTTGCACAGGAGTGGCTGAATTCACAGGATCCTTATACCAGTCTGACAAGGGCTGTGATCTTGGACTGTTCACTGGAGAGGGCTTTATACAAAATGTGGAGCTGGAGTTAGTTTGATGCAGAATATGGAGCTGGAGTCAATTTGATCCAGAACCTGGAGCCAGAGTCAGTTTGATCCAGAACCTGGAGCCGGAGTCAGTTTGATCCAGAACCTAGAGCCAGAGTCAGTTTGATTCCAAATGTGGAGCTGGAGTCAGTTTGATGTAAATTATGGAGCTGGAGTCAAGCTGCTTACAATTGGAAGTCTGGGCATCATGTTATTAGAATCAGTTCCATACAAACTCATTGTGATTGACCAAAATCAGGAAATAAATGTCAAAGGAATTGGCTTTTTGTCCATCTTCCTGGGCTCTTGCTCCCAGATCCTGACCTAGCTCAATTTTCCATAGTCGGGCCTGTTTTAATAATAAATACCACGGCTCCCAGAAGGAATTCCTGCCTTGGAAACATATGATGTTTATTTTGCCACTTGTGGTGTGGGAATGGGAATTCCATATCACCTCCTCAAGGCATAACAATGCCTGGGATAGGATTCATAGATCTAGTTTCAATGTTAATTCCCTTGAAAGTCAAAAAAAGTTCTGGAATGTTTATTAGTTTATTGGAGTGCTCTACAGATTGTACAAATAAATTATAAGTTTGTTATATAAAGTTCTTATGTGCATGGGGTCCTTCATCACCTTGTGGGAACAGTCAGGCAGTGAATGCATCCTTTGTGAACTTTCCTCTGACCTCTCTAGCTTGGCAAAGAACTTCATGCAGATTTCAAAACAGTGCTGAATTGTTGAAAATCAGATTGAAGCAACTTTGCACCCATTTCAACATCACTGGACTGAAAAATTACCTTTACTAGGGCTCTTTCCTTGAAACTGTGCTATCTAAAGGGCCAACACCCAAACTGTATTCATTGTCATACAGTCATAGCACATGTAAACAGGCCATTCAGCTCACTGGTCTGAGCTGACTTCAAACACTCATATTACTCTAATCTTACATTAGCTCCACTTTTTAAATTCTCTCCACATTCCCAGATTCTACAACTCACCTACACACTAAGGACAGGTTACAGTGGCCAGTTAACCCACCAATCTGCACATCTTCGGGATGTGGGAGGAAACTGGAGCACCCAGAGAGCAAACACAAGCAGTCACAGGGAGAACGTGCAAACTCCACACACACAGTAACTGGGGTTAAGATTGAACCTGCGTCTCTGGAGCTGTGAGGCCGCAGCTCTACCAGCTGTGCCACTGTGCCATTCTCACTGATAACACTCACTCTCAACTTGTTAGCCTTAGGATCATTTGCTACTGATGATCTCCACCGCATCTCACAGTTTGCTGCTCACTGTTGTATTCAGGAGGTCACACAAACTCCATGCTCAAGGAGAGGAAGATTCTTGTTCTTTTCCTTTAGATCACAAGAGCAGAGAGGGAGTGCATAGGGATCTCCCTGCCTTGCAGCCTTTATTGACGGCACTTACGTACAAATACTCCTTGTCTTTCCTGGCAAAGCCTGGCAAGAGCACCTTGCTATAGCCCCAGGTGTGTCTATGGCCCCCTGACAGGTACTGTTCTCTGACGCCCTCGGCAGAACTCCTCCACCTCCCTCCGCCACTGCAGCATCCAATCATTCAGTGGCAATTCTCACATGTAGCTGGAAGAGTGCTCCCTGTACTGTGGTCTACCTTCTTAAGAGCTGGCTGCAAAGATTCATACCTGCTGAGCTAATATAGAAACCCGTGGAAAATTGTATAACGCAGATAGGTAATGCCACTCTGAGATCAACAGTCCGGTTCAGCATGGAATTACACAAGGAAAACCGACAATGCTTTGGTGTGAGCCTCGCAATTTATAGACCCTGGTATACACTCGCAGTGGCCAGCATCCCTGTGGTCCACAGTGTATTTTTCACTGCATCCAACCTTGCAAAGTCTCAGAACTTCCAATGCAGATCGGGTTGCCAACCTTGATATACAGTACGTGACAATTTCACAACATACCAGGGTTGCTTGGAATTCCCAAAATTAAGGTTAAATCTCCAGATCACTGCTGTGAACAACATAAGCTGTTTGGAAGAAATTTGCGTGTTTTTTTTCACTTTCTTTGCATACATTGGCTTGCTTCTGAAATATGAGAGATTTCATCAGGAGACTTCCACCCCAGTCCAACCTCCGCAAAGAACCGCCTTTCTTCGCTGATTGGACTGTGAGCAGTTACCTTGTCACCCAAGTGGATGATTTTGAACTGTGAGTCCAGGTCCATTTCCAATACTTTACTAAGAAATCAATGTATCCAAAGAATATGCAATGTCCTTCAAAGCCCCTATGATTTTTCTATTCTGTTTTTCTTAGCTGTGACTTAGTGATTAAACCTTAATTTTGGGGATTCCAGGGAAGGCAATTGTGGCAACTAGGATGCAAACCAGGATGAGAAAAACACGTGTAAATGCTGGCTATCCGCTTAATTTTAAAAACTATTGAGAAGCTTGGCATTTTGTAATCATTTTGTTTCTTTTCCTCTGTATGATCCAGATGAAACTTGCTCTAAAGCTGATTCCCTACCTTTTGGATATTGTTGCAGTGACTCCTGACTGGTTTCTGAATGGGGCAAATCTCACACTCTGTGAAAGATAAGTGGTTTAATAAGGTCACAACAGAACATGCTTCACCTACAGCTTATCCTCCCAGTAACCCTGTCCTCACCCTATCAGGGATATTCCCTTTGTCCTATCAACCCCTCACTCACCCTCTCTGCAACTTAAACCAACCTTGTTTTGTCTCTTTCCCAATTCTAAGGGTCTTCAAACTGAAATGTTCATTGTCTCTCCCTCTACAGATGCTACCAGTCTCGCTGAGTGTTTCCAGTATTTTGTTTTTATATCAGATTCCCAACATCTGTAGTTTTTTTCATTTTTATTCAATAAATTCACACAGGTATGTTTGGCCTCTTCCAAGAGGTTACAAGACTGTGGAATTGGAGACAGAGGGTTGCAGGTTTGGTGATATTTCAGAATCCTGTTCCATACACATTGACTGTTGGACAGTTTCTTCCTTCCTGAGATTTGAGCACATTGGTATGTTGAGATAGAAGCTGATTGCATACCCCTATAGTTCAAATGGTAGCTTTACTGCCATGCATGCTGGTAGCTCATGATGATTTAATATACATTCTGAGGCTGGAAAAACAACTTGGATGATTGGGAGGATGTTGTGGAGCCAAAGTTCCTCTCCTGATGAAGATCCATTGGCTTCATGTTGGGTGAAGCTTGGATCAGGAAGGTTTGTGGAAGCTTCCTCCCTCAGAGATGGTCATTCTATTCATGCTCGTGGTCTGGGGTGACATCTGGCCAATAGCCTGTAGGATTAGGACATGGAAAACCCACCCAGCGCCTTTGGAACTGCATCAGTTGGTGGTTGCAGGAAAGAAGAACAAAAGAGAAGCCTTCTCTTTTCATTCTATAGAAGATGGATTTTTTTAACAATGGATTAAAAATCTTAAAGGTGTGGGACTAACCTGGATTATTCATTGGATTGGAATTATTCTTTTCATTCAATGCTACAAGCAGCTTGAATGGCAGATGGAGCACCCAAATAGGTAGAAGGATTTAATAACCTTCGAGTTCAAGAGAAAATTTCTACCGTCGATTACAGAATGACAAGATTTTATTCAGAGATGCTTCCTTACATTTTTTTCCTCCTCACATGCTCTACCTGGAAAAGACCCAAAGAGGAGAGGAGAGAATTGTTCCTTTCAATGTTTCAGTGAATGCACTGAAATGGGGAAAATAGAATGAGAGTTGGATAACTACTTGAACAGCAAATCTATGCAGGGGTTAGGATAAAAGAACGGTGGAATTGCTCTAATTTGGTGCTCTTTCAATGGGCCCATTGTCTCTTTGCATGCGGTATGATTTTACAATTCCTACTGATCTGACACAGGTGCCAATAATGTATTTAGACTAGTCTGTGAGAAGATAGTGTAGATGATTAAAATGATATTAACCGTGAATGACTTTCAAGTCATTCAGTGAGATTGAAATCAAATTGCATGTGATGAGCTCAAGAGGCCTGTAATATGAAATACCTATCAAATTCATTCCTTCATTCCTTTTGCAGCCTTTCGGGATATTCAACCACATTCTGATAGGGAATGGGGCCACAGTAGGAGCATCCACATCATAACTTTGGTGTCATAGTAACTGCCATCTTGTTGTTAACAAGTCAAATGTACTACTATACATAGAACATAGAGGAGTACAGCACAGGCACAGGCCCAGGCCCTTCAGCCCACCATGTCCATGCCAAACACAATGCCAAATTAAACTAAATCCCTCTGCCTGCACATGATCCCTATCTCTCCATTTCCTGCATATTCAGGTGTCTATCTAAAAGCCTCTTAAATGCTGCTGTCATATGGGCTTCCACCACTCCTCCCTGCAGCCCATTCCAAGCACCTACCACTGTCTATGTTAAATACTTGCCCCGCAAAACTCCTTTAAACTTCATAATTCTATCTCCTTTATGTTAGCACTGGAGAGGGATAGGAACAGACAGACTAGAAAGGTGTTTACTTGGAGTAAAGGGAATTATGAGGCTCTCAGGCAGGAAATTGGAAGATTAAATTGGGAACAGATGCTCTCTGGGAAAAGTACGGAAAATATGTGGCAAATATTCATGGGGTATTTGTGTGGAGCTCTGCACAGACATGTTCCGATGAGACAGGGGAGTCACGAGAGGATACAGGAACCGTGGTGTACGAAGGCTATAATAAGTCTAGTCAAAAGGAAAGAAAAGCATACGAAAGGTACAGAGAGCTAGGTAATGTTAGAGATCTGGAAGAGTACAAGGCTAAAAGGAAGGGACTTAAGAAAGAGATTAGGAGAGCAAGAAGGGGACATGAGAAGGCCTTGGCGGGCAGGATTAAGGAAAACCCCAAGGTGTTCTACAAGTATGTGAAGAGTAGGAGGATGAGATGCGAAAGGATAGGGCCTATCAAGTGCAGCAGTGGGAAAGTGTGTATGGATCTGGAAGGAATAGCGGAGGTACTTAATGAATACTTTACATCAGTATTCACTACGGAAAAGATCTGGGGGATTGTAGTTGGGACTTGCAGCGGCCTGAAAAGCTTGAGCATGTACATATTAGGAAAAGAGGAAGTTCTGAAACTCTTGGAAAGCATCAAGTTAGATAAGTCGCCGGGACCGGATGAGATGTACCCCAGGTTGCTGTGGGAGGCAAGGAAGGAGATTGCAGAGCCTCTGACAATGATCTTTGTGTCATCGATGGGGACGGGAGAGGTTCTGGAAGATTGGAGGGTTGTGGATGTTGTTTCCTTATTCAAGAAGGGGAGTAGGGATAGCCCAGGGAATTATAGACAGGTGAGTCTTACCTCAGTGGTTGGTAAGCTGATGGAGAAGATCCTGAGAGGCAGGATTTATGAACATTTGGAGAGGTATAATATGATTAGGAATAGTCAGCATGGCTTTGTCAAGGGCAGGTCCTGTCTTACGAGCCTGACTGAATTTTTTGAGGATGTGACTAAGCACATCGATGAAGGGAGAGCAGTAGATGTAGTGTATATGGATTTCAGCAAGGCATTTGATAAGCTACCCCATGCGAGGCTTATGGAGAAGGTGAGGAGACATGGGATCCAAGGGGACATTGCAGTGGCCCACAGAAGGCAAAGAGTGGTTGTTGAAGGGTTGTATTCTGAGTGGAGGTCGGTGACCAGTGGTGTACCTCAGGGATCTGTACTGGGACCCTTACTCTTTGTGATTTTTATAAACGACCTGGATGAGGAAGTGGAGCGGTAGGTTAGTAAGTTTGCGGATGACACGAAGGTTGGGGGTGTTGTGGATAGTTTGGAGGGCTGTCAGAGGTTACAGAGGGACATAGATAGGATGCAGAGTTGGGCTGAGAAGTGGCAGATGCAGTTCAACCCAGATAAGTGTGAAGTGGTTCATTTTGGTAGGTCAAATATGTTGGCGGAATATAGTATTAATGGTAGGACTCTTGGCAGTGTGGAGGATCAGAGGGATCTTGGGGTCCAAGTCGATAGGACGCTCAAAGTGGCTGCACAGGTTGACTCTATGGTTAAGAAGGCATATGGTGTATTGTCCTTCTTCAATCAGGGAATTGAATTTAGGAGCCGAGGGGTATTGTTGCAGTTATATAGGTCCCTGGTCAGACCCCTCTTGGTGTATTGTGCTCAGTTCTGGTCGCTTCACTACAGGAAAGATGTGGAAGCCATAGAGAGGGTGCAGAGTAGATTTACAAGGATGCTGCCTGGAATGCAGAGCATGCCTTATGAAAGAAGGTTGAGGGAACTTGGCCTTTTCTCCTTGGAGAGACGGACAATGAGGGGGGACCTGATAGAGGTGTATAAGATGATGAGAGGAATTGATCAGGTCAATAGTCAGAGGCTTTTCCCCAGGGCTGAAATGGTGGCCACAAGAGGACATAGGTTTAAGGTGCTGGGGAGTAGGTATAGAGGAGATGTCAGGGGTAAGTTTTTTACTCAGAGAGTGGTGAGTGCGTGGAATGGGCTGCTGGAAACAGTGGTGGAGGCGGATACGATAGGGTCTTTCAAGAGACTGTTAGATAGGTACATGGAGCTGAGTAAAATAGAGGTCTATGGGTAAGCCTAGTAATTTCTAGGGTAGGGACATGTTCGGCACAGCTTTGTGGGCCGAAGGGCCTGAATTGTGCTGTATCTTTTCTATGTTCTACGTTCTATGTTCTAAGCTTTCCCCCTCTCACCCTAAATGCATGTCATCCAGTACATGACATTTCTACCCTGGGAAAAAGATTCTGACTGCCTACCCTATCTATTCCTCTCACAATCTTATAAACTTCTATCAGGTCGCCCCTCATCCTCCCACGCTCAAGTAAATCGGTCACTGAGTAAATTGGTATCATTATACCCATCACTGAGTAACTGGTACCATGGTGCCTGTCACCATTGTATCCATCATGGAGTAAACTAATACCACTGTGCCCATTACCATGAGCCATGCCAATCACTGAATAAACTGGTATCACAGTGGCTGTGCACCAAGTAAACCAGACCATTGTGCCCTTCATTGAGTAGACTGGTACCTCTGTGGGAATGAACCAAGTGAACAGGTACCACTGTGGGTGCGAACCAAGAAATCCAATGCCGTTGTGCCCATGAACCAAGTAACTGTTACCGTAGTGTCCATCACTTTGGTGCTTGGACACGAGAAGAGGAGATGGGGCATGTCAACTATGCAATCAAGAGAAAAACTTTGGATAAGTACACAGATAGGAAAGCTTTAGAGGGATGTGGGCCAAACACAGGCATATGGAACTAGCTTGGTGGGCACCATGGTCAACATGGATGAGTTGAGCCAAAGGGCCTATTTCCATGCTGTATTACTCTCTGACACTACGACTCTATGACTTGATTTCAGTATAATTTCTACAAGACACTTCAACAAAAAAAATCAGGCTTGGTTATAAGGCCAGCAAATAGAATAGACCTGAGTAATCTCTCATGTTGCTGTGGGATTGAAGACCTACTTCACATGATAGGGTAATCAGTATTCTCTGCACATGAAACAGGTCTGAAACACTAGGCACTCTTCAGGTTTTAAAACTCCTAATTCCATTGAGGAGTTTATCAAGAACTCTGTAGTAATCATGGTATTACTTAGTGCTGTTCATTCTTCAGGACTTCCTAAAGCATATTTGATGTGATGTCACTTGCATCATTGGTAATATGACAGGCAATTAGTGCATAACAAGGCATCACACTCAGCAACAAAAGATAAGATATCTTTATTAGTCACATGTACATCGAAACACACAGTGAAATGCATCTTTTGCGTAGAGTGTTCTGGGGCAGCCCGCAAGTGTCACCACACTTTCAGCGCCAACATAGCATGCTCACAACTTCATAACTCATTAGTCTTTGCGAGGAAACCGGAGCACCCGGAGGAAACCCACGCAGACATAGGGAGAACGTACAAACTCCTTACAGACAGTAACCGGAATTGAACCCGGGTCGCTGGCACTGTAATAGCATTATGCTAACCGCTACACTACCGTGCCTGCCCTATTTTCTCCTTCCTGATTTTCCTCGCTATACTCTCAGTGGATCCAGCAACAACTGCCTACACCATAAACTGTAGAATTCCCTGCAAGCTAACCCTGCAGTGTAAATCTGAGGGACAGACATGCTGTTGGAAGTGTCACTGTGCAGATGAACAGATCTGTCAGATGTGTCACCGTTGAACAGATCCCTCTCTCAGGTGGATGTAACAGGTCCCCTGGATCTATATGAAGAAGAGCAGGGGGAGTTCTTTGGCATACTGGCCAATATTTATTTCTTGAGCAGCAAATAATCTGCTGGAGGAACTCAGTGGGTCGAGCAGCATCTGTGGGAAAGGAATTGTCGACGTTTCGGGTTGAAACCCTGCATTGGGACAGCAGGGCTTCAACCCAAAATGTCAACAATTCCCCTCACAGATGCTCCTCGACTCGCCGAGTTCCTCCAGCAGATGGTTTGCTGCTCCAGATTCCAGCATCTGCAGCCTCTTGTGTCTCCAATATTTATTTCTTGGTCTAGCTGATCATGTGGTCTGTTTGTGGGAGCTTTCTCTGTACAATTTGGCTGATGTACTTCCTATACTGAAGCAGCGACAATTGTCCAAGAAAAATAGTGTGTCATGGGCTGTTGAGTGATTCAGGATAATCTAACGCCACAAAAACTTCATTTAAATGCAAGTCTTTATTTAAACCTCTCTCTCCCTTCCCCTTCCTTTTAGAATCTATTTAAAATCTGACCCAATCCTACTATCTCCTCCGTGACAAATTTTCTCAGATTACAGCTCCATCTCAGAGGTGGAACACACGCCAGCGACCCGGGTTCAATTCCTGCCGCAGTCTGTAAGGAGTTTGTACGTTCTCCCCGTGTCTGCGTGGGTTTCCTCCTGGTGCTCCGGTTTCCTCTCACATTCCAAAGACATACAGGTTAGGAAGTTGTGGGCATACTATGCTGGTGCCGGAAGAGTGGCGACACTTGTGGGCTGCCCCCCAGAACACTATGCAAAAAATGCATTTCACTGTGTGTTTCGATGTACATGTGACTAATAAAGATATCTTATTTATCTTATCTTATCTTAGAATTATCCCTCTGGTCTATGAGGATTACCCAAGCTGGTTCCAACCAGTACCATGAAGCTTTGGTTTCAATTGCCTTGTTACGAGCATTCAGTATAAATGAATCATGTTACGAGGAAATTAATAGATCATGTGGGAGACTCAGCATTACAGCAGGTTTCATCTGTCTTTATGTAAATGTAACATTTAAGCAGAGCGCTTATTCCACTCCCACAGAGTAACAAACACAGCAAGTCATCACACGCTCATCCCCTCTGGTAACTGCATGCTACTTGCATTTGTATACCCAATTAACTTTGAGATTTTACTATTAGGTTATCGAAGTTGTGGGGGGGAAGGATTCACCAAATCCCCGACCCACAACTACTGCTTTGAATAATAGAAGTAATTGAATAAAGGAGCAATTTGCCCACCATTTAGTGAAAACGTCCATTCACGAAAGAAACCAGATCAGAAGGTCAATGTCCAATTCTCACTCTACAGCACTGATGGGGAGGGGGTGGTGGTTAGGTATCTCCGTACTCCCTGACCAGGGAAAGATTGTGACATCCAGAGATTACTCCCAAAAACAGTAAATGGATCTGTTGTGTCTCACCAGGACTGATTGGCTGGCACTGCTCACTTTGTGAAGCAATAGAGCCCAATTTATATCTGTGGAGTTCCCCAGTGGATTTTTTACCTTTGGATGGGGAAAGACCTCAGAAGCTGGGGATGAGGGGTGGGGGTGAAGTGGCTTCCAAGGCATTTCTTCCCAACTGGGATAAATTAAAGTTGAAATGTTACGGTGACAATGCAAAGTGCTGTCAAATCCAATGTCTCTACTTCCTCAGAAGGCTAAGGAAATTCAGCATGTCCCGATGACTCTCATCAATCTTTACAGACGTACCATGGAAATCATCCTATCTGAATGCATCACAACTTGGTACGGCAACGGCTCTGCCCAAGACTGCAAGAAATTGCAGAGAGTCATGAAACCAGCCAGTCCATCACACAAACCAGCCTCCCCCCCCCACCCCCCCCCCATTGTCACCATCTACAATTCCCACTGCCTCAGCAAAGCAGCCAACATAATCAAGGATCCTCCCACCCCGTCCATTTTCTCTTCTCCCCCCACGCATCGGCCAGAAGATACAAAAAGCTTGAGAACACGTACCAGGCTCAAGGACAGCTTCTGTCCTGCTGTTTTAAAATTCTTGAACGGACCTCTCATACGCTAAAGATTATCTCGTCATGGCCCCTGCACCTTATTGTCTGCCTGCACTGCACTTTCTCTGTAAATGTAACACTATATTTTGCATTCTGTTATGTTTTTTTTGTACTACCTGGATGTACTTAGGTATGGAATGATCTGTTTGGATGGCATGCAAACAAAAACTTTTCACTATATCTAGGTATATGTGACAATAATAAACCAATTACCAATTCACTTGCCAGAGACCACTTTATTCTCAATCCTTAGTTCACTTCTATTTCAGATACCAAGAGCACAGAATAAGAGCAGTCTGTTCCATTATTCAACTGACTTCATGTCTAAACTCTATCCATCCACCTCAGTTCTTTATGTTTAATGGCTTTGCCTTACAAGGATGTTCACTCTTGCAGCTGTTTTAATATACTTTTCAGTGCGAGGTTCATTCTGATACTGTTATAAGTTTAACCCCTGAAGTTACAAATCAGAACCAACCATGTTGCTGGTCACAGATGCAAAATATAGAAATCGGTTTTGATCAAGGGAGGCTGTTAAAGGGTTGAAAATAGCTTACTGCTAAACTGTGGCCTGGTTCCCTTCGTCACAGTCATTTAAAAATAAGCTTTAATAAATGTCATTATGGGGCGGCACAGTGGTGCAGCTGGTAGGGTCGCTGCCCCACAGCACCGACAATCTGGGTTCGATCCTGACCTCGAGTGCTGTCTGTGTGGAACCATGGAACAATACAGCACAATACAGGCCCTTCGGCCCACCATGCTGTGCTGACCTTCAAACCACTCCTAAGACTATCTAACCCCTTCCTCCCACATATCCCTCTATCTTAAATTCCATCTTCTTTCTCAGAGAGTTTGTGACTGTGTGGGTTTCTTTTGGGTGCTCCAGTTTCCCCCACATCCTAAAGACATGCGGATTGGTAGGTTAATTGACCAATGTAAATTTCCCCTAGTGTGTAGGTGAGTGGTAGACTGGTGGGAAGTTGATGGGAATGTAGGAGAATAGGATGGGTTAGGGTAGGAGTCGTGTAAAGATGGGTGCCATGGTCAGTATGGACTTGATGAGCTGAATGGCCTTTTTCTGTGCTGTATCTCTCCATGACTATGAGTTCTACATGATAAGTGGGCAATTGGAGGTCCAATTAAGTATCAGAAACTTGCATCTATATATGTTGTGCTAGAAAATTGGTGGATAAGGCTTGATCCTCAAGAAGGAGGACGATTGTGCAGATTCACAATGGGGCCTAAAGGAGTAAGATTATATAGGATAAATGGAGATATAACATGTATTTAAAAAAAACAAAGGTTATGAGATGGTCAATAGAGGGAAACTGTTCCCTTTAGAGTATGTGGTGGGGGCAACAAACCTTAAAATTAGAGCTGGGCCATTCAGGCCTAATGTGACAACAGATCTTCTAACACAAGTTGAAGAGTTCAGAAATGAGTTGGGTAGATTATTTGTTTGCCAAATAATTATAGTGTTTCCAGAACAAAGGGGGGGGCAGAAGGGGTCAAATACAGATCCACTTGCGATCGATGTGATTGATGGAATAGAATAGAGCAACCTCTTCCTTTCTACTGCTCAGTAATTGCTGGGACAAAAATCCAGTTTTGTCAATTCTAGACCAATCAACAACTTGTAAATGTTCATTCAGTACGATCAAACATGCAACAGCAATGCATGAGAGACTAATCCAACTGACTGGAAGCTTGGTTTGCAAAGATGGAAGTTTCAAAGAAGTAATTTGCATCATCAAATTTGGTTAGTAAGTGCAATTGTCTATTTGACGGAGAAACACTAAAGGACTTGCATTTATATAGAACCTTTTATACAAAGTATTTTACAGCTATTAACCACTATTGAGGTGCTGTCATTAGGAAGTGCGACTGCCAATTGTGCTCAGCAAGTTGCCACAAACAGCAATGCATTAAGACCAGGTAATATGTCTTGGTAATACTGGGTGGGGAATAATTATTGGCCAAGACACCAGAGATAACCATTTCCCTCTCCATTCTTCAAAATAGCGCCACAGAGATTTTTTACGTTCAATAGAGAGAGCAGACGGGGCCTCAATTTTACATCCTATTTAAAAGTCAGATAAATATTTGCATAAAAAGTGCAATCACTACTTAACTATCTTTTCTAACTCAAAGCATTTAAAATTCAGTGTTTTTCTAAATGTAGCAATGAAATAGAAGTTTCAATTCAATGATTATGAAGGGAATCTGAATAATTCTGGTGAAATGTAAAATTAGCATGCATGCGTATAGTAATTTAGGGTAGTTACTGTTCCCATAATCAAGAAGGATTAAGCCAGGAAAGTTAGGCCAGGAAACTACAGGCTGGTGAGCCCTATATCGATAGTAGGGAAACTCTGAGAAAAAAAATCTTAGGAGTAGGTTTTAAGGTCCTTTGGAGTGACAGGACAAATTCGGAGGAGTCAGCATGGTTTTGTGCATGAGAAATCTAGCCTCACAAATCTGATTGAGTTTTTTGAGCAGGTTGCTGAAGAAAATTGATTGGCGGTAGGCATGGACTTTAGCAACATGCTTGACAAGATACCACATGGTAGGCTGGTCCGCAAAGAAGGTGTCTTGGCAAATTCAATCCAAAATTGGCTTGGTGACAGGAGGCAGAAGGCAGTGGTGAAGGGTTGTTTTTCTGACTGTAAATCTGTAACCAGTAGTGTACCTCAGAGATCAGTGTCATGACCTGTGTTATAAATGACTTGGACAAAAATGTCTGTGGTCTAATAAGTAAGTTTGTTGACGGCACAAAGATTGGTGGAGTTGTGGATAGCAAGGATACATGCCCAAGGATACAGAGGGACGTAGATCAGCTGTAAAGTTGGGTGGAGTGGTGGCAGATGGAATTTAATCCAGAACAGTGTGAGGTAATGTATTTTGGGTCATCTAATACTGGTTGTACATATGCAGTAAGTGGCAGGGACCCTAAAAGCATTGATATACAGAGGATACTTGCAGTGCAAGTTCATAGCTCCCTGAAAATGGTGACATAGGTATATAGGGTAATAAAGAAGGAGTTTAGCTTGCTTGTCTTCACAGGCACGGATATTGAGTATATGAGTTGGGACATCATGTTGCAGTTGTATAAGACATTGGTTAGGCCACACTTGGAATATTGTATGCATTTAGGGTTAAGGTTAGGGTTACTACACTATGTGGTAGCCCCAGAAAGAGTGCAGAAGAGATTCACCAGAATGTTGCCCAGAATGAAGGGCTTTAGTTACAAGGAGAGATTGGATAGGCTGGGATTGTTGTTACTGGAGCGCAGGAGTCTGAGGGGTGACCTTATAGAGGTTTATAAAATTATAAGGAGACATAGATAGCGTAGATGGTCACAGTCTTTTTCCCAGGGTAGGGGAGTCTGAAACTAGACTCATAGGTTTAAGGTGAGAGGGGAAAGATTTAACGGAGATCTGAGGAGAAAGTTTTTTCCACAAAGAGGATGGTGGGTATGTGGAACAAGCTGCCAGAGGAGGTGGTAGGGGCAGGTAGGGTCACCGCATTTAAAAAGCATTTGGATAGATAAATGGATAGGAAATGTGGGCCAAATTCAGGAAAATGGGATTTGCGTCGATGGGCATCTCCGTTGGTATGGATGAGTTGGGCCGAAGGGCCTGCATCCATGCTGTATGACTCTATGACTAATTTAGAAAGATATCCAAAGGTGTTTTGCAGATCAACTGGCAAATTTTGATTGAAAAGCTGAAATTTTATTTGGCTGAACATGAAATTCTAATGCAATGACTCAACTCACACCTTTCTAAAGGCAAACAGTTTGTCAGTGATTTGGTTTGACGGAAATGGGGAAAGTTCACAACTGTTACTGACTCTGAGAGAAAACGGAAACAAACAAGTCTTGGGCTGTTTGCAGCATTTTGGGTGTGCAGTAGGTATATATCTATAGGTACATGCAGGGGCGGGGCGGGGCGGAGCTTAGAGGGATATGGGTCAAAGGCAGGAAATTGGGACTAACTGGGTGGGCAGCTTGGTTGGCATAGACTCGTTGGGCCGAAGGGCCTGTATCTGTGCTGTATTGCTCTATGACTCTATGTTATGTTGCAACTTTACAGAAGTGGTTAGACTGCACAGAGTGTTGTGCGCAGTTCTAGTCACCACACCACTGGAAGAATGTGATTGCGCTTGAGAGAGTGCAGAGGAAATTCATCAGGATGTTGCCTGGATTGGAGGACTTTAGTTATTGGATAGGCTGAACCAAAGGAGGCTGAGAGGTGACCTGATTGGGGTATACAAAATTATGAGAAGCATAGGTAGGGCAGATAGAATCTTTTTCCCATGGTAGGAGTATAAAAAAACAAGAGGACATAGGTTTAAGGTGAGAGGAAGGAATTTCAAAGGGGATCTGAGGGGTAAGTTTTTTACACAAAGAATGGTTGATATCTGGTATGGGAGCCAGAGGAGCTGGTGGAATCAGATAAAATCAATATGTTGAAGAGTCATTTAAATAAGCAATTGCATAGGCAAGGCGTAGTCAAATTGCAGTCAAATGAGATTAGTGCAGGTGGGCAAGTAGATCGGCATTGTTGTGGTGGGCTGAAGGACCCGTTTTCTGTGCTCTATGACTCTACGTCTCTATGACACTCATACTTAATTTGACTCATCCACTACTTTTCCGGCTCTACGACAGATGCTTTTTCAAGGGTAGAGCTAAAAGAGACATTGTGGTGCCTCCCATCATTAAACATAAACAGGAACCTATTTTACTGAGTGAATATGCTGATTGAAACTCAATGAATAACTACAAAGAATTTAGCTTGCTTCCTTACACTGTGGTCACTTTGTAGGTTATCCAGTCATCAATGAATAAAAGGCTGAATAACGTTTAATCTTTGCACGTGTCCTGATTTTACAAGGTGTCACTGACAGACTACAGCATTGATTTGGTGAACTCACATGGCTAGGCTGCAAAGAGTCCCGATTTCCATTAGACTTCTCTAGGACCTGACCCTGAGACCATTTTAGCAGTATGAACACTCAAAAACATTAACGGTGCTTTACTGAATTCTGTTTCTTCTTCTATTTCAAAAATATACTTTATTCATAAGAAATATACACAGGAAATATAATACAATCAGTACACGTTTTTCCTTATATTCATTGTGCCAATCCAATACACGCACTTACAATGCATCAATACCACTCATGTTTCTCCTTAAACAGGTTATAGCTGCTGAAAAGAGGTGTTAGGTTGTTCTCTAATCAGCATTGAGATCTGCCTCTACATCAGCAAATAAGATCAATTGATAGTCTGAGGAATGAACAAGGGCCATTATATCGGAAATTTTGTGTTTGCATCATATTCTGCCAAAACTAGCCTAACCCCTAAAGAGTTGGTGTGGGGGATTTCCAGCGCCTGGTGTGTTCACATACACCTCAAAGTCACATGGAGGCTTGCAAGATAATTTCTTTCTTGAGGTTTCCTCTTCCTCCTGGTGCATTAGTTGGTTTTGCAGAGTCTCCATTGTTGAACTTTTTTTATCTATTAATGTTTTTATTGCTCTTGGCTTCTGATGGCATTCAAGCTGGCCATGATGATGTGAAAATGAGTATTTCCTCAGAGGTCCCAAACATGCTGCAAAGTCTAATAAATATAGGTGCAAAAATTACTGAGTTGTTTTACCCACAACCATCAGTTGGGCAGAAATAACTCTCTTTAATGTGACCTTGTGTATCTTTTACTTCCAGCAGAGAGGGCAGAATTGGCCTTTGTTTAATACCTTATCAGAAAGACAGTATCCTGGCAGTACAGCATTCACTTAAGGGACAATAATGTAAAAAAATACCACATTGCTATTTTAAAGAAGAGTTGGAGAACTCTCCTGGGTGTCCAAGCTAACATTTATTCATCAAACCTCACTGCTAAAAGCAGCCTATCAGGACATTATCACATTAATGTTTGTGTGCGCCTGCTGTGGGCAAACTAGTTGTCATGTTTCTTAAGATTAAGTACTCCAAAGTACCACTTTGTTTGAAAAACTTTTAGGGACCTCTTAGGATCATGAAAGACACTATATAAATCCAGGACTTTTTCAGTTTCATTGGCTTACAAACTGTGCTCTCATCCCCATCTGCTGGCCTGAGTTAGAAGCTACAGTGTATATTAGGTACAGAAAAAAAGTATAAGTAGGCTTGACAGTCAACTTTTATCAGTAAACTTTGATAAAGATGACTTCATCTCACACTCATGGATGGACAAAAAGATGCTTCCGTCGTCGAAAGTCAGATCTCACTGATGTATGCACTCCAAGTAACACAAGACTTTTACTTCCTTCACATGTTATATTACATATAAATTAATACAATCAACTAAACTGACTTACTAGTTTAAGCATGTTTGTTTTATACTTTTACTGTCTGCTCCCACGACCCTCATTCTGCACATCCTGAAAATTCTAATTTATAAAATGCTTATGTTGATTTAATCTGCTAAAAAATAAATCAAGTTCTAACATGCCTCATCATAGCTAAGTTTTTAAACATTGCTTTCAATAACATTTTAGGGATAAAGATGGGTGAGGTTTCAAAGCAGTATCGACCCTCTCTCTGCATTTTTCCACTTTCACGTTTGGGCAAATTGACCGCTGTGTTTCCTATATAACATTACCTACGATTCAGAAATATTTCATTGGCACTCAGGATTGTTTTGAAAGGGACAGAAGTATTTTATAAATGCAAGTCTTTCTTGTCATCACATATCTTCTCCTTCTCAAAGTATTTGTTCCAGTTAAGTGGGTGAAGGATAACCAAGAGTTTCAACTGTTGTCATGCTAAATCTAGGTTAAATGTCACAAGCTGGTTTAGCCAAAATGATTTTTTTCAGATATATGTTTATATCTGAAAATTTGCAGATGATACATTCATATTTTACCATTCACAGTAGCAAACATATAATATAAATCAAGCAAGCAAACAGAAGGATATCAGTGTGATATGCATTTTCCTTTCCATGAGCAATGTTTGAGAGATTTTAACACAGGTTCCAGCCCACAGTGTGCATTGATAGGCCAGTAAACTCCGGCCTTTTCCCCCTTACTGTCTTTGCAATGACAGCACCTAACCACAATGCATCCCTCAGCACATCATCCTGTGCTGTGGAATGTGCCAGTCTGCAACATTTGGTCGCGGACAGCTATTTGCAATGGACAACTAACTTTCTGATGACCTTCCAGCAACAGCCAATTGTACCACTGTGCATCCCTAGGCACAGCCCGAACAGTATGGAGTAGTCACGCAGCTGTTGAGGATGAAACTTGTTAACAGACACTGCATATCTTTCCAGACCTGCTTGGCTAAAGGACACTTCAGAAGATGGATCACAGTCTCATCTCAGTCGCAGCTGCAAAGTGCGTTGGTGCTGGGACTCTAGCTGTGGGTGAAGGAGCTGACAGGGTGGGCCCTCCTCTCCACTTGCGAAGCATGGTCTTAGTTCTTATTAGAAAGTTCTGGTCATGAGGTATTCTACCAAAAAACTTTGACAGTCTGCTCAGGTAATGAACATTTTTTTCCAAAGATATATTTTATTCATAGTACATACAGTAAATACAATGAGGACAAGTCATCATCTACTGTCATTGTGCCAAGTAATTAAATACATTCCCTTGCAATGCATCAATGCCTCTATAGGTTCCTCCTTAAAGTCCTCCTCACTGTGCACAAAATGGATACTGTTCACATTCACATAACAATGCAAAAAGTAATCCATTATATGCACTCCAGGGTGTTCCAGAAAATGTGCAAAAATTCTTTATTACTGTAAGTTACATCTTCCTTCCACCTGTGCTAATGGAGTTGATATGATCACCTCCATCTAAAAGAGAAATTTCAATGATAAATCTCAAAAAAGGAAAAAAAATGACAGGACTACTGGGAAAAGTGAGGATATGGGAGTGAGGGGTTAGCTCTTTCCAGTCCCAATGCTGACATGATGATGCACCAGACATCATTAACTTGTTCAAAAAATATTGAATTTAATACTTGTTCAGGTGCCAAATGAGCAAAAATGGAGTTCTCATTGTCACAGTTAATGAACCTAATATCAGAATCAGTAAGGTTCATTCAACATTGATTCAATTGTATGATTAGTTAGTTGCCAAATAAAACCTGCAGGAGAAAGAACAAATGTCAGCAACTGAATTTAGGCTGCTCATAGTTAACGGTGTGTCACACTGAAAAAAAATGCAAAGCACATTAGGTCTTCGGGCTGAGACTCAACTCTCTGGACAGATTAGAAGAGAAAAGCAGTAGTCTTCCTTTGGAAGCATAGTGAACTATAGGGACGGCCTGGTGGGATAGGCAGACAAAGCAGATAAAATTTTAGGCAGAACAATCAATTTTTTTTTCTTTTTTAGTCGGAAGACAAAGGAGAGGCAATATCAATTGGAGGTCACAGGAGCAGAGAGATCTTAGGGTATACTTCTCATCTGTATTCTGGAATCATTAAAGAGGACATTGAGTTAGGGAATTCAGGGAGGGAGCCAGTGAAATTTAATCACGTTATCATTAAAAAGGAGGTATTAGATAACATAGGTGGTTTAAGGGGGGGGGGGGGCAATCCCCAGGGACTTATGAGGTGTTCCTAGGCTGCTATGGGAGGCAAAGGAAAAGATTGCTGGGATCCTGGCAGAGATTTTTTAAACCTTCACTGGCCATAGGTGATGTACCAAATGATTTGAGGATGGTAAATGTGGTACTTTATTCAAGAGGGGCAGTAGGGATAAGCTAGGTAATTACTGGCCTGTAAATCTAATGTCAGTGGTAGGGAAATTATTGGAAAAAAATTTTGAGGGTCAGGATGACACTTGGAAGAGAAGGGATGAATCAAAGATAGTCATTATGGTTTTGTTAGGGGGAGATCCTGTTTGAATATGTTGATTGAATTCTTCAAAGCGATAACAAAATGTACTGATGAGGATAGTGCAATTGATTTAGCCAGTAAGGACTTTGACAAGGTCCCAGCTGGATCCAAAATTGGCTTGATAACAGGAGGCAGAGGGTGATGGTGAAGGGCTGCTTTGTGATTGGGCACCTGCAACCAGTAGTATGCCTCAAGGATTGGTGTTGTGAGCCTTACTGTTTGTTATGTACATTAGTAATTTGGAAATGAATATAGAAAATGTGGTAAGTTTACAGACGACACAAAAATTGGTGGCATTTTTGATAGTGAGGATTGTTGTAGGTGATGGAGTGATATTGATCAGTTGGTAAGATGGATAGCGCAATGGCAGATGGTAAGTGCAAGGTGTGCACTTTGGGAGGACAAATATGGGTAGGACATACAAAGTGAATGGTAGGGTCCCAAGGAGTATTGAAGAACAGAGGACCTCATTGCACAAGTCCATGGAGGTGGCAGGATAAGTAGATAAGGTAGTGAAGAAGGCATATAGGATACTTGCCTTCATTAGCAGGGCAGAGAATATAAGAGCAGGGAGCTTATGGTACAACTTTGTTAAACTTTGGTTGGGCCGCAGTGGAGTATTTGTACAATTGTTGTCATCACACTACAGGAAGGTTGTGATTGCACTGGAGAGGGTGCAGAAAAGATTCACCATGATGTTGCCTGGGATGGAGTGTTTCAGTTATGAAGAGAAACTGGATAGCCTGGGTTTGTTTCCTTGGAGTGGAGAAGGCTGAGGGAGAGCTAATCTTATGAAAGGCATAGGGCAGTATGACTCAATGTTGACAATTCATTCAATATGGCATAATAGGTTGAGAAACGTTTAAAAGAACATATCAGATCCTGGGTTTTATAAACAGAGGCACTGAACACAAAAGCAAGGAAGTCACAATGAACTGTTTCAGCCACAGGTGAGGTGTTGTGCCCAGTTCCAAATGCCAAACATTGGGAAAGATGTGAATGTCTTAGATAGGTTAGAGAAGGCATATGCTAGAACAATTCCAGAGGTGAGGAACTTTTGGATAGATTGGAGGAGCTGGGGTTGTTCTCCTTGAAATACAGGAGATTGAGAAGTGATCTGATGGAGACCTTTAAGAGTCTATGCAGAGTAGAGACTGCATGGTAGGCTGGTCTAGAAGGTTATGTCTCACGGAATCCAGGGAGAGCGAGTTAGGTGGATTCAAGATTGACTCAGAGGCAGGAAGCAGAGGGTGGTGGTTGAAGGTTGTTTCTCGAAATGGAGGCCGGTGACTAGTGGTGTGCTGCAGGGGCCAGTGTTGGGACCTTTGTTATTTGGTATTTGTACAAATGATTTGGATGCAAATGCACAAGGCTTGATCAGTAAGTTTGCGGATCACACGAACTTAGGAGGTGTTGATGATAGTGAAGAAAATTATCACATATTACGGGGGATCTTGATTAGTTAGGGAAGTGGGCTGAGAAGTGGCAAATGGATTTCAATACAGATAAGTGTGAGGTCTTGCATTTTGGAAAGTCAAACCAGAGTAGGACTTACACTAGTCCTGGTAGGGCACTAGGGAACGTAATGGAACAGAGGGAGCTAGGAGCACAAGTGCATAGTTCGTTGAAAGCGGCATCACAAGGTGGTGAAAAAGGCAGTTGGCCTTCATCATTCAGGACCTTGAGTATAGGAGTTGGGACATTATGTTGCAGTTGTACAAGTCGTTGGTGAGGCTGCACTTGGAGTACTGTGTGCAGTTTTGGTCACCCTGTTATATGAAAGATGTAGTTAAATCAGAAAGAATGCAGAAAAGATTTATGAGGATGTTGCCAGGACTAGAGGGTGTGAGTTATGGGGAGAGGTTGGCCAGGCTAGGTCTTTGTTCCTTGGAACGTAGGAGAATGAGGGGAAACCTTATATAAGTGTTTAAAGTTATGAGGGGCATGGATAAGGTGGATGGTAACAGTCATTTCTCCAGGGCAGGAGAGTCCAAAACTAGGGGGCACAGATTTAGGGTGAGAGGGGAAAGATTTAAAAAGGACCTGAGGGGCAACTTTTTCATGTAGAGGGTGGTGAGTGTATGGAACGAGCTGCCAGAGGAAATGGTTGAGGCAGGTACAATAGTACTATTTAAGAAGCACTTGGATAGGTACATTCAACGCGGGGCTTAGAGGGATACAGGCCGAACGTAGGAAATTGGGACTCGCTGGGTGCACCGTGGTCCGCATGGACTCGTTAGGCTGAAGGGCCTGTATCTGTGCTATGTTGCTCTACAACTCTAAAAATAAACTGTTCCATTGACAGAGGGGTAAAAATCCAACGAAGGTAATTGGTAAAAGAACCAAAAGTGATATGGCGTCGGAGTACGGCGATTCATTGCAAGCTGCTCTCTGCAGATCTACTCATTACTTTTAGTATAATCGTTCTACTCTTTTAAATGTAAATTTTATGTCTCTAAGAATTACTAATAATGTTCTTTTAAATCTTCTTACAGGGCTGGCGATTTTCCAATCTCCAGGAATGACTGATTTACTGACCTGACTCCCGGACCCAGATGGCAACGACCAGCGAGGCCTAGGACGGGCCCGTCCACGTGGAAGCCTGCGCAGGGTGAAGAGCTGACCCTACTGAGCCCCCGCCACCGAGACCTGACTCCTGAATCCCACTGGAACAACCGACGCAGAGACTCAAGGACCTACCCGAGTGAAGCCAGGTGAATCCACTCCAGATCTTCCAGGTCTGTCCTTAAGCAATCACTTACCTTCCAGTCCAGGTGGCTCCACTCCAGGACTTCCAGGATCGACCAGGTGCAGCCACTTACCTCAGAAATGTGGTAAAAGGGCTGGGCTGCAGGTGAGACTGAAACAGCATGGGTTCAAGACCCCCCTCCCAAGATACTACTAGCTAACAACCAGGCCATTGGGAACAAAGTTGATGAACTAAGGGCAAGAGAAATGAGAGACTGCTGTATACTATGTCTCACCGAAACGTGGCTTACACCTGCTTCACCTGACTGCGCCATACAACCCGAGGGCTTTTCAATTCACTGAATGGACCATACGGCATCCTTGGGCAAAGTTAGAGGCCGAGGGGTCTGCTTCTTAATCAATAAGTTGTGGTGCTTGGACGTGTCAGTCCTGGTGAGCTCCTGCTCACCCAGCCTGGAATATCTAACGGTGAGGTGTTGACCACACTACCTGCCACAGGAGTTCACTTCAGCTACCCTGATGGCAGTCTACATCCCACCCCAGATGGTCACGAAGCCTGCACTCAATGAGCTATACTCTGTAGTCAGCAGCTTTGAAACAGGATATCCTGAGGCCCTCTTCATTATTGCAGGCAACTTCAACCAGGCCAACTTCAAGAATATGCTACCAAAGTACTACCAGCACGTCTCCTGTCCCACCAGGGGCCCAAATACCCTTGACCATTGCTATACAACCATCAAAGATGCCTACCGAGCCACCCCCTGCCCTCACATTGTTAAGTCAGACCAGGAGGCTGTGCTCCTTCTCCCTGCATACAAACAGAAGCTGAAACAGGAGGATCCAGTACAATAAGTCATACAGTGCTGGTCTGAGGGAATAGATGAGCTTCTGCATGACTGCTTTGAGTCAGTGGACTGGTCCATGTTCAAATTCTGAGCTGCCAGCCTAGATGAATATGTCACCACCATCAGCAAGTGTGTGGAGGACTGTGTACCAAAGAGGACAATCCAGCTGTTCCCAAACTGGAAACCATGGAGAGGACCTTATTTGGGAGGGTGCAATATTGGACCTCCTCCTGGGGAATGAGGCAGGGCAAGTAACTGAAGTGCAATCGGGGAGCTTTTTGGCTCTAGTGACCATAATTCCTTTAATTAAGATAGTGATGGAAAAGGATAGGACAGGTCCACAGGCTAGGGTCCTAAACCTGAGCAGGGCTAATCTTGGGGGAATTAGGCAGGATATAGCAGAGGTTGATTGGGTGAGCCTGTTTGAAGGGAAAGGAATGAATGACAAGAGGGAGGCTTTTAAGAGTGTGATATTAAGAGTCCAGGGCAGCATGTTTCTATAAGGTTAAAACTGGCAAAGTTTAGGGAACCCTGGCTGATGAGAGATATTGAAGCTCTGGTCAAGAAAAAAAGGAAGCATACATTGCGTTTAGGAGGATGGGGACAAGTGAATCCCTTGATGACCATAACAAGATTAAGAATACACAAGATGGAAATTAGGAGGGCTAAGAGGGGATACAAGATGGGTCTGGCAGGCAATGTTAAGGAAAATCCCAACAGGTTCTTTGGCTATATTAAGACCAAAACGGTGGTTGGAGAGAGAGTAAGTCCCCTTAGAGATCAGCAGGGCTGCCTATGTCTCAAGCCACAGGAGATAGGTGGGATTTTTAACAAATTTTAACAAATACATGCATAGGAAGTCGTGTTTGATGAATCCTTTAGAGTTTTTTTCGAAGAAGTAACCAAAAGGGCAGGTGTGGGTAGGGTAGTAGATGTTGTCCATTTGGACTTTGACTAAGCTCCATATGGTAGCTGGTCTGGAAAGTTAGGTTCCATGGCTCCGAAGCAGGAAGCAGAGGGTGGTGGTTGAAGGTCGTTTCTCGGAATGGAGGCCGGTGACTAGTGTTGTGCCGCAGAGGTCACTGTTGGGGTCCTTGTTATTCATCATATCTATAAATGATTTGGATGTGAAAGCACAAGTCTTGATCAGTAAATTTGCGGATGACATAAAATTAGCAGGTGTAGTTGATAGTGAAAAAGATTGTCGTAGATTATGGGGATCTTGATCAGTGAGGGAAGTGGACTGAGGAGTGGTAAATTGATTTCAATACAGACAAATGTAAGGTAATGCATTTTGAAAAGTCAAACTAGTGTAGGACTTACATTATGAATGGTAGGGCACTAGAAAGTGTAATGAAACAGAGGGACCTAGGAGCACTCTGGCCTTCATCAGCCAGGGCATTGGGTATAGGAGTTGGGACATTATGTTGCAGTTGTATAAGTCGTTGATGAGGCCGCACTTGGAGTACTGTGTACAGTTTTGGTCACCCCATTGTAGGAAAGATGTGGTGAAACTGGAAAGAGTGCAAAAAAGATCTTAGGATGTTGCCAGGACTAGAGGGCCCGAGTTACAGGGAGGGATTGGTCAGACTGGGTCTTTATTTCTTGGAATGTAGGAGAATGAGGGGTGACCTTATAGAAATGCTTAAGATTTTGAGAGGCATAGATAAGGTGGATGGTAACAGTCTTTTCCCCAGGGTAGGGGAGTCCAAAACTAGGGGGCATTGGTTCAGGATGAGAAGGGAAAGATTTATAAAGGACCTGAGGGGCAACTTTTTCGCACAGAGGGTGGTGAGTATATGGAATGAGCTGCCAGAGGAAGTGGTTGAGGCAGGTACCATAATGTCATTTAAGAAGCACTTGGATAGGCATATGGAGGGACAGGGCTTCAAGGGATGTGGGCTGATTGCAGGAAACTGAGACGAGCTGGGTGGGCACTGTGGTCAGCATGGACTGGTTGGGCTGAAGGGCCTGTATCTGTGCTGAATTGCTCTGGCTCGGACTCTGATGAACCAGGAAATCCACTTTCTATTGAAGTCCAGGACTGCATCATTCAAATCAGGTGACCCTGACCTTTACAGGAAATCGAGATATGACCTCCGTAAAGCTATCAGAGATGCCAAGAGACACCACCAGTCCAAAAATCGAGTCCCAGATCAGCCATCAGTTGTGGCAGGGCTTACATGCTGTAACGGACGACAAAATAAAGTTGGGCAGCATCGCTGACAACAGCATATCTCTTCTCAATGAGCTTAACACATTCTATGCACGTTTTGAACAGAAGGGGACTGGTATGTCACCAACCATCCTGACAGCCTCCAATGAACCCGAACCCATGGTCACCGTTGAGGACGTAGGATCAGTTTTCCAGAGAGTGAACCTGCAGAAAGCATCTGGCCCGGATGGTGTCCCTGGCTGTGTCCTCAGATCCTCTGCAGATCAGCCGGTGGGAGTACTTGCAGACATTTTTAACCTCTGCCTGCTTCAATCTGAGGTTCCCACCTGCTTTAAGAAGACCACTATCATCCCAGTACCTAAGAAAAACAAGGTAACGTGCCTTAATGACTACCGCCTGGTGGCTCTGACATCCACCATCATGAACTGCTTTGAGAGGCTGGTCATGGCACGCATTAACACCAGCCTCCCAGTAAACCTTGACCCACTGCAATTCACCTACCATCGAAACAGGTGACAGCGGACTCCATCTCCCTGGCCCTACACTCATCTCTGGAGCATCTGGACAGTAAAGATACTGTACCTACGTTAGACTATTGTTTATTGACTACAGCCCTGCCTTCAATACCATAATTCCAAGCAAACTCATCATCAAACTCTGAGACCTGGTACTCAACACCTCCCTCTGCAACTGGATTCTTGGCTTCCTGACCAACAGACCGCAATCAGTAAGTATAAGCAGTAACACCTCCGGCATGATTATTCTCAACACTGGTGCTCCACAAGACTGTGTCCTCAGCCCCCTACTCTACTCCCTATACACTCATGACTGTGTGGCCAGATTCTACTCTAATGCCATCTACATGTTTGCAGATGATACCACTGTAGTGGGCCGTATCTCAAATAATGATGAGTCGGAGTACAGGAAGGAGATAGAGAACTTAGTGACGTGGTGTCATGACAACAACCTTTCCCTCAATGTCAGCAAAATAAAAGAGCTTGTCATTAACTTCAGGAAGGGGGGGGCGGTGCACATACACCTGCCTACATCAATGGTGCTGAGGTTGAGAGGGTTGAGAGCTTCAAGTTCCTGGGAATGAACATCACCTGTCCTAGTCCAACCATGTAGACGCCACAGCCAAGAAAGCTCACCAGTGCCTCCACTTCCTCAGGAGGCTAAAGAAATTGGCATGTTCCCCTTGACACTCACCAACTTTTATCGATGCACCAATGAAAGCATCCTATCTGGATGCATTACGGCTTGGTATGGCAACTGCTCTGCCCGGGACTGCAAGAAACTGCAGAGGGTTGTGGACACAGCTCAGCACATCACAGAAACCAGCCTCCCCTCCATGGACTCTGTCTACACTTCTCGGTGCCTTGGTAAAGCAGCCAGTATGATCAAAGACCCCACTCACCCGAGACATTCCCTCTTCTCCCCCCTCCCATTGGCAGAAGATACAAAATCCTGAAAGTATGTACCACCAGTCTCAAGGACAGCTTTCATCTCACTGTTATAAGACTATTGAACGGTTCCCTAGAACAATAAGATGGACTCTTGACCTCACAATCTACCTCATTATGACCTTGCAACTTATTGTCTACCTGCACTGCACTTTCCCTGTAGCTGTAACACTTTACTTTGCATTCCGTTATTCTTTTACTTTATACTACCTCAATGCACTGTGTAATGAATTGATCTGTATGAACGGTATGCAAGACAACTTTTTCACTACACCTTGGTACAAATGACAATAATAAACCAGAGTGGTTTGGATCAGGTACGCACTGCCTGGACCTTAAGTGGGGCAGATTCAATTATGGCATTCAAAAGGAAAAAGTAATTGAAAGGGGGAAAAAATGTAAGGTCATTTGGAGAGGGCAGGGGAATAGAAAGAGCTGGTTTGTTCTGCATAGAGCTAGCACATGCATGATGGGCCCAATGGACTCTTTCCGAGCTGTAACCTTTCTACGAGAGGCTGCAAAGGCTTACAGCAGTTTTCTGAAACAGGAACTGCTGCCTGCTGGTGTGTTACTCAACTACAAAGTCACTGCAGTGCACATTTATGCAACTGGATCCATTCAATATGCTGCAAGGACTAACAGCTATATCTCCCAGGCTCTAGCAAACTGCAGCAAGCAGGAGGCCAACATTTTCTTTGGCTGTGGCAAGCAGTGTATAACCTCAGCAGAAGCCTGCCTGAATATTGGCAGGGATAACTAGCTTCCTTTATTTGAAGGAATGCACGATGGATAAATATTTGAAAGATCAAGGAATTGAGGGGTATGGAGATGGCACAGAAGGGGAGTGGAGGCCAGCATAAATCAGCCATGATCATAGTGAATGGCAGGGCAGGCTTAAGGAGTCCAGTGACCTACTCCTGGTCCTATTTTCTTGTGATTGGCCATGAGCATTAGGGCAACAAACCACAAACCAACACATTCATCAACTGACTGTCATAGGAACATCATTTTGCATATCTGAGGTAACCACACACCAGCCTCAATGCTTTTACACCCAATCTACCATATTCTGCTATTTGACATAGGGAGGATAATTGCTGGGGCACAAGGCACCTTCTGTAGCTGTGGCTGGTGGCCTTGCTGCAAATCCAGACCACAGCCGGGTGGTAGAGGTGGACTCGGGTATAAAATTGAATTAACTAAACATATGATTAACCCAATTGTTAAATATACAATACAAATATGGTTTCAATTTCGTAAATTTTTTGGATTGAATAAATTTAACTTGTCAAGTCCCATTCAATCTAATTTTTTCTTTCATCCATCCAGAGTTGACTCAGCTTTTTCTATATGGAAAAGGAAGGGAACAGTATGTTTTCATGATTTATTCATTGATAATTGTTTTTCATGTTTTGAACAACTGTCTAACAAATACAATTTGTTTAGATCACACTTTTTTTGATATTTGCAGATTAGAAATTTTTTGAAAGCTACTATACCCTCTTTTCTAACACCTTACAAAACTGAAATTACGGAAAAAATCTTAGGTCTTAATCCTTATCAGAAGGGCTTGATAGCAATAATCTATGATTTAATTATGAAAATACATCCAGAATCACTGGACAAAATTAAGAATGAATGGGAAAGTGAACTCCAGACATCTTTACCTACAGAAACATGGAAGAAAATTCTTCATTTAGTTAATACATCTTCAATGTGTGCCAGACACTCTTTGATACAGTTTAAGGTAGTTCACAGGACCCATATGTCAAAAGATAAGCTAGCCCGTTTTTATCACCATATAAATCCTATATGTGACAGACGTAAATCGAATGTGGCTTCTTTGACACACGTTTTGGTCCTGTCCTCTTTTGGAAAAATATTGGAAAGACGTTTTTAACATTATTTCAAATGTATTGAATATTGACTTACAACCTCACCCTATCACTGCAATTTTTGGATTACCATGGATAGAGTCTGGCCATTTATCTGCTTCCGCTAACCGTATGATTGCCTTTCTTACATTAATGGCCAAACGATCCATTTTGCTTAAATGGAAGGATCCAATACCCCCTACTACTTTTCAATGGTTCTCCCAAACTATATCATGTTTAAACTTGGAAAAAATTAGGAGTGGCACTGTTGATCCTTCGTCTAAATTTGAAGATATTTGGAGTCCATTTATTCAATATTTTCACATGATATAGATCCCCTTTCAATAACTTTTCAATTTAGAGGAACGGAGTTGACGACATAATATTGCTCTGTTTCTACTGAGAAATTTCAGTCCAGTCTTTTTTTTCTTCTTTTTGAAATTTTTCTGTTTAGTTTAGTTCGATATATTGTTTATAATTTTTCTTATTGATTTGGGGATTTTTTTTTCTTTCTTTTCTTTATATATATATATATATAAAATAAATCTTTTTCTTTCCTTTCTTTTATATTATATTCATTTACTAAGAGATCGTGGAATCTACAGATTTTTTTTATATTTTATTGTTATGATTATCTATGCCATGATTGTTCTCCTGATCTTTTTGTATTACATGTACAAACACTGATGTTATATATTAGTCTGTATTAATTTGAAAACTAATAAAAAGATTGAAAAAGAAAAAGGAAAAAAGAAAGAAAATTGAAGTCCAGTCCAGACCCAGCCTGACCATCGTTTGTCTGCAGCAACACACAAAAAGCTGGAAGAGCTCAGCAGGTCAGGCAGCATCGATGGAGAGAAATGGACAGTCGACGTTTCCTCTGGACCCATGTTGGAATCTGCAGTCTCTGTTTCTCTGCAGGCATGCACTTCTCTCCACACTATCTATCCATCTCTTTCTCTATATATCTTTCTCTATTTATCTGCTCTGTCTCTCCGCGCCCCCTCACCACCCCCCCACCCCGTTGCCTGCATGACACAGCCTGACCCAAACTATACATGAACGATACATAGTTAAATAGTCGGGTGCAGTCAGCTTCACTTGAGTAGATGGGCTCTATTGTGTAACATAGGTACACTCAAAGACAATGAACTGGGATCCACACTGTGGCTTTTGGAGCCTCAGGTTAACATTACATTTAAAATGCAACAGTCCAGCACTCTGGTAGTACAGCACCAGTGTCAATATATCCTAGATTCTGGGCTCAGGCCTCTGATGTCCTACTTGAAACTATGACCCTTTTAACTCACTCACAAGTATACGAATACTGAACCTCAACTTCATATCGAAGTTTTTAAAAGCTGAGACTTTCAAGAAGATTGATCAATTAACCTAGTCAACCACAAAAAGCAGTGTCATAATGTGAAATCACTGATCTTCCCATTTCATTATAAGGGAGAGATAACCAAAAGAAACTGAAACAAAGAATTTTCTGAAAGCACTTTGATCAATTCGCTTTCTTCACTCCAAAATACTTGAATATGAATTACAATGAATGAATTTGAAATATTACAAAAAAATCAGTAATGAAATTTAGATTTACAGAGGACAAACATAGTTGTTAATCTTGAGCGTGACAGAAAATTTGAATTAGTTTTGACACCTGAGGTGCAACAGATATTGGTAGCATTATGTATGTGACAGAGTATGATCAGTGCTGTAGATCATCAACAGTGAATAGCTGGTCATTACTCAGCAATATATTCAAAATTGCTACAATCTGCAGAATCAGAGCTCACAGGCTCAAACTTAAAGAGAGAAAGTAAACAGGAAGATTAGATTCAAAGGAACATATGAAATGGACTACCTGGGGAAGTGAAAAATGTGTGAGTAAAGACAATGGAGAAAAGGGTAACTGCTTCAGGAAGGGTAATTAAATGGTATATCTTTGGCCATGTGTTTCTAGCATATTCTGGCCTTGACGTCAATGAAATTAAAAATGAAGAATTTGCATAATGGGTTCCATCAATATTGCTCATTTTTTTAAGTAGGGTGGAAAAATTACTCGTTCTTTCTTACAACACGTTTTGCAATTTTATTCCATTAAAGGATTGGCAAAAGAGTTATAATTGATCAGTGTACCACATCTATTGGCCAGAATGAAGCGGCAGTCTGTGAACCCGTGTCATTATCATTGATTCTGCATTAAGCTCTAAAGCAAGAGTGTGTTAAAAAGAACTTATTTGTAATTATGAACCATTATACCTAAAGAAATCACTCTCCCCCCACCCACTCCCCCACAATCACATCTATGTCTAAATCCATGCACAAGACTACCTGGTGCATTTGGTGTGGCAATGCTTGCTCCTGCTCAATGGCAATATACACTAAGAACTTTGAAGAGAAACTGAGACTTTTAACTAAGTTGTTTGATGAAACTCTTCATACAAAAAGGTAGCATAATAGATCATTTTAATCTCTATCAAGCTACCAATAGTTTATTTTAACATAACATTGTATACAGCTGTCACAGCACCTCTTTCAGTTACAAATGTACACACTTGTATAATTAAAGTTCTCATGGAGATTGTGTTGATTGTCTGTAAAGGAAATGCATCCCAATAACTGTTGATAAAGTTCAGAACTCCTGTGAAACACGTAGAACGTTGTGTCTATTCTGAACACAGGACTTTAGGAAGTGTGGCACAGAGGATGCAGAGATTTACTAGAACAGAGGTATCCCAGCTTCAAGAATCCAGGAGCAGTGCTGTGAAGAGCGTGATATCCCAGCTCTGGGAACCTAACAGCAACACTGGGAAGAGTGAGGTATCCTAGCTCTGGGAATCTGGGAGCAGAAATACAAAGAGCATGGTATCCCAGCTCCAGGAATCTGGGAGCAGAACAATGAAGAGTGAAGTTTCCCAGTTCTGGGAATGTGGGAACAGCACTATGAAGAGTGAAGTACCCCAGTTCTGAGAATCTGGAAGCAGCAATCTTGTTTAAAAAACTTCAAGAGGGAACTTCAAAAGGTCAATCTCACAAGCTTTACCCACAACATTGCCTGGTTTTCCACATAAGAAATTAGCAACTGGAGCAGATCCAAGACCTAGTCCTCAGTCCTGGATAAGTGCAGCAGTTCACCCACACCATAGGGATGCTGGAACAAAGAAACTAATTGTGAAGTGACTTTAGACCATATGTTTTATTGTAAAAAGTGCAATTTAAGATCACATCTATTAACAAGAGCAGTGCCAATAGCACTGCATGATGTGTTGGTAAAATAGATTACCTCACCAAGGTCAAGACTGGCCTTTTTTTTAAAATCAGGGGTCTGGCTCACTGTACCTCAGCAACAATCGGCAGTGGTCATGTTTAGGACCAATGGATAATCAGTCTGGTCGGGAGATAATAGTCACCGTTCCCCTGGTTTGGGCATTCAGCTGAGCAACTTCACTTTCACTGAAGTCAGAGAGGTGGTGGGGGAGTGTTCTTCTCATACCAGATGTAACATACAAAGATGGTCCAATCAGGCTCAATGTCCTTTCATTGCTTGGCTCTAAGGTATGCATTGCTCAAAATTTTCCAGCAGCTCCCACAACTGCTGGTGACATCCCAACCAGTCACTCTGGATGGTGATTTCAACTGCTTCATCAGTGTGGCCAGACATCAGCAAACTTGATGCTACATCCAATGTCATGATTGAAACAGCAACAATAAGCTGTTTGCTGAGATAAAACAATATGTGTGATGTCTTTATCAACCCTGCAGGTGGAGCACAACAACAATACACCTGGTCTAAACAAGATGGTTCAGTACAGTCCAGGACTGATTTTCTTTTGTCCAAAAATACACACTGTTAAATCCACCAAAATGACTCCAGCATCCTTCTTTAGCCACTGCTTCATGCTGGCTGACTGTCACCCACAAGAAGACCAGAAGGTTGGTAAAGGAAAATGAAAGCTGTACAGCAAACTGTTGACCCTAGAAACTGCTGAGGAACTCCAGCAGGAATCTGTAGATTGGAGAACTCTGAGGTCCCTCTTTGAATCCCTAATGCACTGGTGGGAAGCAATCAGTGAACATTAGTGTTACCCTTAGAGTGTTCAGAAAGCACAGGAGATTCAGAAGGAGATGTATCTGAGGAAGTATAGGATTAATAAACTATAACTGTATTCATATCTTAAGACGGATGAGAATTATGGCTACTCGAAATACTGATTTAAAAAGTGTCCTTCAGGCCAGAACAGCCACACCACCGCTTTCCTGGGTTGGGTGCTGTGTGGTAATTGCTGTGTCTGGAACTTAATTGAATCCCCATTATGTTTGACTATAGGGATGATAGTCAAGCTTAACGGGAAATGGGAAGGCTGTCTCAAACAATGATGTGATACCTGCCTTTGTCTCTCCCGATTGCAAAACGATTAGCTGAACCTGGGGTGTGAGGCTGCTCTTTGTCCATCTGCAGTAGCCCTTTGTCCTTTTCCTGCTCAACCAAGAACTCCGGCGCCTGACTTATTAAAGTGTGCGTGACAAAGTTTGTATAAATTACTGTCTGCCCCTTCTGTATCTCGGATAACTCCACTGCGGACTCTACCTGAGAGTAAGGAGATTTCTCCCTAGCGATATATTGCTAAATAAACGCGTTTGAATTAACCTGTGGCACTGTGTGATTTACAGCAGATGGAAGTGGGACTTCAAAATCAGGTTAACATATCAACCAAGAAAGAATGCAGAATCTATTGATCTATGGTCAATGGAGATGGATGTTGAGGAGTTTTTCCAGAGACGAAGAGTCAGCAAGCCTCATTTCTTGACTCAGAATCTTCCAAGATCATTTACTAATCCAGAGCCACTCCATGGAGCAGAAATAGACATGTTTACGCTTCTTCTTCCAGAAGGCTCACAGGAGGAGCTTTGTGATGAGCAGCCTCAAGGACAAGAATGGCACAGTAATATCCTTACAGCAAGACACAATAAGGATCTCCAAATCCTACTATGCCCAACTATGTGATTGGAAGGTCACAGACAGCACAACCACCTCGAACCTCCTGTCTTCTATTTCATTGATTTTAAATAACAGCAAGTGGGAGGGTCTGAATCAATTGTTGATCCTCGATGAGTCGTCAAGGCTGATCTGTTCCTTTGAGGCAAGTAAAATCCTGAGAGTGATGGCTTGCCAGTCAAGTTGCACTTGGCTCCATGGGGTCAGATGGGCCCAGATCTGCTGGAAGTGCACAGCACCCTGCTTCTAGCTGGCAGCATATCAAGCAGGAGAAAGGCAGAAAAGCAGAAAGCAGTGATCCATTTCACTTTTAAATGTGGATTACAGAATTTTGTCCTAGGTCATTGCCAATCGAGTCAAGTCTGCTCTGGGCCAGGTGATTCACCCAGGAGATCTAAGAGAAAAAAAGTCTCTGGGCAATTTTCCCTCTTCCTGACTCATCACAGCGTCCAAATCTTGGACTACAAGCTCATCAACTCTGAGCAGAATTTCCTCAAGCTACAGATATTTGTTACAGATGCAGTTGCCATAGATCAAAATCAGCTTCCACAAGCTACAGCTGCCACAATCACCTACACTGCCATGCATATCTTACTTTAATTTGATAAAGTTGGTCACATGGGGCCATTCTTAAAATGGTACCAGTATTACATATCCTACAAATGTTGCAGTATCAGAAACAGAAAATAAAAGAAGCTGGGCAGGTAAGGAATTCTGCAGACAGTACAAATAAACCAACAATTTGGTTATGAACACAGGGGAGGTGTGGAGCAAATTAACTTGTGTTGTGGATAAACTAGTAGCTGTACTAAGATTTCAGAAGGCATCTAATAAGGTGCAGCATCAAAGGTTGTTTCAAAAAAAAAACTCATGGTGTAGAAGGTAACACATAGGTGTGGATACCAGCCTGGATGAGTACGTCACCACTATCACGGACTTTATCAGCAAGTGTGTTGAGGACTGCCTACCAACGAGGACAATCTGGGTGTTCCCAAACCAGAAACCATGGATCCACTTCCTACTGAAGTCTAGGACTGCAGCATTCAAATCAGGTGACCCCGACCTTTACAAGAAATCAAGATACGACCCCCATAAAGCTATCAGAGATGCCAACAGACAATACCAGTCCAAAATCAAGTCCCAGACCAGCCGTCAATTGTGGCAGGGCTTACGTTATAATGGGCTACAAAACAAAGTCGGGCAGTATTGTCGACAACAGTGCATCCCTTCCCGATTAGCTTAATGCATTCTATGCACGGTTTGAACAGAAGGGGGATTGGTATGTCACCACCCACGCCGACAGCCTCCAATCCAACTCCACCTTCAATAAAATAATTCTAAACAAACTCATCACCAAACTCCGAGACCTGGGATTCAACACCTCCCTCTGCAACTGGATTGCTGACTTCCTGACCAACAGACTGCAATCAGTAAGGGTAGGCAGCAACACCTCCGGCATGATTATTCTCAACACTGGTGCCCCACAAGGCTGCATGCTCAGCCCCTACTTCCTCAGGAGACTACAGAAATTTGGCATGTCCCCTTCGACACTCACCAATTTTTATTGATGCACCATAGAAAGCATCCTATCTGGATGCATCATGGCTTGGTAATGACAACTGCTCCGCCCAGGACCGCAAGAAACTGCAAAGGGTTGCAGACACAGCTCAGCACATCATGGAAACCAGCTTCCCTCCATCGATTCTGTCTATGCTTCTCACTACCTGAGTAAAGCAGCAAGCATAATCAAAGACCACACCCACCCCAGACATTCTCTCTTCTCCCCTCTCCCATCGGGCAGCCGATACAAAATTCTGAAAGCACATACCACCAGGCTCAAGCTTCTATCCTGCTGTTATAATACTTTTGAATGGTTCCCTTGCACTCTTAACCTCACAATCTACCTCGTGGTCTATCTGCACTGCACTTTCTCTGTAGCTGTGACACTTTATTCTGCATTCTATATTGTTTTACCTTGTACTACCTCAATGCACAGTGTAATGAATTGATCTGTATGAACAGCATACAAGATAAGTTTTTCACTGTACCTCAGTATGTGACAATAATAAATCAATTCCAGTTGAAGGTTGGTTGGCTAACAGGAAATAAAGACTCAGCATAACTGGGTCTTTTTCTCTGGTTGGCAAGATCTAATGAGCGAAGAGCCATGGGGATCAGTGCTGGGACCTCAGCTTTTTACAATTCACATAAACATAGAACAGTACAGCACAGGAACAGGCCCTTCAGGCCCATAATGTTGTGCCAAACTAATTAAACTAGTAATTAAATGCTTAGCTAAATGAATCCCTTCTGCCTACACAAAGAATCAGAATCAGATTTATTATCACTGACTTATATGTCGTGAAATTAGTAGTTTTGTGGCAGCAGTACAGTGCAAAGACATTAAATTACTATGTCCCCCTCCATTTTCTGCACATTCATGAGCCTATCTAAGAGCATTTCAAACCCCTCTATCGTACTTGCCTCCACTACCACCCCTGGCAGCACATTCCAGGGACTCACTACTCTGTGTAAAAAAAACTTGCTCCGCACATTCCTTTGAACTTACCCCCCTCACTTTAAACGCATGCCCTCTCGTATTAGACATATTGACCCTGGGAAAAAGATACCAGTTGTCTACCCTATCTACGCCTCTCATAATCTTATAAACTTCTACCAGGTCTCCCCTCAGCCTCCGACGCTTCAATATAAAGAACTGAAGTTTGTCCATGCTCTCTAATCCAGGCAGCATCTTGGGAGGCTTCTTCTGCACCCTCTTTCCACATCTTCCTCTAATGGGGTGACCAGAATTGAATGTGATACTCCAGATGCGGCCTAACTAGAGTTTTATAAAGCTGCAACATAACTTCCTAACTCTTGAACTCAGTGGTCTAATAAAGGCAGGCATGCCATATGCCTTCTTTACCACCCTGTCAACCTGTGCAGCCACTTTTAGGGAGCTAAGCACTTGGACCCCAAGATCCCTCTATACATTAACACTGTTTAAGGGTCCTGCCATTAACTGCATACTGTCCCTTTGTCCCTTTACATTTAATGTTCCAAAGTACAATACCTCATACTTGGCTAGATTAAACACCATCTGCCATTTCTCCACCCATATCTGCAACTGATCTATATCCCGCTGTATCTGGATCTATACTATCCACAACGCCACCGATCTTTGTATCGTCTGCAAACTTACTAACCCACCCATTCACATTTTCATCCAAGTCATTTACATATATCACAAACAGCAGAGATCCCAGTACGGATCCTTGAGGAACACTGCTGGTCGCGGACCTCCCACCAGAATAAGTCCCATCGACCACTACCCTCTGTCTTCTATGGGCAAGCCAATTCTGAATCCAAACGGCCAGATCACCGTGGATCCCATGCACCTTAATCTCCTGGTTGAGCCTACCATGAGGGCCTTGTCAAATGCCTAACTAACATCTACGATGGTGAAGGTACCAAAGGTACAAGCTCCTAAATTTGCTGATGACAGAAAGATAAACATGAACATAATTGTGAAGAGGACGTAAGGCGGCTACAAAGGGATTTAGATATGTTGAGTCAGCAAAAGTCTGGCAAATAGAGTATAATGTAAGAAAATGTGAAAATGACCATTATGGCAGGAAAAATAAAAGTAGCATATTATTTAAATGGAGAGACTACAAGCTCTGTGTATCCTCATGCATGATTCGCAAGAGGCTAGTCGTGGGTACAGCAAGCAATTAGGAAATTTAACATAATGGCCTCCTCCACATTGGCAAGACCAAACACAGACTAGGTGACTTCAACTTCCCCTCCCACTCCATCACAGATATGTCAGTCCTCAGCCTCCTCCACTGCCAGAATTCCAGGTGCAAACTGGAGGAACAGCACCTCATTTTGTGTCTTGGAACCTTGCAGCCTAACGGCATGAACACTGAATTCTCCCACCTTAAGTAATCCCCACAACTGGCCCCCCCACACACACCCCCAACCATGCCTCTTCGGTTCTTCCCATTCCTAGCCTCTCTCTTTTTTCTACCCCCTTTCTTCCTCCTTACCTGTTGTGTGAAATCATTCTTTTAACTGTCTTAAGGATCAAGGACTCTGGACTCGAGCTTTGTAGACCAAAACTAGTTTAATCACAAAGGCCAACACGGGACAGAATGGATGGGAACAGACACACACTCACTCATGCACAGGATACCACAAACACGAGAGGGAAATCGCGACTGGGGTAAAACACACACACACACACAAACATGCACACAGTAACAGTGTACAACTTCAGGATATAACACTTCAATGCCCGTCCCACACTAGCATTGGCCCTTAACGCTCCCTGAGTCTGACTGAAACGCTCCCTGATCATGTGGTGATGTACTCTTACCAATGATCTCTGCAGCATTGTCTCACTACTCCTGGAGTCGTCAAAAGAGGAAGGGTTAGGGGAAGCAGCCCTTTTTATGGTGCTAGGAGGCTGGGTGGAGCCTCACTGTTGTGGTTCGAATGAGCCAATGGTGTGGGAGTCAAAGACAAAGGTTCCTGCCACAGCCAATGGTCAGGCAGGTTCAGAGACAAAGGATACTGGTCAGGCAGGTTCAGGTGCAAAAGGTACTCTCACACCTGAGGGGTGGGTGGAGCCGCACCTTGATTGACAGTAGTATCACTTCCTATCAGAGGAGCAATGCTGTCCTCCGGTCAGCGGGGGTCAGTATCGTTACTGTCGCGTGACAGCCATGTGGATTTCTCACATTACCTTTGACCCATCACCCGGTAGATCTGCTCTCTCCTCCTCCCCCACACCTGCCTACCACTATCTCTCACCTGCATCTACCTATCACCACCTTGTGCCCACCCCACCTCCCCTCTTTTGTCCACCTATCACTGCTATGCTTTCCCTCCTATATACCGGGCCTCCCCTTTTCCTATTTTCAGTCCTGAAGAAGGGTCCTGACCCGAAACATTAACTGCCTGCTTTTCTCCACAGATGCTGCCTGTCCTGCTGAGTTCCTCCAGCATCATAGTGTTTTTCATCTAGATTCCAGCATCTGCAGTCCTTTGTTTCTCTTTCTATAGTGTTATCATTAATTGCTAGGGGAATTGAATACAAGAGTGGGGAGGTTATGCTTCAGTTATACAGGGCATTGGTAAAACCACATCTGGAGGTCATGTATGCAGTATTGATTTCCTTATTTAATGAAGGAAATTATTGTATTGCAAGCAGTTTGGAGAAGGTTTATAGTCTCATTCCCTCTGCGACTCATTTATCTGCTCTTCCCTCTCCATTAACTCAGAATCCTGAAGAAGGTCTCGACCTGAAATGTCGTGTGTCCATTTCCTTCCAAAGATGTTGCCTGACCTGCTGAGTTCCTCTAGCATTTTGTGTGTCGCTCCAGTAATCCCTCCCTGAGTTTGCCACTTTCCCATGCAATCACAAGCAATGCAATACCTGTCCATTTACCCCTTTCTTTCACATCATCCAAGACCCAAACAGTCCATTCAGGTGGAGCAGCAATTCAATTGCACTTCTTTCAATCTGGTGTACTGCACCTGGTGTTTACAATATGATTTCCTCTGCACTCAAAATAAAATACGGATTGGGTGGTCACTTCACAGAGCACCTCCATTCAACTTGCAGGATGAACCCGAACTTCCAGTTGTCTGGCCTCCTGCATTACCACAACAAAAGATTGAAGAACAGTATCTCACCTTCTGTCTGGGCAAGTTGCTGCCATCAGAACTCAATATCAAATCCAACAATTTCAGATAGGTCACCTTCTCTGTCTGTATGTGAACAGGCCAGTTCTACTGCAAGACTGAAAATCAACAAATTGCCGATGCTAGTAATCGGAAATAAAAGCAGAAAACCGTTCCTGTTTTTATTTCTGCTGTGAGATTACCCACCTGAAATATCAGCTCTTTCTCGTCACTTTGCCAAGTCTGAATGTTTCCAGCATTCTCCTTTTGGTTTCAGGTCTTAGCAACAGCTTTAACCTGCATTTTAGTTTTTAAAGGTGCCTTTGCTTGTCTTCTCTCTCTCACCTCCCCCATTAATGTATTAATCAGATAGCTCTGTGAACAGCAGTAGCATCTGGGCACCCTTTGCCTAACCATATCAGAGATTTCCTTTTGTCCTATCCATCCATTCCCCCATAGTCCCTCTGCAACTTAAAACTAACTTGTATTCTCACTTTCCCATTTCTGATGAAGTATTTTAATTTGAAATATTAACCTACAGATGCTGTTTCCAGTGCTTTCTCCTTGTATTTTTAAGATAGTGTTAGATAGATACTGGATTAGCAGGTTGGTGAAGGGTTACACTGGTGGAGTTGATTTTACAAACAGATCAGCCATGCTCTTACTAAATGCTGAACAGGTTTGAGGAGACTGGTAGCCTCTAATCTTATATGGTCAACCTGTAATCAAAAAAAACTATTCCAACCAATGCACTTCTTCAAGAAGTTGCCTGCCCTATTCTTCTGCAGTTGCTGATTGTCTTGATGAAGCTTTACATCCAAGTAAAAAAAAGATACTGGAAATCTAAAATAAAAACACAAAATACTTTAAATACTCAAGCAGGTCAGGCCACCTCTGTGGGAAGGAGAAGAGTTACTGTTTCAAAAAAAAAGCTGCTGGGGGAACGCAACAGTTGGTGCAGCATTTGTGAAGGCAAAAAGATAGTCAATGTTTTGCCACAGGACTGAGAATGTAGAGGGGAGATAGCCAGTATAAAGAGGTGAGAAGGAGGGATGAGGCAGGCAACAGGTGGAACAGGGGAAGGAGGAGAGGTTCTTGGGAGACAGATAATGAGGGGGGAAAGGCAGATGGAGGTTGCTGGAGGTAGGCAGAGAAGCTGGAAGATGGTATGGAGATACAAAAGGCTGGAATCTGATATGCAAGGAAGGTCATGTGGAACCATTTAGGGGAGGGATGATAGGCTGAAACGTTAACTCTGTTTCTGTCCTCAAAGATGCTGCTTGACCTTCTGAGTATTTCCACCATTTTCCGTTTTCATTAAAGCTCTGTAACTATCCTGTCACAGCAATTCCAAATAGCTTCTGCAACATTGGGCTAATCAGCGAAAGCAACTAATTGCAGGAGAGAGATCGCACGATACCTAGCCTCAGGAAGGAAGGCTTGTATTGCAAGTTTGCTTTTGCAATATTTTTAATGACTGAAAAGCAGCCCCGACTCCACCCGGAGCTTCCTCGTTCAGCAAACCATGCGAAGGACGGCGGAAGTTGCCGAAGTGCCGCGCCGGGATTCCGGAAATTACCGAAGGTGGAGACCGAGATAGCGGGCAGCGAGGCGGAAATTACCGAAGCAGCAGTTGGAGAAGAGGAATCAACCGAAACAAGCGGAACGAGGTGCCACTGGGACTTGTGCCCAGGACAGGGACCAGTAAATATTCGGGTGTGAGTTGTCAGGGAAAGGCACGGTCTCCCGAATGAAACCACTCGGCCCGCGGCCCTGCCTGGCCGCCTGGGAAACCCCGGCGCTGCCGGTCACATGATCACATTCTCGCGCCTCATCCGACGACGCTTGCGGCGCCGTTTGAATTTGCTCGCCGGGCAGCTTCCACTTTACCATCATTCGTGAATATCAATTTTTTTTGTCAACGCCCAGATCTCATTAGCGGATTTTTATTTGTTTTCGACCCTGAACGAGGGCAAACGGACCCTCCCGCGCATGGAGCAGTGGGACTCACGTGATGGAAATGACGCTGGCGGCCGTTTGCTCGGGGCGTGGTGCGGCGGGAGACCGATGGTCACGTGACACGGAGGCAGCTGACGTCAGCGAATCCCACCGCGGGGGCAACAACTACACTTGCTTACTGAGTAGCGCCTAAATGCGAGCGGCATTTCCCGTGTATTGTTAGACTTCAGGTGAGCAATGCATTGGAGGATCTATCTGCTTCATTCCTTTCTTACCAGTCCTAGAGTTTCACAGCACAGAAATAGGGTCTTCGGCCCACCAGGTCCATCACAACATTTTTTTTGTCCACCTACACTTTACCCATTTGCTCACATTAGGTCCGTCCTCTTCTACGCGTTGCCTAATCAAATTAAATGTTTCTTAAATGTTAGCCCTCCTGGAAAGTTATTCTTTGCTACATTACGCATTAAACGAGGTAACCGTATATGATTCTGAAGATCAATGCAAAGTATAGTCACACTTTGAATATCAAAACAAAGACTGCATATGTTAGAAATCTGAAATTAAAAAAAGAAAATGCTAGAAACAGTCAGTAGGTCACACCTCATCTCTGGAAAGAGAAACAGAGTTGATGTTTCGGGTACCAGACCCTTCATCAGAACTTATGAGGGTTTCCAACATTTTTCTGTTTTCATGTTCACAATTGCTAATGTACAGACTGAAATGCTAAGATACACAATTTCTTGAAGTCAAACATGCCCTTCAGCCCACGGCGTCTGCCAAGCATCAATCACCCATTTACAATAATCCTACACTAATCCCATTTTTATTATATTCATAGAGTTGTACAGCGCGGACACTGGCTCTTTGGCTCACTATGCCCATGCTGACCCTTTTGCCCATCTCTGCACTCTCATTTGCCTACATTAAATTTGTATCATTCTATGCCTTGCCTATTTAAGTGCATATGCAAATGTCTCTTAAACATAGTGATTGTATCCGAATCCACCACCACCTCAGGCAGTGAATTCCAGATATCAACCACTCTCTGTATTTAAAAAAAGCTTTCCCTTCAAATCCCATATTAAAAGTCCTTCCTCTCATCTTAAACCTATGCCTTCTTGTTGTTTAATACTATGGGGAAAAGATTATAACTATCTGTGCCTCTTATAATTTTATTTACCTCTATTGGGTCCCCCTCAGCTTTCTACCATCACTCCTCATCCCTAAAGTTCTCCAATCCAGACAACATCCTGGTCAATCCCCCCTGCACTCTCTCCAATGCAATCATATCCTTCCTATAGTCTGATGATCAGAACTACACACAATGCTCTGTGTGGTCTAACCAGTGTTTTGTAAACTTTTCTATTCTGTACCCTGACCTATGACGGCAGACCTTCTTCACTGTCTGTGTTGCCACTTCCAGGGAACTATGGACTTGAACCCCAAGGTCCCTCTGTTCATTAACTTTCTTTAGTGTCCTACTATTTACTGTAAATGCCCTACCCCTCTTTGACTTCCCAAAATGCACCACCTCACACTGACAGGATTAAATTTGGATATGCCAATGCCTTGTTCAATTTTCTATTTGATCTATATTCTGCTGTAGCCTTGGACAACCTTCCTAGGTACAACATGAATTTTCGCATCATCTGCAAACCTACCAATCCTACCTCCTACATTCATATCCAAGTCATGCATGTCACAACGACAAGGGTCCCAGCACCGATCCCTTTGGTACACCACTAGTCACAGATTTCCAACCAGAAAAGCATCCCTCCTTCTATCACCGAGCAATTATGGATCTGATTAGCCAGCTTTCCTTGAATCCCCTATAGCTTGGCCTTCTAGACATGCCTACCATGCAGGACCTTGCCAAATGCCTTACTAAAGTCCACGTGGACAACTCCTACCACCGTGTCTTCATCAATCTTCTCAGTCACCCTTCTCAGTAAAACTCAGTCAAATTAGTGAGGCAAGGTTTCCCTCACACAAAGCCATGCTGTCAATCCTGATCTGTCCCTGCCTTTCCAAATATATCCCTTAGGATTTTCTCCAATAATTTCCCTCCCACTGCTGCAAGGGCTGTAGTTTTCTGGAGGCCCCAGCTATCTCCTCCTTTGTTTCCGACAGCAACCTGGGATAGATCCCATTTGGCCCTGGGATTCTTCCCTTATTCACAGCAACTCCCCTTGGATTCTATCATTCTCTTGACAGAGGACAAGATTCTTGGATGTGGTCATAGTTTCCTTGAAGAAATGCCACATCCCCACTAACTTCTGGCCCACAACCACTCAAAGTGGAGAATGAGCACCCCGGCACACTTGGGGCAATTTACAGAGGCCAATTAATATGCTCATGGATTTGGGAGGAAACCAGAGTCTTGCAGTTACAGGGCAAATGTGTAAATTCCACACAGACAACACTGGAGTTTGCGACTGAACAGGGGTCGCTGGAGCTGTGAGGCAGCATCACTACTAACAGTGTCACTGTGTGCCACTCCTTCGGCAGATCCTGGGATTGAGGATGACTTGTTTCCACTCTGGTTTTGCAGGTTCTGAGATGGCTGACGAAGCTAATGTGGGATGGGGCAGAGGGGGGCTGACTAGAAGGCAGGTGGGTAGTTTGTGAGATGCACATACTTTACTGCTTATGCAGGGCTTCTTTGTGCTCCCAGTGCATGGCTTTGAGGTTCTCAATACCATTCCGAGTGTTCATTCTCCACTTTGAGTGGTTGTCGGCCAGAAGTCAGTGGGGATGTGGCATTTCTTCAAGGAAACTATGACCACATCCAAGAATCTTGTCCTCTGTCAGGCTGGTAATCTCTTCCCAGGACAGAACTTGGAACTGAGTGTCTGTTTCAGGAGACACAAGAGACTGCAGATATTGGAATCTGGAGCAACACCCAGTCTGCTGGAGGAACTCAGTGGGTCGAGCAGCGTTGGTGGGAGGAAAGGAATTGTTGATGTTTTGGGTCGAAACCCTGCATCAGGACTAGAGTGGAGAAGCGAGATGGCCCGTATAAAGAGGAGAAGTGGAGTGGTGAGAAGGGAGTCCGAGGTGATTGGTGGACTGAGGAGGGGTGTAAGATGACAGACAGGTTGGGGAGGGGAGGGGGTTGGAGTCGGGAGACAGTGGGAGGTGAATGATGGTTGGAAGCAGACAGAGAGGAAAAAGGTCAAAGAACAGGAGTCTGCAACACGTTAACAGGAAACCTGCAAATGTACAACAAAAAAACAAAGTTTATTTAACATGTCATATATAGGTCATAAAGCAGTGTACTCCCCAAACAGGAAATTGCCAATAACTAGGTTATATGTTTTTAAGCAGTCTTGAGTGAGGGATGAACATGTTCAGGATAGTGGAGAGGACTCTCATTTGAAAGAGTGGAATCTTTTACATTTACTCAGTGAGCCAATGCTGTACTTATTATTGGATTGCAGTGCCAGCCTAGATTTTTGAGTTTAAATTGCTGGAGTGGGACTTGAGTCGAGAACATGACTGAAGAGGTGATAGTGTTACCAACTGAGCCTTGGCTGAGATGTGTTACAGAAATGGGGTGGCACAGTGGCACTGTGGGTAGTGCAGCTGATTCACAGCTCCAGCAACCTGTGTTTGATTCTGACATCCGGTGCTATCTGTGTGTGAGTTTGCACGTTCTCCCTGTGACCGCCTGGGTTTCCTCCCACGTCATGTAGATGTCCTGGTTGTTGGGTTAATTCAACACTGTAAATTATCCCCAGTGTAAGAGAGTGGCGGGAGAATCAGTGAGAGAGTTCAAAAAATAAGTGGAGGAACTGGACTGATGGGATTGCTCTGACACTGACACAGATTTGATGGGCTGAATAGCATCCTTCTGTGTCACAGGGAAATATGAAGTAAGATGAACTATGGTGGGTAAGTGGGGATGGAGTAAATGCATTTGGTATTTCCAACATTTACTTTGAGGAGATGTTTGCTTTTCTGCATACTAAGCAATTGAAACGGCTTAAGACGAGCTGTGTCTGCTGCCAAACTCGCTATCATTTGTCAATTGCCCCTTCACTAGCCTTAGCCCTTCTTATTTCTCTAACAAGTCTCAAATGTGGCTCAGGTTGTATTACTTTTGCCTCAACTCAGTTTTAAGTCCTGCTCCACTGACGTAAACACAGAAACCTACAAATGCTCGAAGACCCCTGCGTCCAGTCAAGCTGTACCTGTGTGGTTACAAAAGATGTAACGACCCAACAGGTGTGCACATTGTCCAGGTATGTCCTGTCCATGTAAAGCAGGACGAATCCAACATGGTTAATTACTGCCCACTCAGTCTAATCTCAGTCACAGCCTGGAGCTGCATTCCAGAGGTGAGGTAAGAGAATCATAGAATTACAAAATGGCTGCAGTTCAGCTGGAGGCCATTCGTCCTGTCTTCGTCAAGCAATCCAGTATGTCACAGTTCCTGTCAGCCTGCAAATTCTCTTGCTTCAAGAGCTTGTCCAGTCCCTGTTTAAAACCCATGACTTGCTGTTTGTTTTTTCATCTCCCTTGCAGGGAGTGAGTTCAAAACCATTTTGCGTCATTTCTCTCGCATCCATTGAGTCTTTTGCCCGTCACTTTAAATGCACCAACCCTGTCCTCTCCATCCTTAAACCATCTATAAATAGGAACAAATTCTCTCAGTTTACCCCTTAAAGCCTTGATGGTTTTTCATATCTCTACCAAATCTCCTCTCCAGCATGTTTGCACCACGGAAAAAGCCACGGCTTCTTCCCTTGTAGCTGAAATCCCTCATCTGTAGAAGCTTGCAACTAAATAATTTCTTCAACCTCCCTAGGGCTTTTGCATCCTTCCTAAAAAGAAAATGACTAGAAGTCTTTGCAAATGCTCAAGTGTGACTAAACCATTTTATTTCTAAATGTTCAACACAACATCCCTGATTTTGTGTTTTGTGCCTTTATTTGGGAAACTAACAATATATCCTTTATTGGTATTGGCTTATTATTGTCACTTGTACTGAGGTACAGTGAAAAACTTGTCTTACAAACCGATCGTACAGGTCAATTCATTACACAGTGCAGTTACATTGAGTTAGTACAGAGTGCATTGATGTAGTACAGGTAAAAACAATAACAGTACGGAGTAAAGTGTCACAGCTACAGAGAAAGTGCAGTGCAATAAAGTGCAAGGTCACAACAAGGTAGATCGTGAGGTCATACTCCATCTCATTGTATAAGGGAACTGTTCAATAGTCTTATCACAGTGGGGTAGAAGCTGTCCTTAAGTCTGGTGGTACGTGCCCTCAGGCTCCTGTATCTTCTACCCAATGGAAGAGGAGAGAAGAGAGGATGTCCTGGGTGGCTGGGGTCTTTGATTATGCTGGCTGCTACACCAAGACAACTTAACTGGTCACTCAACATAAATTGCCATCTTTAAAAATCTATGCTGTTATACATCTAGTTCTGTTTGTTATAGCGTCATAGAGTAATACAGCTTGGAAACAGGCCCTTCAGCTCAAATTGTCCATTCCAACCAAGCTGCCCATCTAAGCTACTCCTATTTGCCCGCGTTTGGCCCAAATCCTTTTAAATCTTTCCCATCCATGTACCTGTCCAAGTTACATGGATGGGAAAGATTTAAAAGGATTTGTTACTATACCTGCCTCAACCACTTCCTCAGGGAGCTCATTCCATATACCCACCACCCTCTGCCTGAAGAAATTGCTCCACAGGTCCCTTTAAATCTTTCACCTCTCACCTTAAACCTGTGCCCTCTAGTTTTTGATTCCCTTTACCTGGGGAAAAAGACTATGTGCATCCACCCTATCTATGTCCTTTATGATTTTATGCACCTCTGCATATTTGCAATAATTTTGCTACAGTCTAATTAAAAGTGACTATCAGGGCAGAATTTGACTGTGGCATCACGGATCCCTATATTTATCAATGTTTCAGAATCTGGGTGTTGCTGGATCCTCCTTGAACTGCTGTAGTCCCGGTAAATCTGAAGTCGATTGGCAGCCATCAAACGGAAAGCTGTGGTCAAGGCACCCATGCTCGTATTGTTGGGGTTCAGCCCTGGGAAATTGCTGCTGGAGTTTCTCCAAGCACTGTTCTAGACCCAACTACCTGTTTCAACAAAAGTGGGGATATTCGCTGATGACTGCACACTGTTCATTTGCATTTGCAGCTCCTTAGAAAACAAAGCAGTTTATGCCTGCACATGGCAAGACTGAGACAACACACAAGCATGGGCTGATGTGCCAAGTCACATCTGTGTCACTCAAGTGCCAGACAGTGACTATCTCCAGCACGAGAGAGTCTAACCACCTACTCTTATCGCTGAGACCCCACCGTCAACATTCTGGGAGATACAGAAGCTCAGCTGGACAAGCCATATAAATACTGTGGCTACAAGAGCACGTCAGGGACTAGTCACCCACAGTGAATATCCAAAGCTTTGGCCTGACTACGGCTGAAGTCCTGGCCACCACTGTTGGAGTGATTGAAATCAGGGATTCACCAGAGGCTGCAACTGGAGCAGCACAAATACTCTGCAGACTTGCAAGTTGGAGTCCAAGAGAAATAATTACATGTTTGGTGCTTTGTGTATCTGACACTGTGCCTGTGATGCTGCTGCAAGTAAGTTTCTCATTGCACGTGTACTTGTGCAGATGACAGTAAATTTGAATTTGACATGTGTAGTGTTTGCAGGCCATTTCCACAGAAGCCATCTTTTACACAGTGAAATCTGCCTTTCAGTGGCTTAAAGAGGGGCTATCTGAGCCAATCTCTGGCAGGTGCTAGTAATTCAAATCAGGTAAGTCTGGATAATAACCTGATTGGTCTTTGGACCCTTTTTCCCTGCACCACCACATACCACTATTGCCCAGCTACCTCCCCCATCAGTTTCCTGATTTCAACTGTCCAACACCACTACTCAGACTATGCCTCACAAGCACACACTACCCTTCCCCCCCCCAACTCTTCAACTACCAATCAGCTCCTCAGCTACCAAGCCTACTGACCACTACCCAGCTACCAATTTACCCCCTTCTACAATTTCTGGTAGCTGACCCTCAGCCTAACTCCCAACCCCACTTACCAAAGCTGCTCAGATTAACAACCCCTTGTTCCTACTCCTGCCTTTGGCCTTATGCTACTGAACTTGCCAAAAGCCCATCACGAACCATCAAACTACTACGTCTTTAGAGTGGTAGCCAATTTCAGACAATTACTTGGTAATAACCTATTGCTGTGTGGACGTAAGAACATAAATATAAAGAACAGAAGCAGAAGTAGGTGAGTTAGTTTCTTGTGCATGCTCCACCATTCAATAAGATCATGTGTGATCTGCTAGCTCAGTGTTACAGTCCTGTTCTAACCCATGGCCTGTGATTCTCTTAACATTCAGAAATCTGTTGAACTTTGCTTTGAATATACATGACATCAGCCTCCAAAGCCTTGTTGGAAGAGAATTCTAAAGATTCACTACCTGGGTGAAAAAATCTCTTCTCCCCTGAGTCCTGAATGGCTGCCCCCTTATGTTGTCAGTGACCCCTAGTTCTGGACTCCCCAGCCAGAGGAACAATCAGCTTCACATCTACCCTGTCAAACTTCTTTCAAGAATTTGGTAAGTTTCATATGATATCACCTCCCATTGTTCTAAACGCTCAGGGGTATAGGACCAGTCTGCATAATCCCTCCTCACGTGACAAATTCGGCATCCCAAAAGTCAAACGTGATTCCTGTACACAAACTGAATGCCACATTTCCTTCATTGCAACAGCGAGTACAGATTATTGTCTGCATTTTGTTGGCTGTATGGTACCTTGGAACTATCAGAGATCATGAATGGAAATTATTTATTAGGGAAAGGAAGAGAAGATTCTTTCTGGCTTGATAGTATTTGCCTCCAGAGGGTGTGGCAAGTTAGTAGTGGAAGAAATCAAATTAAAATTTGTTACTTTCTGCTCTGTTGGTCTTCAAACTAATTTTTGTTTTCTGAAGGTAAACATCTTGCACCTCCTCTTTCTGAACACCACCCATATCTTTGGTATTAAGCCTCTGACCACGCCCACCATCTTGTTGGTCTTTCTTCTCTCAGTGTCTGTAGGCACTGAATCGTGTCAAGGATAGTTCTGAATCTTTAAACCAAAATCCCTCTGCCTACTCTGGTGGAAGACCAGAAGAATTCAGTCCAATCTAAATCCCTCACCAACATCCATAAAACAGATCATTTAGTTAGAGTCAAAGAGAGAGACAGCACAGAAAGGGGCCCTTTGGCCACTGAATCTCTCCCAACCATTAAGCGCCCATTTTTGCATTAATATTACCCTAATGTATTTTACTCTTTCCACGTTCCCATCAACACCCAGGTTCCACCACACACCTACACACTAAGAGCAATTTATAATGTCCAATTAACATGCAAGCCTACATTTTTTGGAATGTGGGAGGAAACCCACACAGTCACAGGAAGAACGTGCAAACTCCACACAGGCAGCACCCAAGGTCATGCTGCTATTTGAGGGACCTTGCTAACGATTTCTCCTTTCCAACAATGACCATTTCAAAAGTATTCAATTGGTTGTAAAATACTGGAGTGCGCTGAGGTTGTGAAAGGATCTGAGAAAAGTTTTTTTTCATGATTTTTGTCAGCAAAGGGATGGATGGCTGTCAATCAAAACAATGAAAGGGACAGTTGGAGGTTTGGTTACTTGGATATCATCCTGTAAACATATCTTAAATTGCCATTTTTGATGGTAAGTAAGTCTGAATAAAGTTCATGGACTGCCTCCTTTTTTACTTCTGTTTGAAGGGTCTCGACCCAAAATGTCGACTGTTTATTTCTCTCCATAGATGCTGCCTGACCTGCTGAGTTCCTCTAGCATTTTGTGGGTGTTGCTCCAGATTTCAGCATCTGCAGAATCTCTGTGTCTTGTCTTATCGCTTCTTGTCATCTCATTTTTCTTGTTTCTCTCCTCCACAATTCCTTTTTTTCTCCCTATAACACTGATGAAGAGCAGTGCAGTGGAAATGCGGCAGCCTCACAAACACCTTGAGAAAAGCTGCGGAAAAGACTCTGGAAAAATAATACAAAATAATAAAGCATTGAAAGGATTGGGTAGTTCCTTTGTCCGCCAGTATTGGTGATAATTGTGATAATGATAAAATATTATTATAAAAAATACTAAAATTATAAATGTGACAACTGCCACTATACTGCTGTGAACAGCAAACACTGATTTTCATGCATTTTTTTAATGTAACTATCCTCCACTTACTGCATTTTGTTCTGGAGGAATTGCGTGTTTGTATTGCTGTAGTTTCTGTTTCCACCATTCTTTCAACCTCCATATCATTTTCTAATGAATAACTAGCTGCGGGACATACACAGAAACCTAGTCAGTTTCCAAACTAACATACACAAACTTAACCTCTGTTGACCATACAGACAGCACACATTTTGATCTGAGGTATCATACATAGTTTGGGAAACAAGTACAGTTTGAGGAATGAGTCTTTGAAGACATCCTCCATTCCTCCATTCCTCCACCTGTGTCCCCAACACACATACACCCAGGACCAATAATCTGCAACTTTCCAGCTTCAGGCTGCTTGACTAATAACATAAGAACACTGGTTTCAATGGATATCTATAGCCAAGCAGGAAGAATGCTGATATTGAATGGCTCCCATCAGATTCCATTAGTGAATAATGCTGATTTGTCATCATCAACAGTGCCCTGGAGTATTGTAAACCTATATGACTCTGATCTCTGATTTACTGACCCTGATACAGAGTTGAACTGGCTCTGACTTCCATCACAACCCATTACTGACATAAACATCTTAGGAATTGAGTTGCTTAATGGCATAACCCAGGGACATAGTCATGGTATCCCCTGGTGTTACTACAACACAGGAGCTCATTCTGCCCATCAGCTTAATGCTGGCTCCCAGCAGAGAAATCCTATCAGTTCTGTTTCCCCTCTTCTTAATCCCTGTAGGTCTTTGTTTTACTCTTTCCCACATCAACATCAATTCCCCTTTGATTCTTTTCCCACTTACTTGCACCAGGGACAATTGGCAGTGACTAATTAATTTACCAAACACATCTTTGGTATGTGGGAAGAAACTAGACCACCTGGAGGAAACCTAAGTGGTTACAGGGAAAATGTGCAAACTCCACACTGACAGCACCGGAGGTCAGGATCAAACCCGAGTTGCTGGAATTGTGAGACAGCGGCATGAACTGCTGTGATTTGATCTAGATGTTCTCTTTCATGTACTTATTTGTCAGTGGGCCAGATACTTGTTCAAGGAAGGTTCAGTATGAATTGCGAAGCTGCTTTAAATGAGTTAATGTACAGAATAGTTGATTTAATCAAATTTACTCAGTTCAATTGTTCTAAGTTCTTGTTATCCAAATCATTTATTTCTCATAGTTCTTTATGACATAGAAGGGGGTCGTTTGGCCCATCGAGTCAATGCCAGCTCTTAAAGCAGCCCAATTCCCACTTACTTCCCTGTAACATTCTCACATTCCCATCAGCTCCCCCCTCCCTCCCCCCCCCCAATTCTCTTTCCACCCACCTACACTAGAGGCAATTTGCAGTGATCAACTAACCCACCAACCTGCAAATCTTTCACCCCGAATACTAATTACTGAGACTATCTTTAATTCTAGGTTTATTGAATCACATTTAAATTTCCAAACTATCATGGTGGGATTTGAACTCATGTACTCCAGATCCCAGTTCCAGAATTCTGGCTTCTGGTCCAGTGTCTTGACCGCCATACTCCTGTACCCCAGTTATACTCCCCAGGAATATCTTGTCCTCAAAAAGCAGAATAAATCCAATTCACCTAGTTAATCAGTACTCTCAGCCCCAGGGCATCACTGTAGGAATTCCTCAGGGCCACTTCTTAACCATCTACAATTAACCACATGGAAAGCATTCTGACTGGTTGCATCATGGATGGTATGGAAATTCCAATGCACAGGAACACAAGATGCTACAGAGAGTGGTGGACTCAGCCAGTTCCATCATGAGTATAGCTCTCCCCACCATCAAGGACATCTACAAGAGGTGATGTCTCAGGAAGGTGATATCTATCATCAGGGGCCGCAACCATCCAGGTCATGCCCTCATCTCATTGCTGCCGTCGGGTGGGAGGTACAGGATAAGATATCTTTATTAGTCACATGTACATCGAAACACAGTGAAATGCATCTTTTGCATAGTGTTTTGGGGGCAGCCCGTAAGTGTCGCCACGGTTCTGGCGCCAACTTAGCATGCCCAGAACTTCCTAACCTGTGCGTCTTTTGGAATATGGGAGGAAACCGGAGCAACTGGAGGAAAGACATGGGGAGAATGTACAAACTCCTTACAGACAGTGGCCGGAATTGAACCCGGGTCGCTGGCATTGTAAAGCGTTACGCTAACTGCTATGCTACCACGCCTGCCCTATTCCTGAAGACCCACATCTCAAGGTTCAACAACAGCTTCTTCCCCACTGCCACCAGGTTCTTGAACTGACCTGAAAAACCCTAATTCTACTTCAGACTATGTTTCCATCAACTTGAACTAATGTCATTATGTCTATTTTTGTTTATTTTGTTGTGTAAGTTATGTATAATTTATGTTTATGTAATTTATGTTTGTAATGTACTGTGCTGCTGCTGCAAAAAGCTAATTTCCATGGCATTTTCATGCTGGGTATGTTTGCCCATGAAAATAAACTTGAACTACAGTTGAATCGTCAATAACCTCCTTGCCGTCATTAGGTCTGAAGGCTGGAGATGCTTGCCACTACTTGCACAATATTCTATTCCATTCATAGCTCCTCAGAAAACGAAACCATTCATACCTGCAAAAATCAAGATGATCTGAATAAAGTTCAAAAGCATGGGCTGATAAGTGGCACATAAAATATGTGCCACACGTGCCAAGAAATGACGCTTTCCAACGACAGTCTTAGCATTCAATGGCTGTGCCATCACCAAGCATTCTGCCAAAAAACATAATGAAGCTACCACTGATTAGAAATGTACGTGGACAGGGCATGTAAATACTGTGGGTACCTCAGACTCACTTCCTGATAACCCTCAATCTTTCCACCTTCCAGGCACAAAAGGAGTGTGATGGAATGCTCTCCACTTGGTTCAAGCAGCTCAACACCATCCAGGATAAAACAACTTAATTGCCACCACAACCCTAAATATTCACGCCCGCCATCTGCAGCACAAAGGGCCAGTGTTTACCACTACAAAATGCACTGCAGTTACTTGCCTAGGTTACTCCAACAGCAGCTCCCAGTCCCATGACCTCTACCACTTGGAAGGCAAGAGCACCAGGCACAAGGGAACCTCAACACCTGCAAGTTGCCCTCTATGTTATACACTGTCCTTATTTGGAAACATATCACTGTTCCTTTGTGAAATCACAACGTCTATAATAGTACAGTAGTTTTGTGGTTAACATTACCAGTGACTAGTTTTTAAATTCCATCATTAAATCCACAATTCCCGTGGTGGAGTTTGAGCTCAACTCACGCTTCCTGATTGTTGGCTAGGCCTCTAGGTCACTCATACAGTAACTGAATACCTTTACCATGATCATACCACAAACACACTGATAACTAAGCGGGGTCAGGGATGAATCAAACTCAAGAGAAAATTGGTGATGAGTACTCAGGACTCAGCTGCTTTCTTACCTGCCAGCCAGAACACGTTCATTCTCTCAGTGAAGGCAGACATTGATGAGGAAATTCACCACCACCTTCAATGTGCCAGCACAGCCTTTGATTGATTGGGAAAAGGGTGTTTCAAGATCAAGGCCTCAGACCTAGCTCAAAACTTGTCTACCAGGCAGCAGTGAACCCTGCCCTCCTGTACCCTTCTGAGATGAGACTACCTAATAGCAGGCACTGGTGAGATACCACCAGTGCTGTCACTGCAAGATCCTCCAAGCTCACTGAAAGGATAAGCAAACTAATGTCAGTGTCCTCTCCCAACATCCCTGGTACTCAGGCCCTAGTTACTCTCAGTTGGCTAAGTTGGACAGGACACATCATTCACAGGCTTGACACCAGGCTCCCGAAACAGACACTCTGCTCTGAGCTCTATCATGGGAGGAGATAGCCAGGTGGAGGGAGGAAAAGATTCAAGGGTATGCTCAAAGCCTCCTTGAAGAAATACAACATCCAAACGGACAACTGGGAACCTCTGGCCCATGAGTGGAGAAGGAGCACTGGGGATGGTGTTGGAAATTACAAGTCCGTGCATCAGGAGCACACAGAAGTCCTGCCTAAGCGGAGGGAAGAAGGAATCATCTCACAAACTAGCCACATGCCTGTCCCTTCAGGCAACTCCTGCCCCATCTGTAGAAGAGTCCATATTTCCCACATTGGCTTCATCAGTCACCTTAGAACCCACAGAACCAGAGTGGAAGTAAATCATCTTCGATCCCCAGGGACTGACAAATTCACAGAAAAGCAATTCTACTAAGAGACTACTTTCTATATTTTGAGATCAGGATGGACAGTGGTTACACTACCTTAAATTAGACCACAGGTGAAGACCAAGGTGATGAACAACAGCCTGAAGATCATAAACATTTAGTTCAGTCACTGGGAGCAGCAGGGTGGAGGTGAGCAACAGAGAGGCATGGCCAGCAGGAGCAGAGTGTGTGTGTGTGTGTGTGTGAGGGTGTATGTGAGAGGGTGTATGTGCATGGAAGGGTATGTGTGTATGTGTAGGATGCTGCATTCATGGTGTGGGTGGGTGAATACATGGTACATATATGTGTATGCATGCAGGGGACAGAATATATTTCTGGGGGAGCCGCTATGTATATTTGAGATGTGTGTGTGTATGGGAAGGTGTTAGTGTGTGTAACTGTGTGTGTGTGTGTGTGTGTGTGTGTGTGTGTGTGTGTGTGTGTGTGTGTGTGTGTGTGTGTGTGTGTGGGAAGGGCATGGGCGTGTGTGGGAGTGGTTGTGCGGGAGGGTGTGCATAGGAGGACGTATGAGTGTATGACTGTGGGAGGGAATGTGTGTGCATGTAGGAGGATTACGTATGGGTGGTGGGATGTATATGTGGGTGTGAGAAGATGTGTGTATGGGAGCATATCTGTATGTGGGAGGACATGGGTGTCTACGTGCACAGAAGGGTGAGTGTGTGTGGATGTGTGTGTGGGTGGGGTGGGTGTGTGTGGGTGTCTGGGTATGGGAAGGGATGTGTGTGTGTGTGTGTGTGGAAGGGGATGTGTGCGTGTAGAAGGATTGTGTATGTGTGGGAGGAAGTGTGTGTGTGGGAGGATGTGTATGTATGTGGGCGAGAATGTGTGTATGGCAGGGTGTCTATGTATGTGGTAGGACATGGGTATCTGTATGTGCGTGGGAAGGCGTGGGTGTCTGTGTATGTGAGAGGATTTTGTGTGTGTGTGTGTGTGTGTGTGTGTGTGTGTGTGTGAGTGCCTGGAGGAGAGGGAGGTTGTGTGGCTTTGAGATGTACGGGAAATGGAAGAAACCAACAGTAAAAGGAAATACAAGATGGTAATATCTTAAATACAGTAATGCAGAAACTGAATCTACCTTTTCTGCCTATCTCAGTTAATTAGACATCTGAAGTTCTGCACTTCCTTTTTTACTCCATACTTTTCCATTATTGCTATACTTGAATATTTTGCTTTCAATTCATATTTGACTATTGGAATTTTGTTTCAAGTTTGACTGGAATTATGATACAAGTTTGATTGGATGGTGTAAAGGCACACTAAATTTTGGTAAGTTACTGTTTATTTTGCTTAAAATAATAGTGCTTGTTGTTTTCTCGCCTCTAGCTATGCAATTAGCTAATTTTAAAATATATCACAATAAATCATTCAATATTAGGTAACTGTCTACAGCTATTATTTAACTAGCTTTTGTTATATTTCCATTTATTTATTGTAATTATTTATAATGTTACTTACTGCCTAATTTCTTTCCTAGAAATTTTTCACTAGTGAGCTGTCTATGCATCGGTATTTATTTTTATTCTGTGTTTGTAGATTACATAGATAAAACAGGTTTCAGTGGGGAGCGTTGTTTGAAGTATATTTGGCCAGAGGACTTACAACCTATCTCAGCAGCAAGAAGAAGCTGTAGCCATCCCTGGCAAAGGCCCCAACTGCACCACATGAGTTCAGCAGAGCGTGGAGGCAACTGTGACCTCTGTCACAGTGTCTGGCACCACCATCTGTTGTTGCTCACTGACAAAATGTGAGACCACAGGGGAACATGCGACTCTGCCCAACCCGACCTCGGTGAAGTGCAAGGAGCCAAGGTTTTGCACAGTCTGCAGGAGTCCTGTGAATCAACACCCTTGGAGTTACTGAGCTCTGACTAACTGCCTTCTGCCGTATGTGCAAGGATTCTGTAAGAGATGAAACACGTGAAGGAGCAAAGTCAGGGTACGAAATTTGAAAATGAGCAACGTGAATATGACAACATTTCACTCTCTGTTGACTTTCTATGTGTAGGGGGGTTCAGGGATTGTATATTTCGTACAATATACACCTACTGTGCAGGAGTCTTCTAACTGTCTACTGCAGGGAATGTCATCCCTGGGGTTCTCCTCATCTGCCTGCACCCAACTGCCCCCTACATTGGATTCTGTCCGTCTAAAAGCACAGTGGACATGATCTTCACCATGCAGCAATTCCAGGAGAAATTCAGGGAGCAGCACCGTACCCAACCTTCCTTGACCCCACCAAACCACTTCATGCCATCATTCAGGTGGGACTGTGGAACTCGCTCCTCAAATTCAGTTGCCTATGGAAATTCGTCTCCATCTTAGATTTACTTCAGGATGTCATGCAAGCCATGACACTCACCAAGAGGTCTAGAACAGAACCAATCCCAATGAAGACCACTGTCAACCAAGGCTGCATCATTGCTCTGACATTTTTGTCAGTCTATCTCACTGTAACAATGTACCTCGCCTCCAACAAACATCCTGTGAGAGTGGAGTTAATCTTTGGAACTAACAGGTGACAGTTCAACCTATAGTGACTACACTCCAAAACCAAGACACCCCAATGTCATAGGGTGAGCTGCAATACACAGATGATGCTTGCATTGTGCATGTTTGGAGGCCGAGCTCCAAGCCATTGTGGCCTCATTCATTCAAATGTGCAAAATGATGGGCCTTGCACACAGCCATCGCAAGACAGAGGTCCTCTACCAATCTGCCCCTGTTTTTTTTTATATTCAAAATAAACTTTATTCATATTAAAAGACAAACTATATACAATTACAAAACAGTGCAAACCTTTACATTCTTGTACAGATCACTCATTAGTGTTACCTTTTTATATAGAAAACAGCACCGATGCCACATGTGTGGCTCCTTGGAAGCTACCCGGTCCCGCATTTACAATATTTAGGGGCTTTCTCCCTGTCCTCGCCCCTCCCTCTCCAGTGGCAGAAGAACCCTAAACTGTAGTCCTTCCCCACCGAGCCTTTGCGTTGGCTGTGCCCAGCTTCAGTGCATCCCTCAGCACGTACTCCTGCAGCCTGGAATGTGCCAGTCGGCAACATTCCCCTACGGATATCTCGCAGTGCTGGAAGACCAACAAGTTTCGGGCAGACCAAAGAGCGCCTTTCACCGAGTTGATGACCTTCCAGCAGCAGTTGATGTCCGTCTCTGTGTGTGTCTCCGGGAACAGCATGTAGATCAGAGAATCCTCTGTTACGCTGCTGCTGGGGACGAACCGTGACAAGGACCCTCGCATCTTTCGCCACACCCTCCTCACAAACCTATAGCCCGCAACGAGGTGGGCGACCGTCTCCACCCCAGCGTAGTCCTCCCAGGGGCAGCGCGCGCTGGGAGTGAGGTTCCAACCATACAGGAAGGATCTGACTGGGAGGGCCCCTCTCACCGTCAGCCAAGCGAGGTCTTGGTGCTTGTTGGTGGGTTCTGGTGATGAGACATTCTGCCAGATGGTCTGGACAGTCTGCTCAGGGAACTACCCCACAGTATCCATTGAGTCCTTCTCCTGCAGTGACTGCAGGATGTTCCGTGCTGACCACTGCCTGATGGATTTGTGATCAAAAGTATTGGTCTGGAAGAACCTTTCCACAAAGGACAGGTAGCGCGGCAGTGTCCAGCTGACTGGGACGCCGTGTGGCCATGCGGCCAGGCCTATCCTTTGCAACAGCAGGGACAGGTAGAACCTCAGTATGTAGTGACACTTGGTGCCCACATACTTGGGTTCCACGCACAGCCTGATGCAGCCACAGACGAAGGTGGTCATCAGGAGGAGGGCAACATTGGGGACACTTTTACCCCCATTGTCCAGGGACTTGTGCATGGTGGCTCGTTGGACCCGCTCCATCTTGGATCCCCAGATGAACCGGAAGACAGCACGGGTGATTCCCAAGCCAGAGGAGTGAGGAACAGTCCACACCTGCGCCAAGTACAGCAGCCCTGAGAGCACCTCACACCTGATGACCAAGTTCTTCCCAGTTATCGATAGGAAGCACCGTTCCCACAGTCCCAGTCTCTGCTTCACCTTCCCAATCCGCTCCCGCCAATTTTTGTTGCACGCCCCAGCCCCTCCGAACCAGATCCCCAGCACCTTCAGATAGTCAGGCCTGACGGTGAAGGGGATGTTGGATCGGTCGGGCCTGTTTCTGAAGACCATGGCCTCACTCTTCGAGCGATTGACTCTGGCCCGATGCCAACTCAAACTGGTCGCAGATGCTGATCAATCTGCGAATTGACCTCAGGTCCGAGCAGAAGACAGTGACGTCGTCCATGTACAGGGAGGTTTTCACCTGGGTGACCTCACTGCCTGGCAACATCACCCCTCTGATGCTCTCGTCCTTCCTGATGGACTCGGCAAAGGGTTCTATACAGCACACGAACAAGACAGGGGAGAGAGGGCAGCCTGCCTGACTCCAGACTTGATGGGGAAGCTGTCTGTTTCCCACCCATTGATTTGGACTGTGCTACAGATGTCTGTGTAGAGCAGTTGGATCCAATTCCTGATTCCCTCCCCAAAGCCCATTTTGGAGAGCACGTCCAGCATGTATGTGTGTGATACCCTGTCGAAGGCCTTCTCCTGGTCCAAGCTGACCAGGCAGGTGTTCACCCCTCTGTCCTGCACGTAGACGATGGTATCCCTGAGCAGCACGAGGCTGTCAAAGATCTTCCTGCCAGGTACAGCACAGGTTTGGTCCAGGTGGATCACCTGTCCCAGAGCAGACCTGACCCTGTTGGTGATGGCCTTGGACAGGATCTTATAGTCCACATTCAACAGTGAGATGGGTCTCCAATTTCTGATGTCTGCCCTCTCCCCCTTCTGCTTGTAGATGAGGGTGATGGTGCCCTTTCTCATAGACTCTGACATACTGCCAGACCGAAGCATAGCATTGTACACTTCCAGCAGGTCCAGGCCCATCCAGTCCCACAGAGCCGAGTACAACTCCACTGGTAAGCTGTCACTTCCGGGAGTTTTATTCGAATCAAAGGAACGGACGGAGCCAGTCAGCTCCTCCAGGGTCAGTGGTTGGTCCAGACTCTCCCGCTTGCTGTCATCTAAGACCTCTGTGATAGAGGACAGGAAGTTCTGGGAGGCGGTGCTGTCTGTGGCCTTTTTGTCATACAGACTGGCATAGAGGGATCTGCAGATCCTTAATATGTCCATCTGCGAGGATGCTACTGAGCCGTCCTCTTCCTTAAGGCTGTGGATAACAGAGCTCCCCCGTGCACCTTTTGGAAGGAGAAACATGAGCACGTCTCATCCTGCTCCACAGAGCGAACCCTGGATCGGAAGATAATCTTGGAGGATTCGGAGGCGTGGAGCTGGGCTTGCTGGCTCTTTGCCTCTCAGAGTTCCTCCCTCACATCCACCCCCCTCGACTGCAGAAGGAGGAGTTGCTGCAAGTCTGTCTGGAGTTGGTACAGTTCCCTCTGACTCTGTCTTGCTTTCTGGACCCCCCTGCGGATGAAGAACCTCTTGATGTTCTCCTTTGTTGCTTCCCACCAGTGCACAGGGGAGTCAAAGAGAGATTTTACAGTTCTCCAACCTGCATAATCCCCCTTTAGTTCCTCCATGCTCTCTGGGGTCAGCAGCTTGACGTTCAACTTCCACGTCCCCCTGCCTGCCTTCTGTTCCTCCTGTAGGTGACAGGAGGCCCGAAGGAGATGGTGGTCAGAGAAGAACACCGGCGTGACGTTGGTGGACCTGACCATGATTGGCTCCGACACGAACAGGAAGTCGATCCGGGACCGGGCTGAGCTGTCCGAACTTGACCAGGTGTGTTGCGGCTGTGCTCCGCCTGCAGGGGTGCTGAAGGCGTCGCGCAACTTGGCATCCTTTACCGCTTCCATCAGGAGTCTGGAAGTGCCATCCAGTCTGCTGTCAGCACTGCCGGATCGTCCAGCCGCATCGATGATGCAGTTGAAGTCACCGGCCAGAACGACTGGCCAGGACGTCGCAGCAACGTTGGGAGCTGCTGGAGGACGGCCAGCCGCTCACTCCGCACGGGTGAGGCATACCCATTAATTAGCCGGAGCGGAGTGTTCCAATACATCACATCTGCCACAAGGAGCCACCCCCCACCACTTCTCTGACCCTGGTGATTGAGAAGTTGCACCCCTGCATCAGAATCCCCAGGCCGGAAGCATGATAATCATTGCCCCCCAACCATACCGACAGACCGTGGGACCACCATCTTGACCACCTCCGATAGTTGCGGAGATGTGGTAGCCCGCACTTTTGTAAGGAAGTCACATCTGCCTTTACCTTGGCGAGGAGCTGTAAGGCGTTAACACATTGCGCGGTGCTCTTCAACACTGCGCACGTTTAGAGATGCCAGTATTATCTCCATGGCTCTTTTGGAGTTCAGTACCAGTTACACAGTCCACTTTCATTTGTCCTGGGCCCTCAAGCCCACAGCTTTGGTGCACTGCCTCACCGATTCCAGGCTCAGATATTGGGAGTGGTCTCCCTCTGGGTGTGGGGTCCCTTGTGGTGAGGCTGGTGGTGCCACTGGGGGGGGGGGGGGAATCCGCCTGTGCCCCTGTTCCTTTCACTGGTGGTCCAGAATCTTTCCTCTCCCAGTGCTGGGTTGCATCAGATGCAGTGCTGCTCCCGGTCTCCCGGAGCTGGGGGCGATGGCCTCTGTGCTGCTCCCGGTCTCCCAGAGCTGGGGGTCGACAGCCTCCGCGTTGCTCCCGGTCTCCCGGAGCTGGGGGTCGTCAGGCAGGGTTGTTCCCTCACTTGTTCCTGTCTGTTTGTTCTCCTCCACGTTCCCTCCTCCATTTTGCCGCTTCCTCTGCCTCCGTCATCGGCTTCTGCTGTTGCCTTCATCCTCCGACGAGGAGAGGTTGCTGGTGTCCACCTGTTGCATTACTCTTTTCTTTCCAGTCCCCTTGTTTTCTGTGGCCCGTTGTCTCTTGGGTGGTGTCTTTTGTGCCTTCTTCCCCTTCACAGTCTGCCATTCCCTTTCCTGTCCCTTCCCCACTCCCTCTTCCATTGACTCCTCCTCTTGGGGAGGGGGCTGGGAGCTCACGGCAGGGGGTTGGGAGCTCAAGCCGGTCGGGCTGTCCTCACTCCCCCTGGTCTCGGTCTCTTCTGAGGCCTCCATGCTGGTGGGGGGTGTGTCAGTGTCCCCCGGGGTGTTGGTGCTGACACCCCCCCCTTATTGCCTGTGCGTAGGTACAGGCCCGTTTTGGGCAGGCCTTGGACAGGTGGCCTGCTACCCTGCACAGGTTGCAACGTTTGCTTTCTTGACAGTCCTTTGTGTGGGGACCTTCCTGCTTGCAGTTCTTGCAGATGACTGCGCTGCACTGGGCCGCCACGTGTCCGGGTTTGTTGTAGTTGCGACACACCCTTGGTTGTCCCGTGTACACCATGTATCCACGGTTCCCTCCGATGGCAAACGCTGAGGGGGGGTGGATGATGGATCCATTTGCGTCAACTCTCAACTTGACCTTCACCTGGCGCTTGCTGGTCCAGATCCCAAACAGGTCCTTGATGTCGACACAGCTTCCCGCTCCGTCAACGTACCGAGCCAGGAAGGTGAGGACATCCACCACGGGCACATGTGGGTTAAACATGTGCATCGTAACCACACGTTCCTTCTGGGTGGGGAGGGTGAAGAGAGGCTGCACCTTCAGCAGTGACAGCAGGGCTTCATTCCCTTTCTCCCGAAAGTCCTCCAGCAGCTTCTGCCATCCCACCGGGTACTAGAAGGTAATGTCGAAGTACCCATTACCCATGAAGTCCTGGAGGCAGTAGATGTCCTTTGCCTCGAACTTGCACGTATCCAGCAAGACCTTCCTGATGAAGGGGTCCCTTGTGAAAGGGTTCCCATCGCTGAGGTCCTTCACCGTCACTCTGACAGTATTGCGGATTCGTCCTCCCGAGGTGCTCATCGCTGCCGCCATCCTGATGTGGTTGCCGAGCAGAGGAGTTAGACTGGTTTCCCAGTCAGCATTAGGATCGTCCTCTGTGTCCGCAGGTTAAGTTCTCAGCAGGCGGCTGCTTGATCGTGAAGAGTCCTTGATATCTTCTCTTCAATGTTGGTGTCTGTCGAGATCCACCACGAACAGATACTACACTTGATCTTAGCCAAAAGGCCGAGAAGCAATCTGCCCCTGTTGCACCACACCACGCTCCAGTAATAAAGGTTCACAGCAAGACCTGGAAAACATGCACCACTACCCATACTTTGGGAGACACTTCTCAGTGAAGGGAGACATCAATGATGAAATTCACCATCATCATCAGTGACCCTTGTGTCCAGTGGGAGCAGCAATTGCATCTTGCTGTTCCACAAGGACATCAGTCACAGCTGGTGTCTCACTCATCCCTTAGAGTATGGAAGCAACTCTGTGAGACAGAGATCTGGTGCCTCATTGGATAAGGGAGGTATATGTGGATGCTTTAAGACTGAGTGTTACCTCCACATCAGCCTTAACTCAGTTCACTGTGGGCTGTGTAATGCAATTTGCAAAGAAGTGCTCATAGTCTCCTCAGAGGTCTCCTGGCTTCCCACAACCTCCTGCAAGACGATACCTACAGGAGACCTGCCTCCAAGGCAGGAGATTATGCAGTAAAATTTAAATTCCAGCTGATATTTCAGTATTGCATTATCAGCGGCTATGTCCTTCAGATGAGATGTTATGCAAACACCATCCGCCTGTTCCACTGATTGAAAAGGACATTAAAAACCCAGCAATTTTCCATGTGTCCTGGTGTCCTTTGCTCCATTAACTCTACCAAAAATAAATACTGGGACTGAGTTTGCTGAATGCAGAAAAAATACATAGTACCTCAAGGAATCAGTTATCACATATTTGGGACTTTCCTGAAAACACGTGATTAAAAAAATCCTAGAAAAAGAAATTCTTTCTTTTCAATGTCTCTTGGAGCTCAGATATGTGATTCTGTTGGCCACAATCACTTAATTGACATTTTATTAGAGTTATAGATTCATATGTACATATTCATAGATACATCATGGATATGTACAAATGAATCTATAACTCTAATAGAATGTCCCTTTTGCCCAATTCATCCATGCTGACCATGTGCCTACCTGAGCTAGTCCCATTGGCCTGTGTTTGGCCCATATCCCCCTACATGTCCATCTACCTGTCTAAATGTCTTTTAAACATTGTAATTGTACCCACCTCTACCATTCCTCTAGCAGCTCATTCTATATACCCACCATCCTTAATGTGAAAAATTTGCCTCCCAGGTCCCCTTTAAGCCTTTCCCCTCTCACCTTATTGAACCCCTCTCATCTTAAGACTATTGAATGGACCTCTTGCACAATGAGATGGACTCTTTACCTCACAATTTACCTCGTCATAGCCTTGCACCTTATTGTCTGCCTGCACTTCACTTTCTCTGTAACTGTAACACTATATTCTACATTCTGTTATTGCTTTTCCCTTGTCCTACCTCGATGTACTGATGTGATGAAATGATCCTGCATGGATGGCATGCAAAACAAAGTTTTTCACTGTACCTCAGTACATGTGACAATAATAAACCAATTTACCAATTATGGTACAACTTTGCAAAATACCAGTTAGGCCACAGTTGGGAGTATTGTAATGAGAGAACATAGGTTTAAGCTAAGGGGCTTAGAAGGGACATGGGGAAGAATTTTTTCACCCAAAGGGTGGTGGGAATCTGGAACGCGCCACCTGAGTGGGTGGTGGAGGCAGAGACTTTCACAACATTGAAGAAGTATCTAGGTGAGCAAAGGCCATAGCAGAGATTGCCCTGGGCTGAGTGCTGGCAAAAAGCATTAGTATAGATAGGTACTCGATGGCTGGCATAGACATACTGGGCCAAGGGCCTCTTTTCATGCTATATGATTCTATGACTCTAGTCCCTAATACCTCTTACCTCCTGCATTATCCAAAAACAAAATCTAAGGTTCCATATGTAAACTCTATCACCCTACCACTTTTCTCAACAGCTCCTGGCCATGGTCCAAGGCTGAACCAAACTATTTGTTCCTATGGTGTCCTACTTGACACTGAGCCGAGTGTCTGGCCCATTATCCTCTCTGCTGCCAAGATCACCTGTTCTTCACCTGTTTCTGCTCACAATCTTGCCTCATCCATGCTTTTGTCACCTGCAATCTCAACTCATTTGATATTCTCCAGACCAGCTCCCTGCATTGTACCTTATGTAAATGTCAGCTCATATAAAATTCTGCTGTCAATGTGTACTGGAGTTAAATCTCACTTATATGTTGCCTCTGTCCTCAATGACCTGCGTTGGCATCCAGTACTGCGGGGGCTCAAATGTCTAATCCTCATCCTTGTGTTTTTAAATACCCCCATAACCTCACCCCACCGTACCCTTGTAAACTTCTCTAGCTCTACGACACACCGATATCTCAAGCAATTAGGAAGGCATTCACCATGTTGGCATTTATTGCAAGAGGGTCTCAATGCAATAAAAACATCCTACTGAAGTGATTGAAGGCCCAGTTGAGACATATCTGGAATAATGTGTACAGGTCTGGTCTCCCTACAGACAGCAATGAAGACCCATCATATTGATTCCAGTGATGGGGAGGGGATTGGCTTCTAGGAGAGTAAGCAGACTTGGTCTATGTTCTCTGGAGTTTAGGGGAAGGGGCTTGATAGGATAGTTGCAAGGATGATATATGAGCTGGTTGGTGGGGAGAGGGGGTGTCACAGTCTCAAAATAAGGTATCAGACATTAAAAACTGAGATGAGAAGAAATTTCTTCACTCAGAGGACAGTTAATCTCAGTAGTTCTCTTCATGAGAGGGCTGTGGAGGCTGAGTTGCAGAATATATTTGAGACTTGAATTTTGGATATGCCACTTGAGAGCCCATAAATAGATCAACGGAACGAAGACCATCATCCTCGACCTCGAGGGATAGCCATGACGACGACGATTGAGGGAATTGAGGGATATGGGATTGGTATAGAGAAGGGTCACTGAAGTAGAGGTTCTTATTGAAGAGGAAGCATGAGGAGCTAAATGGCTCCCATTCCTTACGATCTTCACATCCATTAGTTCTGGTCCCAGCCACATCTCTTCACTGCTACAGTAATGGCTGTACCTTTAGCACCTAGGCCCTATGGCTTGCCAAAACGTCTTCTGTCTCCTCTTCCAAATATACTACCTAAAACCTACCTCTTTGATCTCTTTGGTTACCTATCCTGAAGTACCCTCCTGTGCTTTGATGTTAAACCTTGTCAGATTATGCCTTTGTAAAGAACCCAGGAATGCTTTACTGTGTTAAAAACACGATACATGAAAGAAAGTTGCTCTTTTGATTCAAAAGAGTTTAAGCATGATGTGAATCTGACTAATTTTTCTATCCTATTGCATTTTCTTTGTTTTTATACTATCTGAATGTGAATGTGGGCAAATTACTTTAGTCTTGCTGCCTTGTTATTTTCCATCTTCCATTTGTGCTGGAGAGATGTACTGGTAGATTATTCACTACAGAGGATCATCCAATGTGTATGATGAGAAGTTGAACAATGACATCCATGGCAATGCACAAGCTTTGGTTTGGAGGATGCTCAGCCTCAGGCAGAGACAAAGGGAAATTTTTTAACTACCCTGCAGCAGGTGTAGGGAGTCAGTGGCAGAAGCTAAGCAGGGATATTCCCAAAAATAACATTAACATCTGACTTTGTTTTAACCTGATAGGTATCAAGGTTTCTGTGTAACTCACTCTTGAGGGGTGGGTCTATTGTGATGTTTCAATGAGTTCCCTTTCCTTGGATTTGCGTAGGATGTGAAATTATCTTCTCCTGTGCAGCTTTCCTGGAGTTTGGACAACACATCAGTCAGGTTCGTTCCAAGCAACCACCCCTTAAGGTTGGTTTGAGATACCAACAAGGTGGAATGTCGGTCTGCTGTATTGTGATAGTATTATGGCTGCTCCAGGGTATCTGGCATCGACCAGCTGCTCCTGACTGGACCTATCCTTCAGTACTTGCCTGCATGCATGTTTAGAATAATTGTGGTGTCACATTGCAATGGTGAGGACTAGAGTGCAGGAGAGCAAGCAACTTGGCACTCTTCATCTGTTGAAGATTCCAGTAGAAATGAGGAATGGGAGGAAGAGATCGATGAAGCTCTATTCTGAAGAGCTCAACTGGACAATCTGTGGTTGCCATTCTCCCATGAGTTCTTGTCTCCTGCTAAGGGTATAACAAACTCATGAGTGTAAAGCACGTGATTACCTTAATGGTACAGTGCATTAGTGAAGGTAGTTCTCAGGCAGATTCATCATGAATAGCACTGCATGCATTTGAGGGTGTATTGACTGTACATTGTGTGCTGAGAATCAGGATTCTGGTGCATGACAGTTTTGCAGTGCAGAGATGAGGAGTGAAAAAATGCATCAAAATGGTACCTCAGATGCTTTTAAAACTTAAGCGAGTCCGACATGTGATGTAGTGGAGCATGCTTGACAAATCAAAATAAAAGAGGTAAGTATTGCATCAGGGTGCGGGTGGATTTGCAACTTTGTTCACATTTTCTGACCTGATTAATTTATTAAATCACTTCCTGTACTGGACACAGAAAGGAGCACTGAAGATCTCCAGACACATCAGATACATCCTCTTCATCACAGCAGATTTCATTGTGTCATTTATTGGAAAAAAGGACCTACTTCCCAGTCCTCACTGTACTCAGCAGTAACATTAAGGGATGTGACTTTGAAGTGAGGTGCCACACTTTCTCTTCCTGACTCATTCTCAAAATACCTGCTTCTCCCACACTACTTCTGATTGTTCCAAATTTCAGCCGTAAATTGCCCCTTTAGATAGTGAAAGAGAAAATGAGTCGCACAGATGCACAGCATGCCTGCTCATAAGAATTTGAGACAAGAAACCCAGAAATAAAATAACAAGGCATCCATGTTGAAATTGGATATTCCCACGTGATCTTTTTAAGAGAGCTATCGCTTCCCCATCTCAGATTCTACATCTGCTAATACCTTTGGACCCTCTCTACTGTTATCAACCTGTAATTTGGTGATCAGATCTCTACACAGTACTCTAGCTATGACCTAACAAATATTCAAAACAGTTCTAACATTATCTCCCTACTCTATTTTGTCTTGAACAATGAAGGCACAATGTCCCACAGGCAACCACATTATCCATCTATCCTGCTATCTTCAGGGATTTGTGGAAGTTCACTTAAAGCTCTGCACTTCTGAGCATCATACCATTTATCACATGTTCCTTCGCCTTGCTTGTCCTCTCCAAATGCATTACCTCACAGTTTTCCAGATTTAATTACATTTCCTACTTTTGTGCTCATCTAACCATTCCTTTGACATCTTGGTACAGTTTCCATCCTTTTTCTTCATTATCAAGTACACTGCTAGTTTTGGTATCATCTGCAAACCTCTCAATCATGGCTCTAACATTTGATCCAAATCATTGTTATATACAATGAAAAGAAAGGCACCAAGTAGAAAACCCTCTGGAACCCCATTGTACACAGCCCTTCAATCACTAAAACTCCCATCGACCATTGCTCTTTGCTTTTTGCTACTGAATCAACTTTTAATCCAATTTACCACTTTCCCTTGGATTCTATTTGATCTATCTGCCATGTGAGACTTTGTGAAATGCATTGCTAAAATCAGTGTAGACCACATCAACACTCATTACATCTTAAGAAAATTCAGTTATTAGTCAGACATGGCATTCCCTTATCAAACTCAGGCTGATTGCCTTAATTAATCTGTGCCTCATTAAATGTTCAGTTATGCTGTCTCTCAAAATGTTTCCAGTTATTTGACCACCACAAACATTGGGCTAACTAACCTGTAGTTAGTCATCCTACAGCTCACCCTATTATTGAGGTCATAGATGCAAACCAAGCATGTCTTAAGAAGCTAGGGTTTGCCCATTCCAGTCTTGTACTCTTTTAATGGAGTGATAACTATGGCCAAACAATCTCTCTGGCACTGAAAATTAACCTGTACAAGTATTAATTCTCTTTTCTTCATCTTTTAATTATTTGGGGCAATTTTAATAAGTAAATAAAATTCATTTTTCTTGATTCTTCTGAGTTCATTGTTTCTCTTCATACAAACCTATCCCTTTATTCTGTTTTCCGTATTTAATTTGAGATTGAGTTAAATATTCTGATATTTCCTGTTTCAGAATCTGTGCTGCTTAATATGATTGGGTTATGGAGGTACAAAGTTACTTGCTTGTTTATAAAATTTCAGAATCCCTGCAAGATGGTCTGGGTCATTGAGATGTGTTGATAGCAACTTCTGTAAAATTTCACAGATAAGCTAATAGCAATAGGAACTGTAATGAAACTAATAGCAATAGGAACTGCAATGAAGGATGGGTGTTGTTGGTTCACTAGTCACAGCAACAGCAACATCTGATATCATGGGCTTCCTGAAGATGCTTGGGGAAATATAACAAGGATATTATTCATTAAGGGAGGCTCTTTGTTTTGCTCATTCACCTGTTTATTCCTCTTAATAAAATTTTAGTGTGTGAAATTTATATTCTTTAAGGACTAAGTAATTCATTAGTAGTGCACTAAATGAGAGCCTTTCCACTCTTACATTCCTGACACACAACAGCTGCACAAATTCAGCAACTGCATCCCACACCTTTCTAATTAACAGAAGGTTGAATCAGGGTTGGGTGTGCACGATTTCTCCCCACTGGGCTCTTAAATGCAGCCCCCCCCACACCAAATCTCCTAATCCTACCCTACTATACTGTTAGATTTTGCTCCACCATAACTGTGAGATTCTCTCCTCTGTTCTGGTGGAGTCCAGGATCCCCATCAAATTCCCGTCAATCCCAGATCCCAGGTTTAGCATGTGATACTTCGAATTATGATAAATATCTCACACAAGAAATCAGTGCCAACCATGGCCATCAGCTGAAACATGATGAAAAAAGAATCAGTAAGCAAGGAATGAGTCATTCATTCATATTTTAATATTTTAAGTTCCTACATTCACAATTAAAATGGAAACTGACCATTTATGTTTGTCATGCTGCAGTATACACCCTACTGTAACTCAGTGCTTTCATGGGGAGCAGGTGTAAGTATATGGTGACAAGTGAACACTGGCAGTTTTTGTAGTGAATGTGAACGTAGAGACTTGGCAGCAAGGAAAATAGAACGAAAGTTTTACAATTTTTCCACAATTTTCACAACCTTATCTCAATTCTCGCAACCAATTAAGTACTTAAAAGTTTAGCCCATGTTCTGGTATAGAAAAATGCAGCAGCCAATTTGGTCCTACAACTTCCAATGTTGTATTAACAAGAATATGTACTCAGTGAAGTTGCTTGAGGTTATCTATAGTTCATTAGGGAGAGCTCCCATGCTCCTTGTCAGAATAATGCTGGGGGATCTTCTGCATATGCTTGAGAAAGGAGGCTAGAGCTTGGAATGTCTCATCCAAAACATAGCAGTTATCAACTTGAATTAAGTACTTAATTGGCTGTGAGAATTGAGATAAGGTTGTGAAAATTGTGGAAAAACTGTTCCTGAAGTGAGTCTTGAACCCACAACCTCCTATTTGATGAGTCGGAGCACAGGAAGGAGATAGAGAGCTTAGTGGAATGGTGTCATGACAACAACCTTTCCCTCAATGTCAACAAAACTAAAGAGCTGGTCATTGACTTCAGGAAAGGGGGCAGTGTACATACACCTGTCTACATCAATGGTGCTGAGGTCGAGAGGGTTGAGAGCTTCAAGTTCCTGGGAGTGAACATCACCAACAGCCTGTCCTGGTCAAATCACGTAGGTGCCACGGCCAAGAAAGCTCACCAGTGCCTCTACTTCCTCAGGAGGCTAAAGAAATTTGGTTTGTCCCCTTTGACTCTCACCAACTTTTACCAATGCACCATAGAAAGCATCCTATCTGGATGTATCACGGCTTGGTACGGCAACTGCTCTGCCCAAGACCGCAAGAAGCTGCAGAGAGTTGTGGAGACAGCCCAGCGCATCATGGACACCAGCCTCCCCTCCTTGGACTCTGTCTTTACCTCTTGGTGTAGCAGCCAGCATAGTCAAAGACCCCAACTGCCCGGGACATTCTCCCTTCTCTCCTCTTCCATTGGGTAGAAGATACAGGAGCCTGAGGGCACGTACCACCAGACTTAAGGACAGCTTCTACCCCACTGTGATAAGACTATTGAACGGTTCCCTTATACAATGAGATGGACTATGACCTCACGATCTACTTTGTTGTGACCTTGCACCTTATTGCACTGCACTTTCTCTGTAGCTGTGACACTTTACTCTGTACTGTTACTGTTTTTACCTGTACTACATCGATGCACTCTGTACTAACTCAATGTAACTGCACTGTGTAATAAGTTGATCTGTATGATCGGTTTGTAAGACAAACTTTTCACTGTACCTTGGTACAAGTGACAATAATAAACCAATACCAATATTTCAGAGGTAGGCATGCAACCAATTGAGCTGGGCCTGTCAGAATAAGGAAGAAGCTGAAGATAGGTAGGGGAGCAGGAGAAAGAGAAAAGTAAGAAAGGCCCCTGGCAGAGGAGGCTACTTTCATCAGGCACAAGAAGCTGATGTTACCAAAGGTCTTCGCTCAAAACGCTGCTCTCCTCACCACCATTCACACTCTCTGAAGAGTGGTCATTGAAGGAGATGGACTTACTCCTTGAGAAAGGAGTGCTGGGCAATTGTTTATCGAAAGGAAAATCTATTCGGTCAAGAAATATTGCACGGAGTGATTAGGGAAGTGTTGCCAAGGTGGTAGCTACATCATGAAGCATGGAAAATTTAGGACCAGCACTGCAGAAAGAGGGGGAGCAAACCATTCTCCATACACACCAGAGGGTTGTATCATTGATTGCATTCAAAATTGATATTGATGTATTTTTGGATATTGGAGGAATCAAGAGATTTGGGTATGGGGCAAGAAAATAGTGTTGAGGTAAATCAGCCATGATCTTGTTGAATCATGGAGCAGCCTCAAAGGTCCATGTGGCCTACTTCTGCTTGCTTTATTATGTTCTCGTGTGCTCTTACACAAAACCTGGCATAGCCTAACATCTCCTTGCAACGTAACTTCTAATGGGGTGAGGTAGGTGCTTCTAGGATGGTTCCTACAGATTGGAGGGGTAGCAAATGTGACAAAGTCAAAGTCAAAATAAAGTTTATTGTCATATGCACAAGTACATGCATGCACATGTGCGATGAAAAGCTTACTTGCAGCAGTATCACAGGCACATAGCACCAGAGACACAATAGTCACAAGAAAAACATAAATTATACAAAATTATACAAAAAAGAACACAATTAGAACAAAAAAAGTAAAGTTCATTGTAGTGCAAAGTGGTCAAAGTGGTCATAGTGTTGCTATACTGAAGTAGTGATTAGGGTTGTGCAGGTTGGTTCAAGAACTGAATGGTTGAAGGGAAGTAGCTGTTCTTGAGCCTGTGGTGTGGGACTTCAGGCTTCTGTACCTCCTGCCCGATGGTAGCTGCGAGAAGATGGCATGGCCTGGATGGTGAGGATCTTTGATGGTAGATGACGATATTATTTAAAACAAAGGAGAGAAAAAACAAGGAAGTACTGATCAGTTGAGACACAACAGACTGCAGATGCTGGAATCTGAAGCAGCAAACAATCTGCTGGAAGAATCCAGTGGGTCAAGCAGCACCTGCAGGAAGATTTCGACCTCAAATGTTGAAAATTCCAATGCTCCCACAGATGCTGCTTGACTACTGAGTTCTTCCAGCAGATTGTTTATTACTACTGATCAATTAGTTGACATTGATAGTTGGGGAATGCTGGAATCTAAAATGAGGGATGTGACAACAAGGCACATAGAAAGTAATAATGTGGTTGAGCAGAGTCAACATGGATTTATGAAACAGAAACCATGTTTGACTAATCTATTTGGGGTTCCTTGAGGATGTCTGGATAAGGTGGACTAGAGGATAAAGTGTATTTAGATTTTCAGAAGTCTTTTGATTAGGTCCCACACAGGAGGTTGGTGGACAAGATTAGAGGACGTAGAATTGGGAGAAATATGCCAGCATAGATTGAGAGTTATGTGACAGACAGAAGACAAGATAGAAGACAAAGATGGGAATAAATGAGTCTTTGTCAGGTCTAGCAGGCTGTGACCAGTGGGGTACCACAGGGATCAGTGCTTGGGCACCACTTATTCATTATCTATATCAATGATTTGGCTGAGGGAATTAAATGTAACATTTAAAAATTTTCTGGTGATACAAAGTAAGTATAAGTGTGAGTAATGAAGATGCAAAAAGGCTTTAAGGAATATAGACAAGTTAAATAAGTGAGTGATAACAGATGGGGTACAATGCAGAAAAATGTGAGTTTATCCACTGTGGTAGAAAAACAGAAATGCCTTGCATTTTTTGAATGGTCAAGGACTTCAAATTTGCCTTTATCATCTCTCCTTAAATAAAAAGCTATTGATCTTTCCTTCCTTGCTAACTATCATTGCCAACTTCAACCTTTCCTTCGTTTCCACATAGAGTGAACATCCTGATACCTCTCCAATTCATCCCATAACACTATATTTGAATCTCTCTGATCCAGTTTCTGCAGTCCCAATGGCTTAGCAGGGTCTCCAATAATATTTTTTATAATGGACCATGGCAAGCTGCACCTCTTCATCATTCTCAAGGTATCTACACCCTTTAACACTCCAACATCCTCTAACACCTCTCCATCACTGTTGAGTTGGCTGGCACTGACCTAGTTCCATTATTATCTGTTAGCTTTAGCTAGGTTAGGCTTCAAGATGAGGGTATTATCCAAGCATAATTTAGTAGAGTGATCCTATGTGCCCTGGAATTTAGAATGAGAGGTAATTTCATTTAAGTATAAGATTCTGAGAGGACATGACAGGGTAGATGCTGGGAGGATGGTTTCCTATGTGGGGGTGTCTTGAAGTAGAGGGCATAGTCTCAGTATAAAACGGTCTGCCATAAGATTGAGAGGAAGAGCAATTTCTCCCTTCAGAGTGTTAATCTTTGGAATGAATGGCGATAGTACAGGGAAGTGGCACTGTGGTAATAGATCAGCCATGATCTTACTGAACAGCAAAGCAGGCATGAGGGGCCAAAGGGCCTACTTCTGCTTTCATTTCTTATTTCTTATGTACATGTTGCCCCCTGTAACAATCTTCAGAAGTACCGTATCAGTTTCTATGTACACTGGTGATACCCAGCTCCGCCTCACTATCTCTTCACCCCTCCACTTTCTCCAAATGGTCATAGTTGTCTGACATTCAGTATTAGGTGAGCAGTAATTTCCTCCAGGTTTATCACTGGGACCAAAGCCCTTGTTTTCAAACCCCATCACAAACACTGTACCCTAGTGATTAAAACCACCTCTGTTGTGGAAAGGTTTCCGTGAAGAAGTTGTATTTTGCTCCAAGATGTTCAACTAAACACATAAATGTGCTATCACTGAGATCATCTACTTTTGCCTCTTAAACTTAGACCAGCTATGCCTAGTCTGAGTTTATCTGCTGCTGAAATCCTCATCCCTGCCCGAGTTCCCTCTGGACTTGACTATTCTAACTCACTCTGGCTATCCTCCCACATTCTACTTCTGTAAACTTGAGGCCTCAATAAAGCTGCTGCCTTTCTCCTAACTCAAACTCTGTTGACCTATCACACCTCTACACTACCTCCTAGTTAAGCAACATCTAAAACTTTCATCCTTATTTTAACTTTCTCCATGAGCTCAACCTACTCAATCACTATAATCTCCTACATCCCAATTAACTTCCAATTCTGGCCTTGAGTCCCTCTCTTTTAATTGCTCCATCACTGGTAACCACGCTGAAGTCTGGAACATCCTTCCTATATCTTGACATATGTCTTTCCTTCTTTAGAAAAGCTCCTTAAATCCTATGACATTGAATGATCTGTTGGCTGTCAATCCTGTTGTGGCCCTGTCATTTTTTTGTTTGATAGCAGTCTTAAAGATCATCTTTGGACATTTTGCCACATTAGCTGCCTTACCAAGTTCTTTCTTTTTCAATCTTTTCATTAGTTTTCAAATTAATACAGATTGATATACAGCATCAATATTTATACATGTAATACAAAGAGATCAGGATAACAATCATAGCATAGATAATCATAAAGAACAATAAAATATTTTAAAAATCTGTAGATCCAAAGATCTCCTAGTAAATGAATATAATATAAAAGAAAGGAAAGAAAACGATTTATTATATACCTTACCAAGTTCTTGCTGATGGCAAGGCCAGTCTGTATTACTTGTGTCTATTTGTCCTTTGAGAAGGTGGTGGTCTGTGAATGTGACTGCATGGTGCCAGGTAGGGAATTCTAGGATTTTGACCCAGTGCTGATGATGGACACAAATCCAAATGAGGACATGAATAACAAAAGAAGAACTGCAGATGCTGGAAATTAGAAAACGCTGGAAACACTCACAAATGAGAACAACATGGAAATGGTAATGTTCCAAGCATCTGTATCCCATTTCTTCTTACTGATGGAGGTTTTGCATTTGGAAACTGCTGCCAAAGATACCTCAGCAAGTCACAGAAATGCATATTATGCAGAAGGTGCAAGGAGTTGACTTTTACACCACCAGATAAGGTTCTGATTGTTGCAGATTGCTTTGTCCTGGCCAACACTAAATTTCTTTGGTATTGTTGGAGCTGCACTTACCAAGTAAGTGAAGAGTATTCCATCATTCTCACTTGTATCTTGTCATTGGTAGGAGTTTCTGGAGGTGAGCCAATCACAGCTGTATATTCACATTCTGACCACCTTCAATAGCTGCAAAATTTTGGTGGCGAACTAGTTCGGTTTCTGGTCAATGGAACCTGGCCAGAAAAATAAAATAATTTTAGAATATTTCTCTGAACACACACACACACACACAAATCTACCCTGATCTACCACTTAACCAAAAACAAAACTGGATTGGCTATTCAAATTCTGTGCTACATTGATACATAAACTAGGGTTTAGGATGATTATTGTACAGTGTACTTAAATACAGGCTAGATTCCAGAAATTTGGGAACTTTAAATTTAAAGCAGGATGTTTTGAAAATCATAAGGAAATGAAGGAGGGTCAACTCCTTCCCTGGAAGGGAAAACGTGTTTGACAAATTTGCTAAATGTCTTTGAAGATGTAACTACAGGATGTATAAAGGGGAACAAGTAGATGTAGTATATTTGGATTTCCAGAAAGCATTCCATAAGATGCCACTTAAAGGATTACTGCTCAAAATAAGAATGCACAGGAGTAGGGGTAATACAACAGGATGGATAATGAATTGGCTAACTAACAGAAAACAGAGTCAGGATAAATGAGCCATTTTCAGATTGGCAATCAGTAACTAGTGGAGTGCCACAGGGATCAAAGCAAGGACTTCAACTATTTTTAATCTGTATTAATGACTTGGATGAAAGGACTGAGTGTGCTGGAGACAAATTTGTTGTTCATACAAAGATAGTGAATTAGAAAGTGGGGAGGGCACAAAGAACCTGCAAAGGGATATCAATAAGTGAGTGGGCAAGGAATTGGCAAATGGAGCATAATACGGGAAAGAGTGAGGTTATCTACTTTGGAAGTAAGAATAAAAAATAATTATTTAAATGCCGTGGTACAAAGAGATTTGTGAGCCCCAGTACATGAAATACAAAAAGTTGGCATGCAGGTACATCACATAATTATGAAGACTAATGGAATGTTGCCCTTTATTACGATGGATATGGAGTCAAAAAGGAGGGAAGTTTTGATGCATCTTTACAGACAACTTGATCCTTGGAATGAAGGAACTGATGTATGAGGAAAGGTTAAGCTGGTTGGGTATATACTCATTGGAATATAGAGGAACAAGAGGCTATCTTACTGAAACATCTCAGATTCTGAGGGGGTTGACAGGATGAATACTGACAGGATGTTTCCCCTGGTGGGTGTATCTAGAACTAGAAGGACGTTGTTTCGGAAGAGATTGGGAGGAAATTCTTCTCTCAGGGAGTGGAGAATCTCTGTAATTTTCTATCCCAGAGAGCTGTCGATGCGCAGTCAGGGTCATTGATTTACAGACTTTTGAATAACAACATTTAAAAGACATTTGGACAGGTACATGGATAGGAAAGGTTTGGAGGGATTTGGGCCAAATGCAGGCAAATGTAACTGACTTAGATGGGCATCTTGGTTGGCATGATCCAGTTGGGCCAAAGAGTCCACTTCCATGCTGTATGACTCTTTAACTACAAGAAAGTCAGTTGGGATGGGCAGAAAGCGGGAGAGTGGTATTGAGGTTAAGGCTGGATCATCCTAGATCTTATTGATTGATGAAGCAGGCTCAAGGACCTGATTGGCCTCCTCCTCCTTCTTCTTGTGCCGTTAGCAATGAATAGCTTGGAACAATATATAGGGTGGAACCTAATCCTATGATGTGAATGCTCAATGTCAAAATAGTGATATCCATAGGTGTAATTTAGTTAACAATTCAAAAGTCGAATTTTATATATATATGTGGACAGAAAGAATTATGGATTCTTAGATGTTATTAATTACCAGGACAGATTTATATGCTGGAATATTGCCTGGGAGTTTGATGTCATCCTAAAATAGAGTGAGCATTTTACAAACGTTGTCGTCGCAATAATGTTACAACGGGGCATTCCTTTTCGATAATAATTTATTTGAAGGTATACCATGAGCTGTTCGGATCCATTTCGTTCTAACCGCTCATTTCTTTTTTCTGCTACTACTGTTACAAAAGCAATGATCTGCCAGAACATAAATGTAGATCTTATGCATGGGGGAGATATCCTCGTCAAAGAGCTTCCCTGTAAACAAGGTACACAACGGGATCCAGGTTATCACCAATCACCCTTCTGCGCAACGAAACATTTATTTGGTCTTCTCGTCACTCCAATACGTATCAGCGCGCTCTACATCCACAATTATTTGCAAACAAATATACTATTATTTCAAAGTGCAAGGATGTCGTTAGAAATGTGAGGATTTGTCTCCTTGGAAGGCTTTGGCAATCTGGGTGGAGTCTGCATATCCTAACACTATGAAGCGCTGGACAAACTGTGACCGGCAGTACACAGTGCCGCTGAAATGGTCCAGCGCAGCGATTGCATAGTCAGTGCATGCTTCCCGCTCTGGCTGCTGACAGAGTGACCCCCACCCCCGCCCCCGCCCGCCAGCTGCTTGGAAAAGGTAAGCAAGAGATGGAGATCGGGGACAATTGAAGTCCGTTGCCTTTCTTCACTAGTCGCCCTCCGCAGTCTCCATCAGCACCTTGGCGTTGCGCACTTTTTGCACCGATTTCCCGCGAACAACGCTCGCTCTTTCCCCCGGACTCCTCCCGGGGGCGCGCACGCCGGCCCCCGCCCCCCGGCCGCCCCCGGCCGCCGCCTCCTCGAGGCACAAACCGCGCCCCCCCCAACCACACGCCCCCACCCCGCGCATGCTCCGCCGCAGGCGAAGGGGAGTGTAGCCCGCCGCGCAGGCGTGGTGGGAGTGGAATGCCGACCGGCGACGCGAGGCGAGGGGGGCTGGCGCATGCTCGGTGAGCGCAGGAGCGTCAGTGCGCAGGCGTCTTGGAGCCGTTGGGTCACACGCAGAATGTTGGAGCGGAAGGAAGGCACCTGGGTCGTGCAGCCAAGCTCAATGGTAACACCCCCTCGATCTGCCTGAGAGGACATCGGCGGTTCCTGCGGGGGGGTGCGGCTTCCCACATCCCTCACCCCCATCTCCTTCTCCGCCTTTGGAGAAGCGTGTGAGGTGGGCACACGCACGCCTGGCGCCATTACCCGCGGGGCCGCGGCTCCTCTTCGCCCCGCACTCCTCCGCCTTCCCGAGGTGCAACGGCCGGGCGCCCAGCCGGGGGCGGAGGGGGGGGGAAGCACGTGATCGGCATGGCGTGCGGGAGGGAAAGGGAGTGGGATCCGTCTGCGAGTCGCCCGGAACCCGCCAGCTGAAGAGCGTGTGGCGATCGCCACTCAGAAAACCGGGGAGGGGAGGGGGCCAGGGCGAAGGAGGGGAGACGAAGGTGACGCCGCGCAGGGAGGAGTAAATCGGCCAGCAGGGGTTAGCGTTGGGGAGGAGTTGGGCGAGCTGCAGAAATTAGCACCTAGAGGTAACCGCCCTTCTGCAGCCGCGGGATTCTGGGAACCGAGGGAGGCCGTGCGAGCAGTCCTTCCCTCTCTTGGAAGGGTTTGGAGGGTGTTCCGAAAAGAGTAACCCCACCCATTCCCCCCGGGAGCGAGGTGGGGTGGCAGTTTTCGGGCGCCAATACCCCTACAGCCATCAAATGCAACGTAGGTGGGCGCATTCAGGATCCGAATAAGCATCGAGGCACCGTGGTTGAAGAAAGAAATTGGAGAGGGCGAAGCTTGAATTTGTCCGTGGATGTTTTTAAACTGGATGATTAACACCGATCGTTCCGAGGATTATTGATGGGCGTGGATTTGAGGAAAAAGGACGAGAGTAGCGTCTGTTTTTCCGCGCGAGAGTGTAAGTCTCATTTCTAAAGTTTAACGCCTTGATTTCCCAAAACAAATGCTTCAGAACGTGTGCAGAACATGCTCAGTGTTTGGTGTGATCATCGCCGGAGGCAGCTGATCTGTCATTTGTATTTTAGCAAAGCCTTGACCAGTACACGTCGTTGGTTACTGTTTTATTTAAAACTCACAGTATTACTCGTTGACAATTTATGAAAGCAAAGCGGGAATATGCAACCATTGCAAATTTAGTATCGTGCACAGTTGTAAATAGAGAGGGGGAAGTCTAGCCTCCCGGGTTAAATGGGAGAGTCGAGAACCGGTGTTCTGTTATTTGCAGTGTTGAGGGCGAAGTGGGGATGGGGCGTGACGTGTGAAACCCAGGGTGTAATGACACGGCTGTACTTCTCTGGGCACGTGTGAAAACATTAGTCACTGCTCGGACACTAACAGCAGCCCATTGTCGTTCCCAACCCGAATAGAGACTCAGATCCCTGTTTCAAACCGCCTTGAACTACACCGGCAGCTTTTCGTCTTCTGATTCCGCCCGGGAAGGCCTGCGATTTAGCGTTATCGCTCGCGGTTTTGATTTTGTGATGGGGGAATTGGTTGTCTCACTGCTTTGCTGTTGAAGTCCTGATTAGTTTCCTCCTCTTCCACCAACCACCCCCCTCCCTCCCCATTCAGATTGAACGCAGAGCCGGAGACGGCCTGCCCCGAGTGACAGTGTGAGAGCAGGGGGAGGAATGCCTCTCCGGTAAGAGTATCCCCGGCAAGGCTGGGTAGCTTTGGTCTCCTGCTGTGAGGGTGTGTGGATGAGAGGCTTCGAGTGTTCCAGCTCTCCTGCACTCTTCAGGATCGGTGGATTGGGGGTCGGGCTTCCGATCCCTTCCGCCCCGCTGCTGTGTCGGAACAGATCGCGAACAATGTTGCCAAGTCAGGGGCCGCTCGGCCGCGCTACCCGCCCCTCTGACCTTGGTCCGGCTGGGGGCGGGATGGGGCGGGGAGATGGCTAATCATAGTCGAAGGATCGGAGATGAAAGGGGGGGGGGGGGGGGGTTGTTGTTATGAAAGCTCCGAGACCGAGCGGATCGAGGAAGGCGCCAAATCAGATCGGGAAGCTCGATTGCAGCGGCCTGGGGCGGCAACAGTTGCCCGTTCACGTGGTGAGGAGGAAGCGGCGCTGCTCTCTCTACGGCCAGCAACACGGCGGGTGTGCTCCGGGTCCGGGGCCCGCACCCACCTCTCTCACCCTGCTTTTGCGGGTGACCGATCCAGTGGTTTTTGAGTCATCGCTGGGATCGGTAGAGTCAAACCTTCCTAAACCAGGCAAGATAAATCGAGTCGATTTGCGTCCTCGGTCTCAGGCGTTCAGCACCCCCCCCCCCCCCCCCCCCCCCCGGGGCAATGCAGTCTCCACATGTTACCTCTGATCCTGGCAATAACAATCGGTGCCTGTTAAACCAAGCCAGGTCTCCAACTTCAGACGGTGGACAGTCTCGTGCCTGGAAGTAGGTGTTTACGCAATGAGGATGACCTGAAACTTTCGTATATACTATAGATACGCGCACACTTGAGTTATGGGCTTGTTCATGGTGTTTAGCGTGAGAGAGTCTGAGCAAATATCACGATGCCTATAGAACGAGACTTTTGGATTTAATCTAACAGTCCACGTCTTTAATATGTAACATTTTAATTATACGTGTTTTGAAATACATTATGTTGAATCCTTCCTGTACAAAAGATATGTTATTTGTCAGAGAAGCCGTCCCTTTTGTTACATTATAAATTTGTATCACTTAATCCAATCCAAGTATTTAATCATTGGATTAGCTGGATTTTTAGAGGAAAGGAGATTGTGTACAGCTGGTCAAATTTATCGTTATCTTTTGGTAAGCATTTTTGTATTATTAGTGAAGGAAGAATGTCCTGAGCTGCAGGAAGATATTGGACTGGTTTGGTGGGCAGAAGTGGCAGTGCATTTGGAGAGGGCAAACAAGCCAAGGGAAAGCACAATAAATGGTAGGATATTAAGAAGTGTAGAGGAAAAGAATGCAGTGGATGTCCACTAATCCATGAAGGTGGCTGTACAAGTAGGTGAGATAGTTCAAGCACATGGGATAATTACCTTTACTGGGTGAGTGTGGAATACAAAAGCAGAGAAGTCATTGCCAAAACTGTACAAAGCATTAATCAGACCACAACTAGAGAGGGTGCAGAAGAGACTTGTCAAGATTTTGCCAGAGCTGGAGAGATGTAGATTTAAAGCAAGGTAAATTGAGCTGATTTGTGTCCTCAGTCGCAGGCGTTCAGCCCCCTCTTAGGGGGCAATGCAGTCTCCACATGTTACCTCTGATCCTTGCAATAACAATAGGTGCCCGTTAAACCAAGCCAGGTCTCCATCTTCAGACTGTGGACAGTCTTGTATATACAACACATTCTCCACAACTTCTGCCACCTCCAAGGGGATCCCACCACCAGGCACATCATTCCCTACCTCTTCTCCCACCACCACCCCCACCCCCCCACCCATATCCCTTCCTGCAGGGATTGCTCTCCCAGTGACTCCCTTGTCCACTTGTTCCTCCCGGCACTTATCCCTGCAACTGCACCAAGTGCTGCACCTGCCCCAACACCACCTCCCTCACCACCATTCAGGGCCCTAAATAGTCTTCCAGGTGAGGCACCACTTCATCTGTGAATCTGAGGGTGTCATTTATTGAATCCGGTGCAGCCTCCTTTACCTCGGTGAGGCGTAGATTGGGTGACCACTTCGTCAAGTATCTTCACTTTGTCCACCACAACAGCCAGGATCTCCCAGTGGCCAGCCACTTTAATTCCACTTCCCATTTCCATACTGACATGTCTATCCACGGCCTCCTCTACTGCCACGTTGAGGTCAGAAACAGGTTGGAGCTGCAACACCTCATATTCCGCCTTGGTAGTCTCCAACCTAACAGCATCAACGTTGATTTCTCTAACTTCTGGTAACCCCTTCCCTCTTTTTTCCCCCCCTTTTTTTCTCATTCCTGTGGCCCCCTCACCCCTTCTCTTTCCCCTCCCCCGCCCTCATGGCCTCTCTCCTATTCCCCACCTCCTCCCCTTTATTCCGTGGTCTACTGCCCTCTCCTACTGGATTCCTCCTCCTTCAGCCGTTTGCCTCTTTCACCTATCACCTCCCAGCTTCTCACATCATTCCCTTTCATCCCCCCTCCCCCACCTACCTACCTTCCCCATCTCACCCCTACTCACCTATCACCTGCCAGCTTGTGCTCCTTCCCCCACCACCCCCCCCCCCCCCATCTTTTTATTCTAGCTTCTGCCTTCTTCCTTTCCAGGGTCTCAACCTAGAACGTCAATTGTTTATTTTCCTGCATAAATGCTGCCTGATCTGCTGTGTTCCTTGAGCATTTTGTGTGTATTGATAAGGACCGGCTGTCTAGTTTGGGGTTGTTTCCTCGGGAATGAAGAAGACCAGACGGAGATTGAATTGAGGTGCATAAAATTATAAATGCCCTAGACAGGGTAAACATGAAGGATCTATTTTCTTAGTAGAGAGATAAATAACAGTGGATAGAGGAAGGGGGATTTAAGTTAATTGGTAGAAAGATTAGAGGACAGTTGCGGAATTAGCATTGACTTGTTCACTGAGGGCCCTTGCATTCAACACCCACAAATCAGAGGTTCTCTATGAATGTGCCTCTGCTACAAAGAATGTGTGGTGGAGATTACTACCTGGATGATCACTGGAAGAGCCATTACCTGGAGGGCTGTGGATCAAGAGATGAGTCGTGAAGTTAACCCAAAATCCATGGACTTGGTTACCATAGGCCCAATAGGCTGAAAAACTGAATCCTGAACTGTAAATTTCTGATTCTATGAAATGTGGCAAATTTGGAAACTGGCCACAACAACATGATGCTTCTCAGGAATGTAATCTGACACAACTCCAGACCAAACCAAAGAGGAAGATTCAAGCATATTCATGCAAACGTCTGGTTAAAGAGGATTTTAAGAGTGAGAAGAGCCCTCCCTGTCAGATCCTTTATGAAAAGCTGGAGTCTCAACATCACTGCACCCAAGGTGGTTGTTTGTGGATGGGACCATCATTCTTTTCCTGTGTTTGCTAGGAAGGTATGGAAAGTGATGCAATGATTTTTATTGGGTTTCATCCTGTTGATCTGCATAACACAGGACTGTTCTCTACAGGCTACTCCCAGAGATGCACACTGAGACCAATGTCAACTGCTATTGGAAGGGTGTCATCTAGGTAATAGCTATACTTTCTTTGTCAAAACCTGCTGGTCTGACAATGCAAGGATGTTAGTAATCAGACCACCTACATTCTCATCCAAGTCATTTATATGTACACATATTTATTACAAATAACAAAGGTCCCAGTACCAATTTCTGCAGTACACCACTTGTTTCAAACTTCCAGTCTGAAAAACACCCATCCGCCATTATTCTCTGCCTCCTATCGCCAAGCCAATTATGGGTACAGTTTGCCAACTTGCCTCGGATCCTTTGTGACTTCACCTTCTGGACCAGCCTACTATGCGGGACCTCGTCAGAAGCCATGTACACCATGTCTATGGCGCTGCCTTCATCAATTTTCTTAGTTACCTCCTCAAAAAAAACTCAGTCAAATTTGTGAGAAACTAGAAAACACTGGAACTTAATTACTCACTTCCTTCTAGAGTAACCAGTGTGGAATTATGCTCGTATAAATTGCAATAAAATAAAATAATTATTGGTGCTGCACAGTTTCAACATTCTGGGTTCGATCCTGACCTCTGGTGCGGCCTCTGTGGAGTTTCGCATATTCTCAATTTTTCTACGCTGGTTTCCCTGGATGCTCTAGTTTCCACCCACATCCTAAAGATGTGCTAGTTGGCGTCAATAAATTACTCCTAGTGTAGGCGGGTCACAGAAAGATTGCAGGGGCATTTGTCAGTTGGTGGGAGAGAATACATTACAGGGAAATAAGTCGAGGAATATCTCTGAAGGGATTGCTTTGTGAGCCACTATAGACTTGATAAGCTTGTAAGAAAGCTTATGAAGGTGGCACGGTAGCGTAGCGGTTAGCGCAATGCTAGTATAGCGCCAGCGATCGGGGTTCGATTCCCGTCGCTGTCTGTAAGGAGTTTGTATGTTCTCTCGTGTCTACGTGGGTTTCCTCCGGGTGCTCCAGTTTCCTCCCACATTGCAAAGACGTACGGGTAGGTTAATTTGGGTTTCAAAAATGGGCGGTGTGGACTCGTTGGGCCGGAAGGGCCTGTAGTAAATAAAATTTTTAAAAAAAATTAAAATTAAAAAAAATTTAAAAATTTGAGAAAATATTCCAGTGTTCTGTTTTTCCACCATATGAATTTTAAATTTTAGAATTAAATAATCTAGGAATGAGTTGCGCTCTGGAATTTATAGTCGGGTGATTTATGTACATGTAGAAATAATGGATACCTGAGGAAATTTAATAGAAATTTATTGAGGCTCAGCTAGTTTATCTCTGAAAAGTAATTGACTTTAAGGAATTGAATGTTATCAGTTGAGGAGATAATATGTATAATTAGAACACTTAGTATGAAGCTGAAGTAGTTTATAATTGTATTGGAGATCTGATGATTTTTGGATTTTTAGTTCAATATGGGATGTGGGTGTTACTGACAGGGTACATTACTGACAGTCTTTGAAATTGGTGATAAGCCTTAACCAGCTTTCATCCATCTTATGATCTCCCATAGGACTGCTGCATATGGAGGTACACAAATTTAGGCTCAATGTTGCTAATCAAATGCTGATTATATTTCTAGGTGATCATGGTGTGTGACTTGGCAACTTCCGGGTGTTGGTGGATCCACATGGCTACTGTCCTTGAACTTCTGGGTGGTATATATTGCAGGTTTGAGAGGTGATTTCAAAAAATCCTTAGCATTTTGAATATAGTACACACCTGCAATCATAGTGCAGCAGTGAAGGAGGAAATGAACATTTAGGATGGTGGATTTTGAGTGGATACCATGAATTGCATTGTGGCTGTAGCTTCTAGCATGGTAGTTGGAAAGCAGTTCATTGATTATATTGTCCATTCCCCAAGTTTATTAATCTTATTTCCACCAAATAAATGTAAGTCGATATTTCAGATAATACTTTTGAAATGTCGTTAGTATCTAGTTGGGTGGTTGTAAATTTTCACTGATGTTTGGAAATTTGAACTGAATTGACTGGGACTAAATTATTTGCAGCTGAAAATGTGAACATCTAAAAATGCTTTGTAGTGAGTTCTGTTATTCTATCAATTATTGGTTTTGAATGATTTAAGTATAAATAGTTGCACTGTTATATTCAGTTAACAGTAATGATGATGCCATATGGAATGGTTGCAGATATAAATTTGCTTTTTTTATTTTGGGGCTGGTTTCAGATGCTGAAAGCATTGTTTCAGGGAATGATCAGGACAAGTATAAATTGGCTCTGGGTTAGCAGGTGTTCTGTTGTTCTTCATAGACAAGATAATTCATTTTAAATCCATTTCTACTATTGGGGGATCAGGAATTTCACTTAAAAGCAAAGGATTGAAGAGGTAACATATAAAAACTATTAATTGCATAAGAGTTCCACTTGGACAATGGGCACCTAATAACGGACAAGATTTCCATGTTACTCCTAGTTACAGAAGTTGAAAACAGTGGATGCTCATTATTGGCCAACCTGATGACATAATACATGGGTTTCTTACTAGTTTTCTGCCAAGTGTTTGTTGATAAGATTGCAAAAATAAATTAGAAAAATTAAATATTATGGATCTGACAGTCTACGGAAATGGAGGATTTACATTTAGCAACCTGATTGGAATTGGATATGATCCAATATCCAAAAGGTGGATCCAACCGAAGAGCATGCAAGCAACACTTAATATCACAACTATCACCTGTAGAAAGGAAATTGATTAACTTTTATCCCCTGCCAGAAACTTCTTTTTAGTTATCAGGATTCATTATATGGTGCTAATAATTTGATACTTTGAGCTGAGAGTTGGAGCTCCTTAGAAACTTGGGATTGTGAGCTGCTACCATTGACATAGATTGTGAGATGCTGTTGAAATTTTATTTGATACTATGTTCTTTTTTTGTATTTTACAGGGTGGTATCCTATGGGCCTCTCTTGACGACAGTTTTGGATATCTCTTTCTCTCTTCTCTCACTTTCTCTCTTGGGCGGTTTTAACTTCAAAAGAATATGGAGAAACAGCAGGTAGTACATACAGAACAAGAGAGCAATGCCCCAGCAAACTCTGGCACACCTGCTGCATACTTTGTCATCCTCAAGCAGGCTCCTGGCAGTAGCGGCACTGAGCGCAGCATGGTCGTGGCCAAACAAGAACTTGGGGGTATTGGTTGCCTTCTGGAAAAAAGAAACAAATTAGTACCAGGGACAGCTGGTCATCCATTTGAGTGCCATTCTGGGAATGTTTGTGTCACTTTGGAGAACCAGGATATGTGGAATCAGTTTTACAAGCATGGCACAGAGATGGTCCTAACGAAACGTGGCCGGCGCATGTTCCCATACTGCAGATTCTGCATCTTGGGCCTGGATCCTTTGAGGAAGTACATCTTGGTAATGGATATTGCTCCCGTTGACAACCACCGCTACAAATGGAATGGTCGGTGGTGGGAAGTAAATGGTAAAGCAGAACCTCATGTCCTTGGAAGGGTGTACATTCATCCCAATTCACCTTCCAGTGGGAGCTACTGGATGAGGCAACCCATATCCTTTCATAAATTGAAACTTACCAACAATACTTTAGACCAGGAAGGTCACATCATTCTTCATTCCATGCACCGGTACCTGCCACGTTTGCATATCATCCCTGCTGACAAGTTAACTGATGTAATTCCCCTCAATGGCCCGAATGTGCACACCTTCACTTTTCCACAGACTGAGTTTGTGGCTGTAACTGCTTATCAGAACATCAAGATCACTCAGTTGAAAATAGACTTCAATCCATTTGCAAAGGGTTTTCGAGATGATGGGCTGAACAGTAAGCCAATGCGAGAACTGAGGCACCAGGGCGGTGAATCAATGGATGCAGGTTGCAGCGATGATTCTGCCTCATCCAACAGTGTTGCGACTGAATCCAGTGAGCATTTAAGATTTAAAACTGGGGAAAGATCTGAAATGGAGACTGAGCACAGAAAAAAACAGTTTAATATCCATGCATCTCCAGATTCCAGTTTAGATGGAGATTTGTATAACACCGATGAAGATGAAGATTGCCTGGAAGATGACGTATCAAAAATAAATGAACCTCGTGGAGGAATAAGAATCATGAAGAAGAGATCAACTGAGAGGTGAGCAAAGGATTTTGAATAAAAACAAGTCTGCTTTACCCCCTGAATTTAACATTAGTATTTTCAAATTTGCCATCTCTGACAGCAATAAATTGGTATTGGTTTATTATTGTCACTTGTACTGAGGTACAGTGAAAAACTTGTCTTGCATACCGATCGTACAGGTCAATTCATTACACAATGCAGTTACATTGAGTTAGTACAGAGTCCATTGATATAGTACAGGTAAAAACAATAACGGTACAGAGTAAAGTGTCACAGCTACAGAGAAAGTGCAGTGCAATAAGGTGCAAGGTCACAACAAGGTAGATCGTGAGGTCATAGTCCATCTCATTGTCTAAGGGGACCGTTCAATAGTCTTATCACAGTGGGGTAGCCTCTTTCTATACTAGTGACAAAAATATGTCTCCAAAAATCACTCTGTGGCATTTCGATAACTGGCACTTCTTATTACATTGTACTTCATATTCACTGAAGTCAGTAAAGCTCCCTCATGCTTATGTCTTACAGATCTTTTGGAAAATCTATCTCAGGTTAAATGGGGAGTTAAGGATGCAACTGGACTGCAGTTCTAATCTCAACTGTTCCCACCACAATAATATCATTTTCCATGTGGACTTTATTGATTAGAAATTTAATCCATTTGCACCTGTTCTTTTATTTGTAAATTGCACATAAAAAACACCTTGAACTTGTTTAGAAGTGTTTGTGTTCCATTTCCCATTGAAGTCTAGCCTATTGGGAAATAGACTGGATGTTTCCGTCACAAATCGCCATGACACTGATTTCATTTCTCTGCTGTATTTCCTGCAATTGATTACATCATTAGTATGTACAGCTCAATTATAAAAATGAATCAAAAGGTTGCAATTTACAATCCTCATAAATACCCCTCAAAAAAGGAGTACATCACACTGAAAGCAATGAATTATGCATGAATTAATGGACCAACATTCAGATCCGGTTTTAAAGCTTTAATAAGGGAACAGGCGATGATAACTCTTAAAGCAAAGATGCCCCAGTTTTGTTTTGTTTTTGTGCGACTTCCAATTTGGTATATGCAGCCCCCTGTGACTGCAGCAAAATATCCTAAGCTATGTGTTTGAATTAATATAATGCAGCTTTTTTGAATTATCTTAAAGTGTGTGCCACAATAGGCACCAATTTTGCTCCAAACTTGTTTACTTAGGACCTGATAAGCTGGAGGCTTGGGTGATAGAGGCGAGGAAAGAATGAGAGGATGGGAAAATAATTTCCCACGTACAGTGGCATGCGAAAGTTTGGGCACCCCTGCTCAAAATCTCTGTTACTGTGAATAGCTAAGCGAGTAAAAGATGACCCAATTTCCAAAAGGCATAAAGTTAAAGATGACAGATTTCTTTAATATTTTAAGCAAGATTACTTCTTTATTTCCATCTTTTACAGTTCCAAAATAACAAAAAAGGAAAAGTGCCTGAAGCAAAAGTTTGGGCACTCTGCATGGTCAGTACTTAGTAACACCCCCTTTGGCAAGTATCACAGCTTGTAAATGCTTTCTGTAAACCAGCTAAGAGTCTTTCAATTCTTGTTTGGAGGATTTTCGCCCATTCTTCCTTGCAAAAGACTTCTAGTTCTTTGAGATTCTTGGGCTGTCTTGCATGCACTGCTCTTTAGAGGTCTATCCACAGATTTTCAATGATGTTTAGGTCGGGGGACTGTGAGGGCCATGGCAAAACCTTCAACTTGTGCTTCTTGAGGTAGTCCATTGTGGATTTTAAGGTGTGTTTAGCATCATTATCCTGTTGTAGAAGCTATCCTCTTTTCATCTTCAGCTTTTTTACAGACGGTGTGATGTTTGCTTCCAGAATTTGCTGGTATTTAATTGAATTCATTCTTCCCTCTACCAGTGAAATGTTCCCCATGCCACTGGCTGCAACACAAGCCCAAAGCATGATTGATCCACCCCTGTTCTCAACAGTTGGAGAAGTGTTCTTTTGCCCAAACTTTTGCATGCCACTGTATGTGTGAGATTTCAATCGCAAAAGGATACTACAGATCTACTGGACTGCCTGATCTTTAAACACCTCTTGAATGTGGCATTGTGAAGGCTTTTCTGGTTTAAGGGTAGAGGAAGTAAGGAAGTTGAAATCTAGCAGATTTGGAAGGTGATTGTCTTGGTGTTGGATCTAACAGTGTAGATACAACAGACTTGATGCATTTCAAAATTCCTGCATTATGTTCCCACAGCAGCTATCTGATAAGTAGTAGCTACCAATATTAATATATATATTTTTTAATTTATGATCTTAAATGAATATTTCTGTTCCGTTTTTACTGTGGAGAAAATGATGGAAGCTAAGGAAGAAGGGGAAATGAGTAGAGTTGTATTGGACCACGTACAAATTAGCAGGAAGCAGGTAATGGAGGTTTTAAAGTGCATTAAGGTGGATAAATCCCCAGGGCCTGACCAAGTGCATTCTCTAGCTTCCCACGAGGTCCGAGAAGAAATTGCAAAGGCCCTTGCAGAGATATTTACTTCATCTCTAATCACAGGTGAGGTTCTGGAGGACTGGTGAGTGGCTAATGTGGTACTATTATTTAAAAAGGGTAGCAAAAACAAACCAGGAAACTATAGGCCAGTGAGTCTGACATTGGTGGGTAAGTTGCTGGAAGGGATTCTGAGGGACGGAATCTACCAACATTTGGAGAGACAGGGTCTGAATCAGGAAAGTCAGTACAGCTTTGTGTGTGGGAAGACGTGTCTGACAAACCTCTTGGAGTTCTTCAAGGAAGTAACCAAGAGGGTAGATGAGGGTAGGGTAGTGGATGTTGTCTGTATAGGCTTTAGCAAGGCCTTTGACAAGGTCCCTGAAGGCAGGCTAGTCTGGAAGGTTAGATCGCATGGGATCTGGGGGCAGGATAGTGGATTAGATTCATAATTGGCTCAGTGGTAGAAGCAGAGGGTGATGGCCGAGGGTTGTTTCTCAGACCAGAGGCCTTCGTCTAGTGATGTGCCACAGCGGTCGGTGCTGGGACCTTTGTTGTTTGTAATTTAAGTAAATGTTTTATATGTGAATATACAAGGCATGGTTAGTAAGTTTGCCGATGATACGAAAATATGTGGCGTTGTAGATAATGTAGAAGGTTATGAAAAATTACAGGGGGATCTTGACCAGCTAGGTATGTGGGCTGAGGATTGGCAAGTGGCTTTCAATCCAGATAAATGTGAGGTATTGCAGTTTGGGAAATCAAACTAGGGTAGGACTTGTATAGTGAATGGTAGGGCCCTGGGGAATGCTATGGAATAGAGGGACCTAGGAGTGCAAGTGTATAATTCACTGAAAGCAACATAACAGGTAGATAGGGTGGTGAAGAAGGCATTTGGCACACTGGCCTTCATCAGTCAGGGCATTGAGTATAGGAGTTGGGAAGTTGTGTTGCAGTTATATAAGATGGTGAGGCCACACTTGGAGTATTGTGTACAGTTTTGGTCTCCCTGTTATAGGAAATACTGCATATTATTAAACTAGAAAAAGTGCAGAAAAGATTTACCAGAATGTTGCCTGGACTTAGGGGCCTGAGTTACAAGGAGAGGTTGCATTGACTAGAACTTTATTCCCTGGAACATAGGAGATTGAGGGGTAACCTGACAGAGGTATATAAGATCATGATGGACATGGACAGGGTGAAAGCACATAGTCTTCTTCCTAGGGAGTGGGCATAAAAACAAAAGGGGAATAGGTTTAAGATCAGATGTGAGAGATTTAAAAAGGACATCGGGGCAACTTCTTCATGCAAAGGGTGGTACGTATTTGGAATGAGCTGCCAGAAATAATGGTTGAGGCGACACACTAGCAATGTTTAAAATCCATCTAGATAAATACATGGATAGGAGAGGTTCAGCAGGCTATGGGTCAAACACAGGCAGATGGGACCAGCTTGCTGGGAACACAGTTGGCATGGACGATTTGGCCCGAAGGTCCTATTTTCCATGCTGCATGACTCTGTTCTGAGGCATTGAACACTTCCTGTATTTGTTGATTGTCTAATGGTATAAGAGTCATGAAGTCATGCACCACAATAACACAGGTCCTTTGGCCAACCGAGTACGCACCATCAACCATCCATTTACACTAATCCTTCATTGATCCCATTTTTTATTCTTCCCACATTCTCTTCAATTTCCCCCAGATTCTACCACTCACCCACACATTAAAGGCAATTTACAGTGGCCAATTAACATACCAACATGGACAGCTTTGGGCTGTGGGAAGAAACTGGCCCACCCCGAGGAAACCTGCATCATAAGGGAGAATGTGCAAACTCCATGCCAATAGGATCCAAAGTCAGGATTGAACCCAGATTTCATATTCTGAAAATTGGTAAAACTGTTGCCATTGCATTTGGTGAGTGTCCAGGAGAAATCTGATATTCCTTGAATGGAAATGAATGAAAACAGAACAGGAAACAAACCCAGTTCATTATCAGTGTGTTCAACAGCAGGTACCACACATTCACCCTTCCTCTTTGCATCTATTGCTTGCCTTGACGAGTCATTCAGTTGAGTAATTTCAACCCAGTTCTTGAATGGTACCTAAAGAGTGGAATTATTCAACAAATTACACCCATACTGAAAAGAAAAAAAAAGCAACACATGCTGGAAGTCTGAAGTAAAAACAGAAAATGCTCTAAACTCAGCCAGTCAGGCACTATCCACAAAGAGTGAAAAACATAGATAACGTTTCATATTAGTGACCTTTTCATCAGATATAGGCAAAGTTAGAAAGCAAGCATGTTTTAAGTTACAGAGACGAGGGAGAGGTAGTGAGAAAAAAGGAATTTTGGATAAAATGGAGATCAAGAGGGGCTGAATGGTACAAGTGGCATTGGCTGAGAAAGTATGAAGGGTTGTTAATTATAGCTGACCTTTATGGAGGGAATGTAAACTGAAATAAGTGTATGAGTACTGTAAGGCAAAATAAACAATGCTGGAGCTGTAAGACACAAAAGCTGCAGGTTCCAGCAATTGTCAATAAAAGAGAATGCTAGAAATACTGAGAATCTGTGGAGAGAAAAACAGGAAACATTGCAGGTTAATAACCTATCATCAGAAATGACCATTCCTTCCAGGTGAAGCAGAGATTCACTTGTACTCCCAATTTCGTGTTCTGCATTTGGGTCATACGACGTGGTCTCCTGTATATGGGAGAAATCAAACATAGATTAGGTGACCACTTTGCAGAGTGTATTGGTTCAATCCAGTTTCTGTCTCTTTAATTCACATTTTTCTTAGGATGTAGGAGGTCACTTAATTTCCATAATCTATTCTCTCTCACATGTCCATTAACTCCAGCATCCCGTGCCACCCACTGGTTCTCCTGACATCCATCTACACTAGCAGGAATTTTAGGATGTGAGAGGAAACCAGACTACAAGGGGGGATATCTGTGTGGTCACACAGAAAATGTGTAAGCTCCACACAGATGGCATTGGGGGCAAAATTGAACCTGGGCTACTGAAGCTGTGCTTCTTCTGCTCTGTGGGACACCTATTCCCATCCCATTCTGACTCTGCCATCTGTCTTTGCAAGGTCATCAACCTGTCCATGCCTCAGCTGCCACCACCACCACTTGCATCATTCATTCTCTCTTGGTCTCCAACCTATCATAAAAATACCCTTTGTTCTCTCTACCCATTTCCCTTATTTGCAACAAAAAATATGTTTAATTCCTAATTGTCATGATTCTTGTGAAAGGTCATTGACCTGCAATGCTAGTTGTGTTTCTCTCCAAAGATGCAGCCTGACCTGCTGAGTATTTCCAGTAGTTTGTTTTATCTCAAAGATACAGGTCTTTACTCAAATTGTATAAGTTAATATCAGAAATATTTGACACATTTTACGATAGCCTGGATTTTCCTCAAATTATTTTGTTTCATATTTACCCTGAAGGGTGCTTGGCGGTTGTTGACGATTTCAAAAGGGAATTGGAAACACTTGCAGGGAGTTGGAAAAGAGACAAGCTTATTTAATGAGTTGCTACAAGTATTCAGGACTGAACAGCTTCCTTGTGTGCAGTGCAATTCTGGGTATCAAAAAGTTGGCTTAAAAAAAAATTGTAGCAGTTTGTGACAATCTAAGGAATGTAAGTTGGTCACTTTTTATTACTATTATGCTCGCACATGGTGTGCCTGAAATCTGTTTGTAAAATGTACAGATTGAGGAGCAAACTGATGGTTATAGTCTGTCCAACCAGATTCACATTTTTTTGCATTTACATATCTCCCACAGTGTTTCTTTCAGGTAAAGGATATCATATTCTGTGTCTCTGTCATCTTTCTCTGTCTATTTTATGTTATTATTTCTCTGCTTCCTTGTCTGTTGTTTTTCCCTCATTTCATTTTCTGCTTTTTCTGTTGCAAGGTTTGTAATTATCCTTCCTGTCATCCATTTGTATGTCTGATTACAGTCATTTTGGCTGTAAGGTGTGACAGTGATAAGGCCATAAGATTATAGGAGCAGAATTAGGCCATCGGCCCATCAAGTCTGCTGTGCCAGTCAATCATGGCTGATTTTTGTTTATTCTGCCTTACCAATCAAGAACCTATAATCTCTGCCTTAAATACACCCAATGACTTGGCCGCCACAACCCCCTGTGGCAATGACTTCCACAGATTCACCACCCTTTGGCTGAAGAACTTCCTCCTCATCTCAGTTTTAAAGGGACATCCCTTTATTCTGAGGCTATGCCCTTGGATCCTAGACTCTCCTACAAATGGAAACATCCTCTCCACATCCACTCTATCTAGGCCTTTCAGGATCCGGTAGGTTTCAATGAGATCTCCCCGTCATTCGTCTGAACTCCACTGAGTACAGGCCCAGTGACATCAAACACTCCTCATGTTAAGCCTTTTGTCCCTAGAATCATTCCTGTGATCCTCCTCTGGATCCTCTCCAGGCCCAGCACATCCTTCCTGAGATATGGGGCCCCAAAATTGCTCTCAATGGCAATGTAATGGTAGCATTTTGTAAGGTGATTAAGGGCACAACTTTTCTTTTTGCAGTGGTGAATATACAGTATATTAAGAAATCTAGTTAGTGACCTCTGGGAAAGGGAAAGCAGTAGAAAGGCAGTGGGGTGAATGAGAAACAGTGAGGAAGAGAAAGAAATAGGCATCTGAAAAGGATGTGATGGGAGGAAGGAAGACAGAATGAGCTGTTTGGGTGGTAGCTCTCGGAAAATAGAAGTAGATTGTACAAGCCCAGGCTCATTGTTAAGGTTGTAAAGAAAACAAAGCAGGGAAAGAATTGAAGAGTCAGTGGTCTGAAGAAAACAGCAAGAACAAGAAATATGAGCCAGGAATGTAGGGAATAGTAGAAGAAGGAAGATGTAGGGTAGGTTGGAAAGGAAAATAAAGGACAGAGAGAACTGGTTGCACAAGGGTAAGGAACAGATATGTGGTTAGGAATTCAGTATAAAATCAGAAAGGCTTTGGGATTAGGAGCAGGGTATAGGTAGGAGTGAAACACAATTTGGCTGTAGGTTTTAAGATGCAGGACAGGAGAAAAAGGAAATGTGAAAAAAATTGAGGCAAAATTTGACAACCAGGATTCTTGTACCATCTTTCTTGTCATTTTTTCACAGTCGGACAAATTGGAGATGCCTTTAAGATATTTGAGCCTCATTTCCATCTAGCGATCATATTTTACATTGTGTCAAACAGAACTTCATTTGGAAAATATATTATAATTGATTTTGCTTCAATATAGTAAATGACGTAGGCATTGCAAAAAATGACAATAGGAATTGCACACTTTATGGGCAGAAAGTGTGCACCATTTACAACATTTCATTTTTACTTATTAAGTAAGAAACTCAGTAACTGTTGGAAATGAGATGTAACAGTAAAAAGTGACAGGAATGTAAAGCAGCTTGGTTAACATTTGAAAAAAGAGGAATATACAGAGAATCTTATGCTCTTAAAACAATGTTGTGAGGAATTTCCAGGATTTTTGGTTTTAATGTAGACCAATTGAGGAGAAATGGGAAGAATCAAAAGTATTTTGAGAAGAAAGCTTGTGGATTAAATGAAGGAATTTAAATTATGACCAACTTGTTGACATGAACACAAGCATTCTGCTGGTCACAACTGTTCTGCTGTGTACCTAATCCATGGCTCTTCCTCCCTGTTATTCAATGTAGTCTTGAATATCCCAATTGTATCCCAGTATATGCAGCTGTTTGGGAAGAGTACAGTTTTCTTCTACTGCTTGGTGGTGGGGGCAGAAGTATTTTGCAAATTTTTTTGTTTCCTTTTGTTTCTAATTTTTAAGTTATTGTCCCTTCATTCTAGTGTTTCTGTATTTATTCTACTCCTTTTAACTCATGAAAAAATGTAGTTGGGTATGGATACAACTAACTTTATGCAGTCCGTTTTGCAGTCCAGTATAATGTCTGATGGCATCGTGTCCTGTTAATTTGAAAGTGCTGTGCATTGCTTCATTGTTTGGGTTAGGAGTTATGTATATAAAGGATATTTGACCATATTTTGTTTTTAGTGTTTATTGTTCTTCAGTCTTTTTTTTAATTCTCTCTCCAGCATCTTGAAATGTCTACCTAATGTTTATTCAACACATCCATCCAGTGTTGCATCATCTGAAGACCATGAAGAGCCTTTTAATATTATTGTCAAGGAAGAGCCTCCAGATGACTATGAGTACAACCGTGCAGCAAATTCAGTGGACCTTGATTGTGATAGACTAAAATGTAAAGAAGAGGAGGAATATTTAGATTCAGAGGGACAGCATGACAGGACTAATTGTGAATTAATTAATAAAACTATTGACAAAAATGAAGTGGATGCAACTTCTCCTGCAGCTACTAAACGGCCACTGAACAGTCCTACGGGAGTCGCTAAAGCCAAAATGCTGCGTGTGGAAAGCACCAAAGTGCCTGTAGTTTACTTGGAACCATGTACTGTTACAAATGGTACCATAAAAATATCTGAACTGCCACAAAAGCTGTTGTCTCCTTGTCGGAGGAATGGGGGTCCTCTGCCTACTGTTCCTCATTCAACAGATTCGGCAGAAAGACCTACCCAGTCACCTAGCTCTGCTGAAAAGTCTCAAGTGGAGGATGTGGATTCGACATCAGAATGCTCTGGACGCAAAGAAAGAAACTCTGCATCAGGAAGAACTGAAAATAAAACTAGCACCTCTACAGTTCCAAATAATCCAACTGCTTCATATAGTACACCCTCTCAGAAGCCTGCTGGAGAAGGTTTCAGATTTCGTAAGATTAAATATACTGAAAAAGCACTAAATTCTGGCATTTGGAAAACTCCAAGCAGAGCATTTCTTAATTCTACCGAGGACTTGCCTGAGTTATCCAGTTGCTCTAAGTCTGCACATTTGTCTACTAAGGCATTCAGTTCTGGGATCTGGAGACCTCCAGATGGTAGAACTGACTCTACTAGGGAAATCTCTGTACCTCGTTCCGATTGCAAGTCTTCACGTATGTCAGTGCAGCAAGCCATAGCGGCTGCTTGTAGGCGAGGTCGATCAAAAAAGCTGCAGCTATCTGCAAAACCTTCCCATTCTGCCTTGGAAGCAGGTTCTTCTTTGGCTTCCTCTGAACGTCTGGAACGGGAAGAAACATTTCATGATGCCAGTCCAGACCTGGATGATGTGGAGGGTGTTACCTTTGTTTCATATGCATCTCAGGTGAGACCATTTGAACTGTTATATTACATTGTATTGGGGCGTGCATCTCTTTTAATGATTTGTTTTGAGGTTTCTTTAAAAAAAGTTCATCCTAAGGTAAAATAAAACATTGTAATAAAAAGGTGACCACATTCAGGTTTATTAGGTGTTTTGAAAGCGGAAGAGTATTTTGTGAGAATGTGTTTAGGAATTCATAACTTAAAATAGATGAACCACTGCAAGTTATTTTTGTAATTGAACATTTCTGGATTACAATACTTTGAAGAAGTTATTGAACCCAAAAGTATAATTAAAAACAAATCATCAAAGGGATAATGAGGGGGTGTGGTGGCTTCCCTTGTGCACAGGTGTTTTTTTTACTTCCATTGAATCCATAGGCTTAAAACCCTTGGGTGAAGTGTGAAACAGATTTATAGCAAACCAGAAGCTTATCATACAGGAGGCCTGCAAAAAAAGATTGGGACAAGGCTGCTTATTTAATACAAGACATTTTGTGCTATTAGACAAATGTACTGTTGTAATCTAATGCAAAAGCAAAATAGTATAGATTCTGGAAATCTAAAATAAAGACAGAAAATACTGGAAATATTCAGAAGATTTAATGTATTTGTGGAGAGAAAGTAAGTTAACATTTCAGGTACATAATCTTTCAACAGAACTCAAAAGATTAGAGTTGTAACAGCTTTGACCTGAAAAGGTCTATGAAAACAGGAGTGATTAACTAAATAAAGGGACAAAGGTGCAAAGTGAAAAGGGGTATGAATGGGATAGTAAATGGGTAAAAGATGTTGAGAAGAGTTGAAAAAAAATCAGTAACTCCTAATTTGAAAAATGGTAGCAATGTTTATAATACTAAATTGTTGAATGCAGTAAATCTGGAACGTCATATAAATACTGTATTAAAAGTTAATGTCATTGAGCTTTATTAGAATCATGGAGGAAGGCAAAAACACAGGTAGAGTAAAACTTGCAGTTTTGTCTGCAGATTCTGCAAAGTGTTTTGGTCTTCCCAAACTAAAGGAGATCGTGTTGTAAGCCAGCAATTTATAAACTTGATAACTTTTTAACTTCCAGGGTGTTTTTTTCTACTGGGCTAATATACACGCACATCCAAAGTTGATCATAGTTCACTTGAAGCAATGTTTAAGAAAAAAAATTAAGGTTTTTTTTTAATTCTAGACCTCACCTGTCTCCATAGTTTGTTTAATAGGACATTTAGTCTGATCTTCTTGTCACAATGAAAGAAAGGGTTACCTTTATATAGCATCTTTTTCATCCTCTGAAGATTCCATAGAGCTTTAAGGCCCACAAAGTAGTTCTTGAACACATGTCCTGGGATCTCTAATTTGATTAAATTCCTTAATATTGCCACACAAGAACTTTGCACTCTGCAAGAAATCTCCAGGCCATGGAAGTTTTCCCTAATGTAGGAATCTCGAGCTTGTAATGTAGCAATTTGGCAACAGACAATCTGTTTGGTGATGCAAGTTCAAGAATAAATATTGACTAAGGCACTGGGGACAACTTTTCTGTTTGTATTTTTTCCAATAATCCCCGCAGGTTTGTATGTAAACCTGAGAGTGCACATGAATGTTTTGGATTGGTGTCAGTATTGATTAATCTCCCAAAATGCATTTAAACCCTCAATCTTCTCACTCTGGGCAAAATTATTCCAACTGAGCCACAAATAGCACCCAAGCGGCATGATACTTATTATCCAACTACTGTCTAGTTCTTGCAAATTCACTTTTCCATTCACACCTTCTCTTGGGATCAGAAATCTTTTTGTGGCGAAAACCTTAAGCATCTACTTGGAATATATTCCTGAAATGAATTGAACAAAGATCAGCAATGGGGATCTTTAGGGGTCATGTTGGAGATTGGGCGCGATCAGCTTGGGGGGGGGATGGGGGTGGTGGTCTGTGAGCACAGTAAGGCTGGGTTTGATGCTAGAACCCAAAGGACATCCAGGTTGGATTGAGGAGGTGATGAGGGTTGAGCTCTCTGTAGAGAGATTCATTCGCTATCTATTTAAAGATTGGTTCTCACTAAAGTTCTTCAGAAGTAGACCCCAATTGCTTTGTTAATGCCACCTTTGTGGTCAGACCTTGCACATGCAAATTACTTTTTTTTCAAAATGCAAGCCATTTGATATCACTGTGAATGTCAGGACGTTTCCATGCATTAGCACATTTTCATTTGGTGAGTTAGTAAGTACCTGGTCGTGTCTGTGGATCACATTTTCAGTTAAATTACTTGCATAATACTTTGTGCTCTACGGACGATTTGTAATCTATGGTGTTTTTCTTTTTAAGATTGGAACATGTGGGAACCTTTAGGGCATAGTTTGTCTTCACATGCATACATTAAATCCATGATATTAGAAGTGCGTGTGCAACAAGTTTGGCTTCCGAGATGCCCATTGAAGTCTTTGTAACTGAATTTCAGAAGCTGAGCGCAACTTGTATATGTTGCTGCATCACATGTTTAGGGCATGCTACAGAGACTAATTCCCATTTCCATTGCCTGAATGCAATGTAATTAAAAATCTCCACTGTTTTCGATGCCATTAGAGGCTGTACTGCAAACTGTTCTAGTTTACCTACAGGACTATGTTAACGGTAGTGCTTAATCATCTGTCTTGCTATGTAAAGGCGCTATATAGCTACAGACGATCATTGGTAAAGACTTTGGAATGGAATTTCTGACATTTTCCAATTTCTGCATATTTATATCATCCTCTGCATACTTGCATTTTCCTCATACTTCTAGTTAAAAGCAGTAAGTATTTGTACATGGAAACATAAGAGATTCTGCAGATGCTGGAATCTGGAGTAACAAACGCAAAATGCTGAAGAACTCAGCAGGTCAGGCAGCATCTATGGAGGGGAATAAACAGTCAATATTTTGGGTCGAGACCCTTCATCGGGACTGGAAAGGAAGAGGACAGAAGCCAGAATAAAAAGGGGAGGGGGAGGAGCACAAGCTGGCAGGTGAGAGAGGGATGAAAGGAAATGTTGTGAGAAGCTGGGAGGTGATAGGTGGAAGAGGCAAAGGGCTGAAGAAGAAGGAATCCAATAGGAGAGGACAGTAGACCATGGAATAAAGGGAAGGAGCTGGGGAACCAGAGGGAGGAGATGGGCAGGTCATGAGGGTAGGGGATGGGAAAGAGAGGGGTGGGGGGGCACAGGACTGAGAGTAAACGGAAGGGGAAGCAGGGAAGTGGTTATTGGAAATTAGAGAAATCGATGTTGATGCTGTCAGGTTGGAGACTAACGAGTCGTTCGCCTCCTCCTCTTTGCTCCATGGTCTACTGTCCTCTCCTATCAGATTCCTTCTTTGGCATTTTGCCTCTTCCAACTATCACCTCCCAGCTTCTCACATCATTCCCTTTCATGACCCTCTCCCACCCACTTACCTTCCCCCTCACCTGGACTCACCTATCACCTGTCAGCTTGTGCTCCTCTCACTCCCCCTACCTTTTTATTCTGGCTTCTGCCCTCTTCCTTTCCAGTCCTGATGAAGGGTCCCAACCCAAAACCTCGACTGTTTATTTCCCTCCATAGATGCTGCCTGACCTGCTGAGTTCCTCCAGCATTTTGTGTATTTGTTTATGTGCAGGTTAACCAATGGCCAACAGTTCAATGGTTAAAGGTAAATGATGTTTGGCAAGTATAGCTGAGGACACTGAAAATAGAAACACTTCTCTTAGCCTCTCTTCTGCTTGAGTTGGGAAGTTCTGATCTGACTGACACTTTAACTCTCTCTCACTTCATATTTGTTGCCTGAGCTACTGAGTATTTCCAGCATTCTGTTTTCATTTTCCTTTTTAATATGTTTCTTACAAATGTGCATGAACTTTTGCTGGATAAGTGTGAATGTATTTAGCATCTAACAAGATCTTGGCCAAGAAATTCATTACATTATAGTACACTTTTATCACCATGCAAATAAATTTCAAAATCTTTGTGGATCCCAGAAACACTTAGGTGCAGTTCACAAAACTACTTCCTTCAAACTTACAGGGTACGCAGCATGTGTACGAAGTTTGGCATTTAGAGTGTGAATGGAATGAAATCATTTATTGTACATTGCTAATTTTGAGCATTAGCAACCCAAGTTGTGTCACACTCTTCTGCTTTGTGAACATGGTGGGTACTTCATCCTCTTTTCCTTGGGCAGACTATCAAGCAGAATAGTCACATGGATTAGTGTGGATTGTAGGCATCCCAGAAGCTTGGGGAGTGATGAACTGCAGTCATGTGAAGTTTTTCTGCTCCTCTGAGAATCTACAGCTGTACATGAATCACAAGGCTAATCCTTCCTCAGGGTCTGATGCCATATATCTGGAAGACTGCTTAATTATTCTCAGGCAATTTTTGTCATCTACTTTATTTCAGTCACTATGCATGTGGAGGGCTGACTGTTTCAAAAAAAAAACCCTGGGCGATCTTTTCCTTGGTTCTTGATTCCTGTTTGCTTCAGTGTCACAGAGCACCTTTACAATGACAATCAAGAGTGAAGTACAGAGTGCAGTTAGGCTTGTCATGATGAAATTCTGGTGTCAATGTTGTGCTGTTCATACTCTTCATGATGCATGATGCACGATGCACAATCTTGCCACAAGGAATACTCAGCCTTTGCCTGAAGCCTGTACAAGAGGAAGAAAAGTTGTTGGAGGTTTCTGGCAAAGGCAAAACCACTTGTAGAGGAGGAGATCATAGGCAATTGGCAATGAAAGAAGACTGTGTGTCATTGCCTGACAATCCCGGAAAGCTTCAATGCTTTGGTTCCCAAGCAAGAAGGGCAAATTGGGGCAGTGAAAGTCCATCTTTGCCATCTAGCTTGGTATTCGGTGGTGAAGGACCTCGACTGCATTTTCAGCTGCGGTAGACCTCATCTACAGTTGCTTCCCCTAAGCTGTGAACCAATGTCTATAGTAAAGGCTTGAGCATCTTGGAGGAAATGTGCAAACATTTTCCAGAAAAGGTGGTGTCCTAGGCCGAACCATTTTCAGCTGTTCCATCAATGACCTTCCTTCCATCATAAGGTTAAAAGTGGGATGTTCACGGCTGAATGCATGATGTTCAATTCAATTCACAATTTGGCAAATGAAGGAACCTGTGCCTGTGTTCAGCAAGACCTAATCAATACTCGGGCATTGGCTTGTATGTTACAGGTAACATTTGAGCAACAAGGGTGCCAGGAACTGACAAACTTCAACAAGAATAGCCTTGTGTTTCATGTAGAGCTGCAAATTCTCAAGGGACCATGGCACTTAACATGACTGCAGTTCATCACTCCCCAAGCTTCTGGGATGCCTACAATCCTCACAGATCCACCTATCCTTGATATTCAGTGGCATTATCATTACTAACTCCCCCTCTGAAACATTTTAGAAGTTACCATTGACCCAGACCTCAGTTAGACCAGCCACATAAAATACCTTTAGTTGAAAGAGCAGGTCACAGACTGGGCATCCCGAAGTGAGTGACTCCCCTCCTGATATCCCAAAGATTTTCCACTATCTTTGAGGCATGAGTCAGAAACGTGATGGAACACTCTCTACGTGCCTGGATAAATACAGCTCCAACAACTCCAGGTGCTCAGCGCTGTCAAAGACAAAGCAGCCTTCTTGATTGGCACTCCGTTGATTCTCTTTGATTTTCTCCACCACTGGTGCACAGTGGCTGCAGTGTGCACCATCTACAAAATGTACTGCAGTTAGTCGTCTAGGCTACTCTGACAGCACCTCCCAAAGCTGATGGCTCTGCCTTTACCATCAAGAAGGACAAGGGCAGCAGATGCATGGTTCTCTCCCATGTTGCAAGCTATCCTGAGTTGGAAATGTATCACTATTTCTTCATTAATACTGGGACTAATTTCTGGAATTCCCTGCACAGCTGCTCACAGAAGGACTGCGGTGGCAAAGAAGGTGGCTCACCACAACCTTCTCAATGATGAGTAATAAATGCTGGATTGGCCAACCCCACTCATATCCTGAAAGATGAATAAACTAAACAAATCATTCGCAGCTGGCTGCAGAAAATTGGAAACACCACCAGTGAAAGGATACCTTTCTTTGCATTCCCTTTATTAGAAATGATCCCAATGTTCTCTCCACTCCTCCTGCTTTTCTGCAACTTAAAATATGCTTGTTTTCTAATTTTCCAATTTACTGAAAGTTAATTGTTATTTCTCAGATTTTTTTGTTTTATTTTAAGAAAAATACATCAGTCAAGATTAATTTTGAATCTTTGCTTTTCTGTCAGGGATTGGTACTGGATCCCCTGTTTGTTATGTAAATGATTTTGGATGAAAATGTAGATGGCATGATTAGTAACTTTGCAGATGACACCAAAATTGGTGGTGTGGTGGACAATGAAGGAGGTTGTCTAAGGTTACATCAGGATCTAGATCAACTGGGAAAGTGGGCAAAAGAATGGCATATGGTATTTAAGTCATCCAAGTGTGAAGTGATGCATTTTAGGAAGTTAATCTAGGGCAAGACTTGCACAGTAAATGACAGAGCCCAAGAGGGTGTTGTAGAATAGAGAGACCTAGGAGTACAAGTACATAGTTTCCTGAAAGTGGCAACAGAGGTAGACAAAGAGGTGAAGGCAAGCAGCCATACTCCTCCTCCAATGGATGGGGCATTGAGTACAGGAGTTGAGATGCCACATTACAGTTGTATAGGATATTGATTAGACCTCATCTGGAATATTGTGTGCAGTTCTGGTTGCCATACTATGGGGAGGATGTGATTAAGCTAGAGAGGGTGCAGAAGCGATTCACTAAGATGCTGTTTGGACTGGAGGGCTAGAGATATAAGGAGAGATTTTATAGGCTGGGATGTTGTCCCTGGAGTGAAGGAGGCTGAGGGGTAACCTTCTAGAGGTTTATAAAATCATGAGAGGTGTAGATAAGGTGAATGGTCAGTCTTTTTCTCAGGGTGGGGGAGTCTAAAACTAAAGGGCATAGATTTAAGGTAAGAGGGGAATGATTTGAAGGGGGGCTGTTTTTCCACACAGAGAGTGGTGGGTATATGGAACGAGCTGCCATATGACGTGGTAGAGGCAGGTATAATTACAACACTTAAAAGATATTTGGACAGTTCATGGATAGAAAGGGTTTAGAGGGACATAGGTCAAATGCAGGCAAATGGAATTAGCTCAGGAAGGCAAGTTCAAATTGGGCTGAGGGCCTATTTCTGTGCTGTATGATTCTGAGTTAATATTGTAGTAGTATCTGGAGTGAGGTTTCCACCCCAGGCCCAATGGCATAATATGGTGATTAAGTTATTGTTCTCTCTCACTGTCATTCTTCTTTAAGCATCTCTAGTGGGAGGACAGGTTTTGTATGTAGACATGATGGTGAAAGATTGTAGCTTGGCAGGCATCACAGGGATTGATAGACTGAGCTTGTGGCATTTCAGAGCTCTCCATGAATCCTAGCGGCCATCTGTCCCTGAACAATCAGCTGCTGTGTGACCAACCAGCCATGTGTTTATCATTGAATGAAAATGTTAAAAAAAAATGCAAAAACTGTAAATTCTGAAATAAAAACAGAAAATGCTGGAAAAACTCAGGTCAGGCAGCATCTGTGAAGAGAGAAACAGAGTTAATGTTTGAGGCCACAGATTCCTTATGAGCACGAGGAAAGAGAGGCAACAAAGTTAGTTTTTAAAGATCTCTCTTTCCCAGTTCAGATGAAGGGTTTTCGAGCTGAAACATTAGCTCTGTCTCTCTTTCCACAGATACTGCCTGACCTGTTGAGTATTTCCAATGTTTCCTGTTTTTATTTATGTTCAACATCATGGGTGCTGAAAACTTGTGCCTCTAAATCCCCAGGCAGTTTATGGTCTACAACATGTTTCAATTGCAAAATTCGAGCCATTATTATGGCAACATCAGCTAAGTGAGAATGTACTAATGCAGTTAGATGAGAAAGAAATTGAGAGTGAGCATGGTATCAAAATTGATTTGAAGGGAATGGAGGGAACGTAATATAAACTTGCTTTCAACTTCAATCACGACACAGTTTACTTTAACAGCTGAATGCGATTTAAGAAAGTGTTAGTTCATTCAAAACGTTTTTTTTTCTTTCGTCCACCTTTTTTAAATTTCTGTGTTTCTTTAGAAGTTTTCCAGACTTGTGTGTTCCAGCATGTAATTTCTGATATGTTTGATCTTCATCTCAAAGTGTTTGGATTTGTATTTGCACAGGATGCCCTGCAATCCCACCTGGTTGAACAGATGTCAGAAGACCAGAGCAATGCCATCCATCAGACAGGTATTAACTACACAAAGTTTATTCTGTCTTTGCTGAACTGTGATACCATCTGCCATACGTATCTCAATTTGATGTTTTTTGTTATGTAATTTTTTTTCCCATAATCTTTTTTTGAGGAGAACTGCATGGCAAGTTAGTACTAAACCAGTATGTAAGTTTCAGCCTGGCCACCCAACCTGAGCCCACCAATATGGTTTGGTTATGGGGGAAAAAATTATGTTGTTGGCTTTGGGTTAGATCAGGCTGGCTTTTCACAAATAAGTGCAATATTTGCAGTCATTTGACTTTTATTCCAAATTTTTAATCTTAAATTTTCCTTAGTTTTTTTAAAAACACAGTCAAATTGAACTGGCAGCAAGTGGTAGCCAACAAGCCACTCGACCCCTATCTCTCTTTCACAGGGCCAAGATGGTTCCTTGGAAACCAACTTGGTATTGGCACAGGACCTGCTTCTTCATTGCCTCCCTAATGCATATTAGCCCACTGAGTTGAGGAGGGACCCTGGACGGTCAAGCCGGTGCTTATCACAGAATGGTTGGGTTGGGATGTGCAGGGTGAATCTATGATGTGGCAGGGCTTCTGAATGAAGAGTAAAAACTTGAGGCTCTGGATTTGCTCCATTCTCTGATGTAAAATTGGCCTCCGTAGGCTACCAGTGAAAACTCTTGACAAATTCTCTCATGCTCCCCTTCACAAGTAGCTGGAGCTGCCTAGAGATTGAAGAACCAAGGTGAGGTTCAGCAGGAGTTACAGGAGATCTTCTGTCAACTTCCTAAGCATGGTCACTCAAGGAAGTGTATGCACCTGACAGAAGCGGGGCACAGGAAAAGCAGGAGGCCAGCAGATTCTGGCACAGATGGTAGCCACCTACAGCAGGCAGCTCTACTCTGGCCGTCCATGCCTCAGAGAGTGCAGGCCTTGGCCACTCTGAGCCTGGCATCCAATGACAGTCCATGGTACTGGCAGCTACCACCCTGCTCTGATAGCTGGGCTGCAGGATCCGGAGGGTGCAACAGTGCCCTCCCAAATACCAGGCACTGCCAAGTCTTATACTTACAGGTGCTAGGCATTCTAAGGTTTGAGAGGGAGAAGCTAAAATCGGATGTATAGGTATTACAGTTGAGTAAAGGTAACTACAGAGGCATGAGGGAGGAGCTGGCCAAAGCTGATTGGAAGGGGACCCTAGCAGGGATCTTGGTGGAGCAGCAATGGCAGGAGTTTCTGGGGGTAATTTGGAAGACACAGGATCATTTCATCCCAAAGAAGAAGGGAAATCAGACAGCATAAAAGTAAAAGAGAGGGGATACAATATTGCAAAAATTAGCGGGAAGCTAGAGGATTGGGAAGCTTTTAAAAAAAACCAACAAGTCAACTAAAAAAGCAATAAGGGGAAGAAAGATGAAATATGAAGGTTAGCTAGCCAATAATATAAAAGAGGATATCAAAAGTTTTTTTCAGTTATTATAAAGAGTAAAAGAGAGGCAAGAGTGGATATCGGACTGCTGGAAAATGACGTTGGAGAAGTAGTAATGGGGAACAAAGAAATGGTGGATGAACTGAATAAGTATTTTACATCAGCCTTCACTGTGGAAGACACTAGCAACATGCCAGAAATTTGAGAGGGTTAGGGGCAGAAGTGAGTGTAGTTGCTATTACTAAGGAGAAGATGCTTGGGAAGCTGAAGGTGGATGTCACCTGGACCGGATGGTCTATGCCCCAGGGTTCTGAAAGAGGTAGCTGAAGAGATTTTGGAGGCATTAATAGTGATCTTTCAAGAATCACTAGATTCAGGAATGGTTCCAGAGGACAGGAAAATGGCAAATGTCAATCCACTCTAAGAAGGGAGGGAGGCAAAGGACAGGAAATTGTAGGCTGGTTAGCCTGACTTCAGTGGTTGGTAAGATTTAGTCCATTATTAAGGATGAGGTTTTGGGGTACTTGGAAGCACCTGATAAAATAGGCTGAAGTCAGCATGGTTTCCTTAAGGGGAGATCTTGCCTGACAAATCTGTTGGAATTCTTTGAGGAAGTAACAGACAGGATAGACAAAGGAGAGTCAGTGGATGTTGTTTACTTGGATTTTCAGAAGGCCTTTGATAAGGTGCTGGACATGAGGCTGCTAAACAAGATAAGAGCCCGTGGTATTACAGGAAAGTTACTAGCATGAATAGAAGATTGGCTCTAGCAGAAGGCAAAGAGTGAGAATAAAGGGGGCCTTTTCTGGTTCGCTGCCAGTGACTCGTAGTGTTCCACAGGAGTCGTTGTTGGATCCGCTACTTTTAACGTTATGTTAATGATCTGGATGACAGAATTGATGGCTTTTGTGGCCAAGTTTGTTGATGATACAAAGAAAGGTGGAGGGGCAGGTTGTGTTGAGGAAGCAGGGAGTCTGCAGAAGGACTTGGACAGGTTGGGAGAATGGGCAAAGAAGTGGCAGATGGAATACAGCGTAGGGAAGTATGGTCATGCACTTTGGTAGAAGGAATAAAGGCATAGACTACTTATTAAATGGGGAGCAAATTCAGAAATCGGAGGTGCAAAGGGACTTGGGAGTCTTAGTGCAGGATTCCCTAAAGGTAAACTTGCAGGTCAAGTCGGTAGTAGGAAGGCAAATGCAATGTTAGCATTCATTTCGAGAGGACTAGAATATAAAAGCAAGGATGTAATACTGAGGCTTTATAAGGCATTGATCAGACCACATTTGGAGTATTGTGAGCAGTTTTGGGCCCCCTATCTATGGAAGGATGGGCAGGCGTTGGAGACGGCCCAGAGGAGATTTACGAGAATGATTACAGAGGTGAAAGGGTTAACATTTGAAGGGTGTCTGATGGCTCTGTGCCTGTATTTGCTGGAGTTTAGAAGGATGAGGGGGGATATGATTGAAACTTACTGAATATTGAAAGGCCTTGATAGAGTGGACATGGAGAGGATGTTTCCAGTAGTGGGACAGTCTAGGACCAGAGGGCACAGCCTCAGAATAAAAGGATGTCCCTTTAGGACTGACATGACGAGGAATTTCTTTAGCCAGAGGCTGGTGAATTGGTGGAAGTCATTGCCACAGATGGCTGTGGAAGCCAAGTCATTGGGTGTATTTAAATCAGAGGTTGATAGGTTCTTGAATAGTTAGGGTGTCAAAGGTTACAGGGAGAAGGCAGGAGAATGGGGTTGATAGGGAAATATAAATCAGCCATGATTGAATGACAGAGCCGAATGGCCTAATTCTGCTCCTATGTCTTATGGTTTCTTGGCCAGGCTGATAATTCTGACTAGAGCCTGGCTACTGACCCATTGCTGGTGGCCCTTCATATATGTTGATGTTGGGTATCAAAAAAAATTTAAAATTCTCTGGTTTGGGTCAATTGTGCATCCAATTTTTAACTTCATACCTAATGTAAGTCACTTACTAACTGGTTAGCAATAATTCTTTGGAAGACTGCGCGATGGAACCTATGCTGTTGTGGATGCTATATAGTCTTACCCAGTTAAATATTCAAATTTCTGCTTTTGGATGTGATACTTGACAGAATTCATGCTTTAACTATGTGTAAACTTTCGTACATCCACTAGGGTGGAAGATCTCATATTTTTCATATTTTGCTTGGACCATGATACTGTTCTCCATTTGAGTTAATTAACCAAAAAACTAAATTAAATAATCTGCTTGGGTAACTCAAATTGGGATGTGCGTTCTTTTGATTTTGTTTCTCCCCCCTCTCTATAATCATCATGCTCATTGATAACCACTGTGTTTCCATTATTTAGCAGATCTTCAAGAAAGCGAAGAAGAGAAAATTGAACGGCTAGAAGAGCAGCTGCTTGAGGACTTGGCTCATTTAGACCCCAGAGTTATTATGCACCCATTGCTTGAACAAGGTGAATGTTTGACATTGCATGGAGTTTTGTTCCAGTATGCTAGTCTGTAAATGATTTTAGAGATGCATCAAAGTAGTCTGAGTTTGGATCTGCTAATTCCACTTGTGGTAATTTTCCCATTTGCAGCATTATAATGCAAAAGGTAAGATGTGAGTCATAACCTGGTGTTCATTGTAAACCTCCTTATTAATTGCATATATTCTCTTCCACAGCTGGTCTTAAGCCAAGTTCCTTGATGTCAACAGGCAGCCTAAACCTGAAACGCTTAGGAGTGGTAATATCAGCATCAATTGTTAGACATGCTCAGAGAGACATCTTAGAACTTTCTCCAATCAGAAAAGTCCAGGATCCTTTAGGTGAGCAAACAGCCACTTCAGTAGAAAGTTATCTCCTTTATATCAATGAATAAGAAAAAATGTTTGTCACCATGGATGATAGGACCCATGATCAAGTGGACCATTTATTGTGATAATTTTTCCAAAAATTAGCTATAAAAATTTGCATTGCTTCTGGAGATTGTGATTCTAATTTAGATATGAGATTGAAAACAAACTTGTTTCTGAGGCTAAAACATTGATTAGGTGACAGCAATTTTAGAATAGGTATGAGAAGTTAAAGAACAAGCAAACTTTTGCTAGTTGATTTAATCTATATTTTTGATCTTTGTGTCAAGTGATGAACCCAGTAATTTTGAAATAACATTTGAAAACTGTTTGACAGAAGAAATACAAAAAGCAAAAGTTACTGTAGGTTTTTCAATTTATGTAATAAAATTTGGCAATTTTTTGTTTTAATGTAAGAGCTATAACCAAATGAAGTCAGAAAAAAATCAAAACACAATTTTCCATTGACTAAGACAGCACTGTTTCTCTGTCATTATCCTCTCAGAGATTCCAATTCCTGACAAGAAATTGGATTGTTAGCTCTTATTTTTAGTGTTCCAAAATGATGTCCAAGGTCTGTATGCACACCTGGGGACAAATTTTGTGCTGTCATTTTCGAACCCAGCTTTCCACTATCACACTCTTAATCTTGATTACCCCACCTGTGCTATTTAAAGAGATAATCTTCTATTTACAGATTAGTTGCTGGCAGATTTCCTCTAGTGTTCAGTGCTTCCAATAATGGTTTCATGTTATATAAGTCTAGGTAGAGGTGAAGGGCTTTCTATTGACATTGTCTCTTATGCACTTGGTCAAGTGAACCTTACTGGGGTTCTCTTTGGAAAACATCATGTCTGGGAGAGTGGACAGAAGGCAAAAAAAGCTGAATAAGCACCTTGAAGGGGAAGGAGGAGTAGGAAAGAAGGGATTCAGGTCTTGTTTGAAGGATTATTTCCTTTCCTGAACTACAGAAAGAAATCCTGTGTGAGATGTCCACTTACAATAAGGGCATGGTCCCTGAAATCTGTTGCTTGTTGCAGCCATGGTTGCAAATGCAGAGCCAGATATGTACTAATTGCCAGTGACTGTGAAGGTCACCATGACAATGAGTTTGTATGCCAGGGGATCCAGATTATTTTCAGTGTCTCATTACTGCTCCTCTTTTCTGAGCCATCCTTAGCCAGGGATTCCCATGTGTAGGTGGGAACTTTCAAGGAGTCTTTGAGAGCCTCTTTGAATCTTTTCTTCTGTCCATCTGGTAATGATTCGATGCAATTTGGAGATGTATTCACTGTCCTTAATGATTTGTTATGTTGTTAAATTTCTTACAGCACCAAATTCTATCCCACAGGTTTTGATTCCTGACATTGTCTGTATATCTTGAGCACATATTGGAGGGTTTTCTGGTGCCCAGTGGATACAGAGGGCTCCTTCTCACTTTGCACTTCCTCCATTAAGACCTCAAGTACAACATCAGAAAATCCTAGACCCTTATCTATCTCAAATTGAGACATTCTTCAGTGTTTCCCAGCACCAATACCAGACACTGTATCTCCCTTTGGGCATATCTGGCTAACTATAAACTGTTTAGATTAAATGGAGCCAATCACAGTCAAGTTTTAAAATCCTCACAATGTGTTCAGCTAATGAATAATTTAGTTCGGACTGACTAGGCACTTGAAATTATTAAAATGAGCAGGCTGTGCAAATTTGGTGTCCTCCTTGCATTGCTGTCAACTGGTGCAGGTTAATTGTGCATCAGCCATCCTTGTATGCATTTTCAAAGACTGGTTATTTTACCACTTGTTAAAATATTGAACTGATCCAAAGAAATTTGGAGTGGCGCAACAGACTTCTGTGAGTTGTAGATGTCCAAGGTATGATCTGCCTCCCACACAAGTTGTTTGAATGTTTTAATGTACTCGTAAATTTTGTTTTTTATTGTTTTCTCCAGGCAGAGATCTCTAGCCTATCTGATCAGAAGGAATCAGCCCCCTTTGATCTAATTGTTCCTTTTCTTTGTCTTCCCTTCAGTTCCCATTTGTTCTCTATAGTTGTAGCCCAGACACACCATTCCACAGCAGATTAAGCTGGAAGGTCCATTCTTAGTCCGCCCCCAGTAATTAACTGTTACTCTTTCATTTTGCTTGCCTTGCTCAAATAAGTTCTATTTCTTGAAAGGAGTGCGAAAGAATTGTATTGCTTTACCCACATTTACAGGCAGAATGTGCTTCTCTGGGAACTATTGGCCTTAACAGCAGTTGTTCCAAACCAGGTTTATAAATAGCTAGTAAATTATCCAACCATGAGGCTTTATTTTTAAACTTTACTTTTCCCTACCTTCTAATTTTATAGGTCACTATTACTGATGCACAATTTTACAATTTGAAATTATTGTCCAATTACAGTGGATGTGGTCTCTAATTTTTTTTTAAATATATAAATATTCTGCAGAAGAAGAAGTTTCCTTTGTTTCAAGAACAGGAAAAACAAATGATTTCACGAAGTTGAAGGGCTGGAAGCAAAAGCTTGGGCAACAATCAGGGTCTTCTACTTCCAAGCAGACTGAAGCAAGTAAGTTTACAAATAGGCGTTTGCAAATGGCAGTGTATAGTTGAGATAACTTTCAACGCACAGCCAGATGGGGCAGATCACCCCATCCTAGGGGCTGACTTTTTCTGTTGCTGAATGGTTTCTGAAAAGGAACTGGGGCTCCATTCCAGCATTTTAGCATCCGGGCAACAAATTTAAAATGTGGTCCTCTCAGTTCTGCTTTAAAGGGACTTAAGCTACTGACTATCCTGCCCCTTTCACCCCTTTTATTTCTCTCCTCCCCTCTCTATTTCTCCTCCTCCATATCAACCTGAAGAAAAAAGGAATTGCTAAGTTTACTTATTGGCCTTTAGTCTCTTGGTTGTGTCGATGCATTCTTTGAGCTGAGAACCTGCAAATACATATACAGTAGCATGAAGAAAGTAATCTATACTTTAATTCATACTGTTCAATATTTTCATTCAAAGTCAAAGTTTTCCCAGAGCTATATCGCTTAGTATGCTGTAGTAGGCACTGTAGAGAACTGCATATTTGCCATAATAGTTGCGATGAGATGATGGAATTGAGTTTGAATAATATATTTCAGTTGATGAAAGTTTGGACGATGCACTAACAGATGAACTGATAATTAATGTTTTGGGGTCTGTTCCAGGCACCAAACAAGAGGGCTCCATGAAAAATCGTTCTGTTTTCTCAAGTGACAAATTGGATGAATACCTGGAAAATGAAGAGAAAATTATTAAAGAGCGTGCTGCTCTGTGTGTGAACAAAATATCAAAGGTTGTATATCAAATGCCCACCAAAAGTTCCAGTTACATCCGTACATTGGATAGTGTTTTAAAACACCAGGCATCCCAAGCCGACTGTAGAGGGTCCCGCTCATCCAGCCGAACTGTGATTTCTCCACAGTCCATTTCTGTTGGCTCTGTTTCCAAAAGCAACAAGCAGATTGGGATGGCCATGGAACCTGACTCAGCCAGCAAAGAGCAGAAGTCTGCAAACAATGCAAAAGTGGCCTCGATGCCAGCCAGATCATCAGCTAAAACCTCCAGTTTGCGGCTGTCCTCTGCACCCACAAGACCTCCAGGGTTATCCAAAAAGCAGATAAAGTTGATGAATCTGGAGAATGGTGCCCTCTGGGCTGGGAAGCCAAGGACTTACATCACAGAGGAGCGAGCAGAGGCATCCCTCGTTACTCTACTAACAGCACAGGTACTGACTTTGTTTTACATTGAATGAAAAGTGAGGAAAGTTTGTTCCCAAAGTACCTGAAGAGCGCAAACCTCAAAGAAATTGACTCCATCAATTGACAATTATAGTGCAGTTCTCTGTTCACTATAGACCGGGTTACATGCAATTGGGACAAAAAGAGACAATATAAATGTAACATGGGAGAGGAAGAGTAAGCCATAAATCTTCTTGAGTCTGTTTTGCCATTCAGTGTCTGATGTGATTTTTGCCATCTTCTACACTTTACTGTCTGATTAGTATTATTTCCTCTGTAGTCTAACCGTCCATCTCACCTTGAATAAGTTTAATGCTGCTGCATCCATGGCCCTCTAGTGTACAGAACTGCAATCCTGTGACGGAACAAATTCCTCTTCTTCTCAATCTGAAATAACATTTTATGTGGCACAATCCAGATATGTGTGTTTATTGGTTCCCCGTTATCCATCCCATTTATTACAGTCTGAAAGGAGTAACAAATTGTCAAAAACAATTACCCTTTCATGAAACCATGTTGACTGTGCTTAATAGTCTTACTTTTTTTTGTATGTCTTGCTATTTCCCCTTCAGCAATGGATTCCAGCATTTTCCCAATAAGTTTTATAGTTCCCCAGTTTCTGCTTCCCTCCTTTCTTGAAGTGTGGCATTACATTTTGGTCTTTCAATCCTATGACCTCTCCAGAATCCAGGGAACTTTGATGGATTATACGCACTGTTTTTGCAGCCACTTCGTTTAAGTCCCTAGGATGCAGGCCACCAATTCCAAGGGATTTGTCCACCTTTAGCCCTTAAGTTTGCCTAGTACTTTATCCCGAATGATAGAAATTGATTTTAGTTCCTCTTTCTGTCTCTGCTCATCTACCAACTTGTTCTTTAATCTGCCCTCGCAGTTCTTTTCTTGTACCATTGTAAATGGGTTTATTTAACATTGGAACAGAGGAACGTACCTATTTATTAAATATGGAGACCAAAACTGTATTCAGTACTCCAGGGTCACTAGGACCCTGGAAAGTTGCATCATCCCTTTCCTACTTTTATACCCCTTTGCAACAAACCCTTACTGTTTCTAACACTATCATATTGCTTCACCAAGAGAAGACAGAAACCTTTGCAAGCTCTGTTCCATGGCAATCATTTCCATCCCTTTCCATGGGAATGACCAGAGGCAGAACCAGACCATTTGCAACCTCTCATTTTGTTTGATGATGAGGTGAGCTTCCAGCTAGGTATCCTTGCCAAATTTAAGTCTGCTGTTTCAGTCTCTGCAATATTGCCGATTTCACTACTGTAGTATGTTATTAAAACACCCATGCCTTATTATTTTCAGAATCTTGTCTATTCCAATATACCCTTGGCCAGCTTCCCAAGTTCAACCTTCCATAAACATGAGACCATCCAAAACTTTGTTGCCCATGTCCTAACTCTGACTGATCTAGTTGTTTTCTGACATGTGTTAGCTCCCACTCAATGATATTCTTAAAATTCTCCCTGTAATTTCAAATTCCTCCATGACCTGTAGCTCTTAGGGATAACTGCACCCCTGCATTTCTGGCTGTGTGAGATTCTTAATTTTAGTTGGCTTTGGCTAGCTAGGCTATAAGCACTAGAATTACTTCATTAAATCTCTCCACCTCCCTACCTTTCTTGTCTCTTTGAAACCACTCCTATCTATTTGACCAAGCTTTTGATTGTCATACTAGCAACTCTTGAATGATCTGATGTTGTGTATATGTGCTCGTGAGAAGCACCTTGGGATGTTTTACAATGATGAAAGTACTACTGGTTGAAACTCTTTGGTTTGGCAACTCCTGTGGTCCTGCATGTTTTGGATCTGTAGTACTGATCTGTGCTAATTAACTAATTCTAACTAAGATCTAATCAGGACCTAAAATTAACTAAGATCTGTACTTAATTAATCTACCAGTGCTACGCTTGAGATTTCAACTGACAGCAATCTCAGCCGACAGCTTTCTGACTTACTGAAACTTCAGGTTACTGGTGCTTCTCGGGAACAGAACCCTCACTAACCTATGAAGTGTCCTGTACTTAAAAACAAAAAAAAAGAACAGTTCTCTTACTCAGAGGAAGGTAATCAGGGGTCAGTTTCTGTGGTCCAGCACCAGTCAGATCCCAAGAGTGCCGGACTGGAGAAACCTGTATGTCTAAGGGGTAACAACTGGAGAAAGTTATTACCTCTTTAATCTTTTTCAACGTCTAATATTTGGCCTTTTAATTGATTCTTTTCCAAATTTTTCTTGGAAGGGAGTTGTCAATCATAATTAAAATGCCGTGACTATTGTGTTTGCTGCTGATACACAACTTGTGCATCCTCACCAAAAGTCAGCTGCTTGTGCAATTCTCCAGAAAAAGGGGACAGTGGTTGTGTTCCTAGCAGGAGAGTGTCATGCTACAGGAAACTCCATGCCTTTTGTTGAAATTATTTCTTACAAAAGAACAGAAAAACAGGAGGCTGTAAAGCAGCTGATTTTCTTTTCAAGAATTAGAAGTGATATTACTTGTTATGAAATTTATGCTCATCTGAATCAACTGATCATGATTTATTATTGTATTTTGTATTAGTAAAAATGTATTTTCCTCTCATGATCTCCTAGGGATCGCTATCATCAAGGAAACATAGAGTGATATCTAGGCAAGTGCCACTGTGTAAGAATGAATTCTGTCGTTTGGGCTGCATCTGTTCTAGTCTCTCGCACGTGAAACAGCCACCCAAACATTGCCGAAAGCCAGAGTGCATGTTCAGTTGTAAATGTCCGAAGCGGAAGGTGTTGGTGCTAAAGTCATTTGCGAGGCGTAAGAAGCAGGTGAGCAAGGCCCTCAGAGAAGATTTGATATTCTACGATGCATTGGCTGAGGATGAGGATTGGAAACCAAGAGCCAAAAAGAGGAAAAGGAAGAAGGTGGTTGAATATGGTTAGTGGCCACTGCATTAACATTTGTCAGGATTACTTATCTTAAGTGGAATGTAATTTTGTTAACAAGTAGGTTTGAAAATACAAACTTTGTTTCAGATTTACAGGTAGATCATGTAGTTATTTTCTGTATGACTTTTGCTCATCATAATAAGAGTTACAGTAGTGCCAATGAAACTGCTCACATCTGTCAACATTCTTACCATAATATTTTACAGTGCTTTTAACATGCAAAAATATGTAAATACATTTACATTCATTTGATACTTCAAGTTCTGCATATTCCAAAAAAAGAGATTTTGTTTGAAGTTCAAGTACTGTTATGTAAGTTGAGAGAGGAAGCAGTTTGTTTTAAGTTCTGTGTATTTAGAGCATGGAAAAGAGCATGGGATGGAGAGAACTGTTGGACTAGAAGCCCAGAATTGTGCTTCCCAGATACCTGACAAAGGTGGTCATTTAAATTTTATTACCAGGTTTTCTGCATGGTAGATGTTGGTTTTACTGGCTATATGCCTGTTGAGCCGGAAAGCAACCATCAAGTAAATCTCTGTTAAATGTGCTATCCAGGGATATATAGGTGTCCAAGATATTGGTGATAAGCTTGTTGAACCAAGAGGAAATGCTCCTGTTCCTCCTCCTAGTTCACAATTGATGAAAACCAGGGCACTTGGCCTCCATGAGTTTAGAAACAATCAAAGGGATGCTGCCTGCATTAGAGGGTATGAGCAAAAGGAAAGGTTGGACAAACTTGGGTTGTTCTCCCTAGAGTGTCGGAGGCTGTGGGGAGACCCAATAATTTTTGTTTTAAATTATGAGAGGCATAGATAGGGTAGGCAGCCAGAACCTTTTCCCCAGGGTAGAAATGTCAAACACCAGAGGACATGCTTTTAAGGTTATGGGGGTGGGGGGGAGGATGTTTACAGGTGATGTGAGGGGCAACTTTTTTTATGCAGAGTTGTGGGTGCCTGGGGTAGCAGTGGAAGCAGGCAATTTGGTGGAGTTTAAGTGGCTTTTAGATAGACACATGAATATGAAGGGAATAGAGGGATATGGATGATACACCGGAGGAGGACACTTAGTATAAATTGGCATCAAGATTGGCACTACATCATGGGCTGAATGGCTTGCCAGTGCTGCACTGTCCTATGTTCAAAATTGCATGATATGTAGTCAGGCAGCCTTTTCAGTGGAGCCTCTTCAGTTGGTTGTGTGCTCCCTGATGTACTTCAGCTAAAACTAGGAGTGTGGAAGGTTGGTGTTGGATATGAAAATTTAATATATTTTGCCATTCAATTCGTGTGTGGTAGGGTGCTAAAATATTCCCTCAAGTTTCAGTTTGTCTCGTTTGGTGTTTTTTCACCTCCTTGAGACAACAGGTTTTGGATTGAAGTCCTGCTCCACGAATGCATTCTATAAAATGGGATTTTCCAAGCTCTTGCAATCATTGCATGGGTCATAAATTTAACTTCCTACTGGGAAAGCAGAGTAATAATCATCAATGTCCAATCCAATCAGTTTGAATCAGCTGCAGATTTATACATCAGTTACTCAATCTGGACTTTTTGCTGCAAGAGGACATGTTTGGATTTATTGAGCAGACATTTGTTGCATATATTTAAAAAAAATCTAAGGGACATCTGGGCTTGCATCTTCTTGACCAGGTTTCTTTTCATGATTCAAAGCCCCCTGCTCCTTAAGTTAATAGTCTGTGAACTACACAAAGTAATATACACACAAGAATGTATGTCTCAACATGTTGCTTTTGATTTACTGGCTACATTTTGTCTGCTTGTTGCCACCTCCTGTTCTGCCTATTTCTTATTCTATGCCACTTAATATTACTCCCCACCCCCCCACGTCTGCTGTTTTAGCAGTTGTCATCCAAGGAGCAACCATCATTATTTGGGGTTTGCCAAAGATCATATAGCTTGAAGCATCAGCTTCAATTTTTCAATTTAGTGGGTCAGCAAGGCTGCAAATGGCTGATTCCTGATTGGTAGTTTTATCAATCAAAGTTCAGGGTATCCTAGAAATGCACAGAATGGGACTGAAAGTCTGCATTATGCCTATGTACAAAGAATAAGTGGACCATGAAAGTAAAAAAAAAAATCTGCACATGCTGAAATCTGAAATAAAAACAGAAAATGCTGGAAAAGCTCAGCAGATGGGGCAGCATCTGTGGAAAGAGAAACAGGAAATGGGCTGTGGAATGTATGAAGGACTGTTGAACCAGATTTAGCCTGTTGAACCAGATTTAGCCTGTAGACAAATCTTGCACACCAATTGATTTTTATGCCACATCAGTGCAGTACTGAGGAGAACATTGTA